>NC_056742.1:480578034-480668034 GCF_019279795.1 Protopterus annectens | reverse complement strand
ACATAGGTGCCAAACCATGGATGAATTTATTTTCCCCGTTTAATTGCCAAAGTTACACTTGAATTGGATTAGGGAGGAACTCTGCTTCAAATGGATAGGGAGCCTGTTCCAGAGAAGAGGTAGTCTCTGGGATACATACCTGTTTCTCCAGCAGGTCCTAGTTATATCACAGGGAAGGTTTAAGTCTTTAGCATGGGTAATTCTGGTGCTTGTTGTTTTGTGGATATGCAGGAGGTTCATCAGGGTGGGGTCTGAAAGAGCCTTGTATGCCAGGCATACATCTCCCTTCAACAACCTATAGGAGACAGAATACACAGATATGGCTTTGAGGTGATCTGCATAGGTTATTTTTATTTATTTATTTAACATTTGTTTACCAGGAAAGTCCGACTTGGAACAGGCCAAATTTCAGTGGAGGCCCTGGAAGAGACACTCCAGGCGCATGTTTTTGTAATGTGGGAGGAAACCAGAGCACCAGAACCCACATGAATGCAGGGAGTACATGTAGACTCCGCACAGAAGGCACCCCAGCTGAGATTCGAACTGGAGAACTTCTTGCTGTGAGGCAACAATGCAGATTGCTGCACTACTGTGCCATCCATGTTACTTACACCCTCTATTCTTTTGATGAGGAACCTCTGTGGACGTTCCAGTTGTTGGCTGTTCCTGTTTAGGTACATAGCAAAGGAAGCATTGTACTCAGTGATAGGTCTAATGAATGTTGACTATAATGGAACAATATAACTTACCTGATAGCGACACCACATCACAAGTAAAGCATTACTTATTGTTGAATGTTTTTTCCCTGATACTGACATCGGACCACATTTTGATTTTAAAGATAGTGACTCAGACTTGTTAGACTGTCCTTAATTCTGTGGTTACCTTCTTTCTCTTGGCATTACCCTACCATTGTTTTTCAACATCTGTTTGCCAGCAGCTTGCTGTGTCTGGTTATTCCTGCATATATATTAGGAAAGTTGTTGTACTGAGATGTTTATATGCATTTCCAGGATGGTAGGTAGTAGAAGTGTTATAGATTTGTTTCTTGGATCATACGAGGCTCATGGCTTAAGCCAATAAATATATTTTTGTATTGTAAAAGAAAGGAAGTAGGTTACAATTAGTGAATCCAGTAATTTATTTAGCACATTTAAATATGTATTGGATACTGGTATATACAGAGAACTACTAGAAACATATATAGGGAGAATTAGTGTGGAAAAGTCTGGAAAATAATAGACACAAGAATTGGCAAAAGAAAGAGGGAGTGAGTGAATGAATAAATAAATGGAGGAATACATAAATGTGGCTGCTGAAAATAGGAGTTGAGGGAATAAAGAGAAATAAATGGTATTGTAAGTTTATGGAAGGTATTATCCTGTGAAACAGGAGGGAACTGGAGGAAGGATATGAGTGCTATAAGGAAGGGAGAGACAAAATATATGAAACAGTGGATTTTTTTTAATGGAAATAACTACTTGGTAAAGTACCAATAAAATGCAAATGAAATACAAGCAACAGACAGAAAGGAAGTATAAAATATATAGCACTGAAAAGATAATGTAAAATACTAAAAGTATTTTGGGATATAGTTAAGCAAGAATATGAGTATGCATGTTTCAGACGTTTAAGGCAATTATACTGTCTGGGACATGCAAAGTATAAGGGAAGATTCAAGAGAGAACTAGGAAACATGGACAGATTTCTAATGGCAGCATTGAAGGTTGTATGGGATTGTGGGTATGAAGAGTGGCTGTATAAGTCATCATGGATTTGTAGGATTGCATTACAAAAAATAAGAATATGAGTGAGAAAAGGGTTAGGATGATGAAGTGTGTAAGGTAAACAAAAGAAAATATATTATATAAATGGAAAATAAGAAGAACTGATTGTTTAAATAAGTGTATATATTGGTAAGTCCATAAGTAATTCATAAAGCTCCCTACTCTTTTACATTCATAAGTTTAAATGTAAATACAAGATTGTCTATAGACCATTACAAGCCTAGCCAATTAACCACATTCAAAGTCCCCTCTAGCCTCAAGGAGACCAATGCACGATTGGATGGGGGATAATGTTAGTCTCTTTATACAGTCATTGAAGTTTACATTGAAAGTTGCAAGAAGGTTACTCTGCTTAAGATGTAGTGGAAATTTGGGGTTGGACTTTTTGATAACTGCACGGCATAATTTACATCTTCCTGAGCTACTACCACCTAAAACAGATGGGAGTATGGTGTAAAGTCTCAGGATGGTACAGTCAGGAATGCAGCACCCCCCCCCCCCACAACATATTGCACTTTGGTGCTGGTTGTAGAAAATTGATCCAGTTATGTGGTGTAGGACTAGAACCCAAATTCTTCTGATCTTACAGCATCAAAGGTGAATGTGCTATTTTTCATGCACTGACATTGATATTTTTTTTGGTCTGCAATCATTTCAAATAATTAAGTTTGTTGAATTAGAAAGGGAGATCTTTATGGATTGTTATTCCATTAGTCTCTGAAAATGCTTGCATGACTATACACCTCCTAAATGCTAGCAAAAGAAGGTATTTCATGGAGACTGGCAACTATAATTCTCTTAAACTTACTCAACAGACCTAATGCTTTTTTCTCTTATTCTTACTGCTTGTGATTTTAATTTCCCTCTATTTTTCTTATATTTTATTCAAGTTATTTACAGGCAAGAAAAATAATTTCAGAGGAATCACCATAATAAAGCAAAATTGCAGTGAATGATTACAGGTACAAGTACTAGAATTTTATCACTCAAAAATGGAATTATATACACTGAATTACCATAAATCAGTGTTTGAAGCACATTCCTTAAATTATCTATGTTCTGTTACTTTTAATGAGCCATGTACAGACAATAAACTTGTCATGATTTTTTCTGTCTTAATCTTTCCAGGCTGATTCATTTGTCAACCTTGTTTCTTTTGTATAATCAAACAGAAAAAAGTGACATTGTTTTTCACAGATTTTTTTTGAGCATTAATTCTTGGTGCTTCTAATCCATTCATATATCTAAAGTCTTCAATTTTTGGTTTCTGTAGTGTTGTTTTTCTCTCAGATAGTTCTATCCTTCTGTTCCATATTGCATTCATTGATAAAACTTTTGAAATCCTATTTTACTCAATCTGGACAAAAGAAACTGACGAGTTATCTATAATTGTCTGTTTTTAATATCACTTAAGACAACAGGAAATGATACATTTTAATGGGCAGTAAAGTGACAGTAAAAAAAAAATGGAAATCCAACATTATGTAAGAAAAGACCATAAAAAATAGAGACATTTTTGTGACAGAACCTCAAATGATACGACATTTTATTTTTTTTGCACTTTGTTGGTTAGGTTACTTCCATTAGGTTTGTGGCATATTTTCAGGGGGCAGACCAAAGATAGTTGTCATACTGACTGGTGGATGTTTATCATGGACAATAGAGGCGTTGCTACTATTGCATTATTGGCGAGTGAGAGTTGCAGTAGGGAAGGTATGTGAGGACATGATGAGGTTGGTGAAGTGTAACACAGTAAAACATAGCATAGAGACCTTAATCAAATGGTTAACAATTTGAGTGAATGTATATTGACAGAGATAGTTAACAAGGGCAATAGTGAAGTGAAGGATTGGAGCATGATAATGGGGGTGGCTAATATGACGGTTACAGTCCCTCCAAAATGCAGGCATTGCTTCAGGAAAAGTAAGAGAATCATACAAACTGGATGCAGTTGTCAGGAACCTCATAGTCATTTAGCCAGTCACTGAATGTGGGGTGGAAAGTCTACATCCACTGTGAGAAGGAAGGTGGTGGTCTGCCATGTTTCCACAGCTGAGGACATTAGCTGCCACAGTAACATGGAAGGGGAGTCTAAATGAGGACAGAAAAAGGCAAATTGCTGTCCTACAGAAAATAAAAGTACTAGCCAGAGTTTTCAGTAAATACTAACATTCTTTTGATAGATATGTAAGTATGGATCACTTTTTATGGCTGTTTGGTTTTGTTGCATCACGGATGATGTTGGTAATGCACTTAGGAACAGATTTTATTGTCGATTTCATTTGAAAGTAAGGCATTAGTAATTGGATTGTAAACGTTTTTATAAACAACAAAGGTCAAGAATGATGTGATTCATGCATTCAAAAACAGAAATGGATTTATTTTCAGTTCCAGAGAAATATTTTGTCAGACTGTGACAAAATTAGTTTTTCTTCAAACAGAAGTGTGATGTTATATATGATGGAGAGAAGCTGAAAGACTCAAGGGAAATATGGACCTGGGCTTGGAAAGCATGGCCTAATTTAAAAGTTTAAAATAACCAGAAAATACATATTGAAAATGTTATTATTAAATTTAGTTATATTAGAATTCCCAGATGTGTTATGCAACCAAAAGTAGGTTATTTCACTGATGGCACATAGCAACATAGGAACATAAAAATGCCAGTCATTTTGTATAACAATAATAATGTAACGTAGTGATGTCTGACTAGTGTGTGAAGAAGGGACACAATGCACAACTGCAAAACTGTGGTTAGGAAAAACAGAAATCAGAAGTAGAAGAAGAAACAAGAAACAGTTATGAGAAAGAACCGCAGCAAAAACAGATAGCAAATAATGAGATTTTATTTTATTTAAATAAAGGTGAAATAAAAATGACAGGAAAGGCAGAAGTTTTAGATGAACGTGGGACATTAAGAAAAAAGTTTGATATGTTAACTGGTGAAGAATCTAACTTACGTTTTGCAAGTGACATAGAAGAAGCTAATTTTGGGAACCATTTGCAATGGCATATAAAAGAACAAAAAAACTGTAAGTTGACAAAATTAAAAACATGCATGAAATGGCTAATATTAAAATAAGTTTATTAACTCTGAAGTGTACTGGGTTAAATTAAAGGAGGTTATTAGTACAGCAGTGGTACAAAAGTGTCAAATAATATTCTATGTTTAATTGGGTGACCGAGCATTTTAGGTCGAACTACATACCACTAAACGTGACTCCAGGAACATCAAGTAAGTAAGAACAGTGAAGTAAGTCGTACGTAAAAATGTAAATAAATAATAAGCAGCACCTCACCACCAATACATAAATACGGACCGGTCCAGCACCTTATTCACATCAAATGGAATAAACACCTTGAATAATAAATAAATAAATAAATTAATTAATAAATGCATACATTAGCAATAGCAACAATCAGTAGAGAGTCCAATGTATCATTTTATAGAATAGGTCCATAGGGCCCCATGATGGCAAAAACAAAAAATAAAACAAAGCAACATTGTTATGATGCATATCATTAAAACTAGTTTGTGATATCTGCTACTGAAACCACTATACCAACAAGAAACAGGTCTATATTATAACATCAAAGTCTAACAACTTCGAATGTTATAATATCAAACCCAGTAGAGCGAACGCTGGAAACAGCGAAGCTGCAGAACACCGAATACTTTCCTAGGGGAAAGTATTCAGTGGGCCCTTTCTGCAGCTTCGCTATTTCCTCAACTGTGGAGCGAAGGTTACGGACCGGATTAAGGTTAGTGTGCGAATGAAGGTGAGTGTGCGATTAGGTATGGGTTAGGTGAATTAGGGTTAGGGCGCGGGTCAGGTAAGTGTGTGATTGTGTGGACATGAGGGTTAGGGTGAGGTAGGTGAGCTAGGGTTAGGGATCGGATAAGGTGAGTGTGCAATAGTGACGGACCTTAGGGTTAGGGTTGGGTTAAGGTAAGTGGATAGCTAGTGGTGTATGTATGGTTTAGTGAAGGGTTTTGTGAAGTGTGTGTATGTGTGGATTATTAATTTGGTGTGCTTGTGTTGTGTTTATGTTTGTTGGAACAGCAATTTTTTTTCCCTGGGGAAAAATTCGCTATTCTGACTGTTCAATATTCAGGTGTTTCGCTCTACTGGGTTCGATATTATAACATTCGAAGTTATTAGACTTTGATGTTATGATATAGACCCCAAGAAACTCACTGGCAATGGCTGCAAAACTCTTAATTGGCCTGCTGCACTATATACTCTCTGGTCTCACCTTGCTATCTTCTATTTTACTTTCGATGCTAATCCTAAATGGTTGCTGACTCGAGCATTTGATCTTCTGTGTTTGACTGTGTTACATTTGACATATAATATATGAACCAGAAGAAATTGAAGTATAAATATATATGTAAGTATGGATCACTTTTTATGGCTGTTGGTTTTGTTGCATCACGGATGATGTTGGTAATGCATTTAGGAACAGATTTTATTGACAATTTCATTTGAAAGTAAGGCATTAGTAATTGGATTGTAAACATTTTTATAAACAACAAAGGTCAAGAATGATGTGATTCATGCATTCAAAAACAGAAATGGATTTATTTTCAGTTCCAGAGAAATATTTTGTCAGACTGTGACAAAATTAGTTTTTCTTCAAACAGAAGTGTGATGTTATATATGATGGAGAGAAGCTGAAAGACTCAAGGGAAATATGGACCTGGGCTTGGAAAGCATGGCCTAATTTAAAAGTTTAAAATAACCAGAAAATACATATTGAAAATGTTATTATTAAATTTAGTTATATTGGAATTCCCAGATGTGTTATGCAACCAAAAGTAGGTTATTTCACTGATGACACATAGCAACATAGGAACATAAAAATGCCTGTCATTTTGTATAACAATAATAATGTAACGTAGTGATGTCTGACTAGTGTGTGAAGAAGGGACATAATGCACAACTGCAAAACTGTATGTACAAAATACGAGAGCAATGCACATGATTGGTTCGACTGTGGTTAGATAAAACAGAAATCAGAAGTAGAAGAAGAAACAAGAAACAGTTATGAGAAAGAACCACAGCAAAAACAGATAGCAAATAATGAGATTTTATATTATTTAAATAAAGGTGAAATAAAAATGACAGGAAAGGCAGAAGTTTTAGATGAACGTGGGACATTAAGAAAAACGTTTGATATGTTAACTGGTGAAGAATCTAACTTACGTTTTGCAAGTGACGTAGAAGAAGCTAATTTTGGGAACCATTTGCAATAGCATATAAAAGAACAAAAAAACTGTAAGTTGAAAAAATTAAAAACATGCATGAAATGGCTAATATTAAAATAAGTTTATTAACTCTGAAGTGTACTGGGTTAAATTAAAGGAGGTTATTAGTACAGCAGTGGTACAAAAGTGTCAAATAATATTCTATGTTTAATTGGGTGACCGAGCATTTTAGGTCGAACTACATACCACTAAACGTGACTCCAGGAACATAAAGTAAGTAAGAACAGTGAAGTAAGTCGTACGTAAGAACGTAAATAAATAATAAGCAGCACCTCACCACCAATACATAAATACGGACCTGTCCAGCACCTTATTCCCATCAAATGGAATAAACACCTTGAATAATAAATAAGTAAATAAATTAATTAATAAATGCATACATCAGCAATAGCAACAATCAGTAGAGAGCCCAATGTATCATTTTATAGAATAGGTCCATAGGGCCCCATGATGGCAAAAACAAAAAAGAAAACAAAGCAACATTGTTATGATGCATATCATTAAAACAAGTTTGTGATATCTGCTACTGAAACCACTGTACCAACAAGAAATGGGTCTATATTATAACATCGAAGTCTAACAACTTCAAATGTTATAATATCGAACCCAGTAGAGCGAACGCTGGAAACAGCAAAGCTGCAGAACACCGAATACTTTCCTAGGGAAAGTATTCAGTGGGCCCTTTCTGCAGCTTCGCTATTTCCTCAACTGTGGAGTGAAGGTAACGGACCGGATTAAGGTTAGTGTGCGAATGAAGGTGAGTGTGCAATTGGGTGCAGGTTAGGTGAATTAGGGTTAGGGTGCAGGTCAGGTAAGTGTGTGATTGTGTGGACGTGAGGGTTAGGGTGGGGTAGGTGAGCTAGGGTTAGGGATCGGGTAAGGTAAGTGTGTGATAGTGACAGACTTTAGGGTTAGGGTTGGGTTAAGGTAAGTGGATAGCTAGTGGTGTATGTATGGTTTAGTGTAGGGTTTTGTGAAGTGTGTGTATGTGTGGATTATTAATTTGGTGTGCTTGTGTTGTGTTTATGTTTGTTGGAACAGCAAATGTTTTTCCCTGGGAAAAAAAAATCGCTATTCTGACTGTTCAGTATTCTGGTGTTTCGCTCTACTGGGTTCGATATTATAACATTCGAAGTTGTTAGACTTCGATGTTATGATATAGACCCCAAGAAACTCACTGACAATGGCTGCAAAACTCTTAATTGGCCTGCTGCACTATATACTCTCACCTTGCTATCTTCTATTTTACTTTCGATGCTAATCCTAAATGGTTGCTGACTCAAGCATTTGATCTTCTGTGTTTGACTGTGTTACATTTGACATATAATATATGAACCAGAAGAAATTGAAGTATAAATATAGAAACAGCATATTGGACAAGAATATCAGATAAAGCATTATTTAAAAATTAGATACAATTATGTTTTTATTTTTATTGTATCCCCAAACTGAGAAACGCTTATGCCTATCATTTTAGAAAATAGGAAAATGGAAGTGTTGGCCTCCCTTATGTAGAAACTTATGCCATAGCATTAATTTGTAAAACATTTGTGGGATAGGTAGATAAATATGTTAACCAATGGAAGGAAGTTCGTGAATTAATATGTGAAAATTCAGCCTTCAAGCTACATATGTTAATAATATATATTTTAAATAATAAAATATTGTGGTTCCAATAAATATATTAAAAATTATTGTAAAAACAGTAGGTTCTAATACTATTGATAATATTTAGAAGCATGTTAGAAGCCATATTATTTAGAAAGTTCTCTACAAAAAAATGATATTTGCTTATTCCCCCTTCGCATTCATTTTACATCAGAGTTTACATAAATTAACGATTTGAAATGTTGGGACCCACTAGAGTGAGTCCTGAAATTTGGAGACTGAATGTGCAAATGAATAGACTTAACATATACCAAGTTTGACATGCTATTTCTCAAAATATTCTCTTTTCTCTAAGGTATGTCAATCTCAGAGTTGGTATATATAAGCTCAGAGGTATGGGCTGGGGGGCATGGGGGTCCAGGGCTGGCTTACCCCCTGCAAAAAGAAGTCTTAAGGAGAAGAGCATCTTTTGAAATTTGTTTTTCTCTGAGTTTTCAGTCTTTTTTCAGCTTTTTGGTACTTGGCATTTGAAGTACCAACATCTCAATAGGGAACCTTTACAGGCAGTACAAATTATGAAAATCTAATAAAGTTAAAGAAACAATGTTTCATATATTGGTTTAACTACCTTAATGCCCATTTAATTATGTCTACCAAAACATTATACATATATTCAGGTTAGAATTTTACAAATGGATCTTCCTAAATAAAACAAGACAAATAATATCAAAAAATGTTTTACCTATGCTTGAAGAGGTCAAAACAAATCCCCCCACCCTTATTATAATATTTTTCTATAATTAAAGTTAATTTAGATAAAATGTTCATCAGGATTATTTAAAATTCTTGTAGACAATGATACTAAAATTAAACCTAATTCATTGAATTATTTTCATCAATGCAAATTAAATGAAGTTAATAAAACAAACAAAAAAATTAAAATGATAAGATCCAATGGTCAAATGACCACAGATGTAACTTGAAATGTTTTTACAGGAAATATACTCTCAGTATATTTATAACCCCACAAAACAGAAAAATATGTTATTGTAATGGATATATAAGTTGCTGGAGGCATGGTATCACAGTAAAGGCAGGTTAGCAATGCATATTTTCAGTTATGATAACATTTTGGGAGGTTATTCAAGATTTTTTTAGAGAACTATGACTGGACAACTGCAATTTAACCAGATCAATTATATTTATAAAGGCACATATTTCTGGTTGTATAAAATTTTTGATTATCCATTAGTGTGGGGAATTTTGATAATCGTGAAAAGATAAATAAAAAATGGATGAAAGAGAATGTGCCATCATTTCAAGATATTGTTAGATTAGTCACTGAAGTAAGTCAAAATGAACAGAAAATCAAGAAGTTAAAAAGTAGGAAAGGTGCTCCTCTTTTTAAATGTTTGAATAAATTAAATTGTTGAGGGCCAAAATAATTATTGATTTTAACTTATCAACACATCTTTATATTATAATTATATTATTATTGTTATTATTATTATTACACTTCTGTAAATAATTTTATATAGTTTTGTTTGTAATTATATTAATAAAAATTGTTTTGAAATAAAAGCTACCAGAAAACCATATGTGAAATATAATCAGGTGACAGAAAGATTATGTTTAGTGCAAGAATATGTGTATGGGAAGAGGAAATGTTGAGCCATATTTCTATAAAGTAGAATTCATCAGAAGGTTTTGGGGATTGTGTGAAAAAGAAAATAGTTAAAGGAAAGGGAATAAGGTACATTTAGATATGATAGCTCATGTTCATTATAAAAATATAAGAAGGTAGGAAAAACAGCATACATAAAATAATATTAAATAGCATGTGATCTATCTGTCCATCTATCTATCTATCTATCTATCTATCTATCTATCTATCTATCTATCTATCTATCTATCTATGTGTCTATCTATAATGTCAGGTAAGAGAATGTGAAGTGTATATAGAAATGTTACAGAAACCCAGATTTGATTATTCTTCAAAAGGAAGAAGAGGTTAAAAAAATACAAAATATATTAAATTATGCTGATGTATTGTAAGCATATTTGGAAATATGTGTATAAATGTTGTGCATTTTATTTACCATAAATATATGCACATGTAATTTCATGTAAATTTTGGTTTTGGAATTCCGACGAATAACATTGACTGTACTCCTTCTCTCTCTTTAATAAATTCCATGTGATCTTTTTTATCCATTTGAGGTACCATTAATTCAGTAAATGAGATCCAGGTTCAATGTTTGATTTGATGGATGCCACACTCAGTGTGATGCACTGCATTGCCAGTACTGTAAAATGAATTGAAGTTCCTAGAGTAGGGAAAATGCACAAACTCTTGTGAAATAGCACAATTAATGGTAAGTATACGACCTGTTGAAACTCTTATGGTAACAATCCCAACACACTGAAGAATTACAGCGGAATCGCAATAATCAAATAAAAACAGACACATTTTGAAATACATTTAAAAAAGCTACACTGCTTCCCACACAGAAATACTAATGCATTTGCTGGCTGTTGCCTTAGCACTTTCATGTGACCACACTCTTTAAACTGGTACTATTTCTGATTGCAGTTCTCCTGAAGTAGGTTTAACAAAACAAGAAAAAGATGTTGTGTTGAGCCATTCAATATAAATAGATTAAAAAGGAAGTATGTAGAATCAGGTGATGCTGATCTCTGAATGGGCAGAATGGGGTATCAGCCCCAAAGGAAAGTCACATGTTCTCATTTTTTCTAGGTCCTTTTTGCCCCTGCAACTGTTGAACATCAAATCTCCTCAAATGAGCTCAAGCCCATTTATTTTCTTAGGGTAGAGGGTAGGGATCATTCCCTGATTGAAAGGTGTGACAGCCATCTGGTGGGGCCGTCATTTAGGTAGCTATAAAATCTGCCTGTACGCTCACTGGCAGCCTGACTATGAGAGCATTTCTACAATATATCCTAACTCATGCCATGGGTGGGGAAATATGTGACCCACATCCTTGAAGAGGTCACTATGCCTTCTCCCACACAAATGCACACTCCTGTTCACTGTCATAAAGTGTCATAGTGTACCACACACCCAGCCCTAGAATACATGCACCATCCACTTTCTCCACAGGCTGGTCACAACCTAACCCAAGCCCCAACACAGGTATGCTTATCCTCCTTTTCTTCTCCATCAAGCAACTGAACTCAGGTGTCCTTGGCCACAGCTAAGACTTTATATTTCCATGACACCAAAAATGTTACATGTGCCCTTTCATTGGTCTCATGCTGTCCCATCAAGAAGTGAATCACTACAAATTATAGAGACAGGCCAGAACTGGAAAAACAGTTGGCCTTTATTTCTATTTGTGTCTATGCCCAAAGACTAATAGACTAAAAATAAGGAGACTGGTTAAAGTACTATACCATGCACAATTCAACTAAAATACACCCATACAGTTCAAAAGTTCAATAATTTAAATTTTATTAAGAATGGTCAACATTTTGTTACTGCAATCTGTTTAAAAGACCACACTAAAATATTTTACAAAGACATCAAAAAATGTATCGACAATTTCTTATTTTATCATTCATTCTCATACCGTTTGTTAACTTTTTCCTTTTCGCTGTCATAGATCTGAGGTAGTGTTGTTATCAAGGGATAATTCTTCCCAAAATGAAGATGCCTCAAGAGAATGGAATTCTATGCTTTTGCCTTTGACTGTACAATCTCTGAATATCTAAACAATGTGTTTTATTTTTCTGCTGTAAAGTACTTTTTAATGCCATTGGATATAGGGCAATACAATACAATTCAAGATTCAGATATGAGGCCAATATACATTTAGTCTCTCATTTATTATAACATACCCCCCTGTGATAAGCATCAGTTTCAGTTTAAATCTAAACTGTCACATATTTTTAAATCTATGATAACTTAGTCCAGCTGTTGACTGCACACTCTGAAAACCAGCTTATGGTTTTATTATTTCTCTTGATAACCTAAAGCACTCCATAGACACAGACACTTCCAGAACCATAAATAATTAGAAAATCACTCAGATGCTAAGAATCCTTATGTAATATATTTGAAATAATCTTTGCACTTAGTGGGAAATGGGCCTTAATGAACAACATGCCCAATAAAGTACTTATCTGTGATGTAATTTAATCATCTTTCTGGAACATTTGTAGTTTTACATTTTTTGAGACATAAATGAAGTTTCAGTATATATTTCTGAAGTAGAACTGCAAAGCACTGAGGGTGGTAGAACTATTCGCCATGCCATGAACAGCTTGTAATTTGAGAAACATCTCTAGTAATGGGGAAGACATCCCAAAGTGTTCCTTCTATTTTTAACTCCCTAGAACATCAGTGGACTCTGGGTCCTCTCAACCCTTTGTTGCAGAGATACTGGCTGCTCAGTCATTAAATGTTCATCATGATTCAAGGCTTCCAACTGGGCAATAAAGGACTACAGTGTGTGGCCTGGAAAATAAACCTGATCAACTTACTCCCCTGGTTATTGAAATTCTATGAGGTACACCTTTAATTAAACATGAATACAATGCTGTAAAGATCACAGATGAAAACATTTCTGTTAAAATGTATTTTCTGGATTCTTCTTTGACTGTATAAACCAGTCAAATTCAGGAACTGGGATCACCATACAAAGATTCAGCTGTTCCATGACAAAATTGAATATCTGCAAATTTGACAGTGTTGAAATAACTTGGTTAGAACTTGACAGATTGCATCTAAACTTCTAAGCCATAGAGCTAAAGAAATGTTTCCTTAGACTATCAGAGTGGGGAAAACATTTATCCTGGCAAGACAATAATTGATTCTGTATTAGGGCAACACACTTTCCATGTTAAAAAAGAATAGACTTTACAGGATTAAGGAAGATGTGTTGTGAGAATGTCAACAACTCTCAGCTCAATTATTCAGATCATCTGGTGGGATAGACCCCAACCACATCAGGGATGGTGATGACCTTCCTGCAATCCATTCTTTTACCTCACATTGTACAAAATAGAAGAGGATGTATCTAGGAAATTCAGGATTCTGCTATTGAGGTAGAAAAGTGGCCAGGAAACAAACCTTTCCAGGGAAATATGCAGCGATTCCTCCATATGCATTAGGCATCTAGCAACCATACTGCAAGGAATGAAACATTTCATGAGAAGGGAGATACCACTGACTAACCAAGGAAGTCTTCAGCCAAATAATTATTCTCAGAAGATCAAACCCTAAAACAGATATCAACACCTGTTGGAATAAATAGAATGCTCAATGTCATTCTCAGAAGAGCAAACCCTAAAAGAAATATCCACATCTGTTGGAACATCTGTTGGAATAAGTAGAAGGCTAAATGGAAATTACAGTTCCACCTTCACAGACACTCAGCCAACACTCTCTCACAAAGAATTTTTCAGTAAGTGTTGCCCAGTTCTTCATAGCCAGAGGGAAAGGCAGTACAAAACAGGCTAAGGGAAAGAACTGAAAATACCCTTGTTGCCTGCTGCAAAAGTCTGTGGTACATTTTAGCATTACTCAGCAACTAACAGGCACATGCTTCTCTTCTTTGTAGCACAGAGATTTCTTGGGTTTTACTGCTGTGTACCACTTGGCTGTCTGGTGCAGGCTAGTGTTCCCTGGAGGATTATATTCCATCAGGTCAGTGTTCAGCAACTGCATAAATGAAGTCGTTAATCACTGTTATTGTTTTTATTTAAAGAGAATTTTTAAATGTTTTAATATTTCCTTATTTGTCTGGAGGTTAGCACAAAGAATTAAAGCAATGTGCTATTATCAAGCTGTTTTTTTTTTATAGGGAATGATATACTCAGCCTGCATGTGCCTACTCTGTGACTCAGAGCATCACCTAACCAGATAATGCTCCTGGGCTGAATCTGAAAAAGGATATGTCCCTGTAGATCAGTGCTCTTTCCCAATTAAAAATACAATTAGTGTTCCATTCCAGTTAACAAATATAAGTAAACAAGCAAATGAATCGATAGACACAAATATTACTATTTTCATTATGCACGTTACATAGATGTTGAGGGACATAGTGGCTACGTTCTTATGCAAAATAAGATACTGCAGTACTGCAGGAGGTCAAGATTGCATGCAAGCAAATATGCTGACTTCTGTCTGATGCCAGGACATGTGTTGAGGAACCTATCCAATAACTTCCAATGAGCGATGTTGTTTGTTGGTCCAAAAAAGGCCAGTCAGATGACAAGGCATGATGATTAATGGAAAGTTAAAAACATCCTTCAGCATATACATATGTGAGTCCCTCTATGGTCCTAACGTGACAATCTAATTTTCATTACTTCCTTGTTCCAGTATTTAAAATAGTTTGGGGAATGAATGGATGATTACAATATAGTGGATGATTCAGTCCTGGGCAGAAGTCATCAAAGAGCCAAAATGTATCTTAAATCTCAGAAGCTAATAAAAGACTTTGCTGGGAAAATGGGGCTGTCAGGTATCTGGAACAAAATGAATGCAGAAGAGGAAGGGTTTGCTTTCTTTGTCCCTTAGTCCTCTGCCGGTAGCTGCATGGACATGTGGTAAACCTCTGGTAATATCTTGAAATGTGTTAGGAAGATATTAATAAAGAGCTTTAGATGCATATTGGAACTCTCAGTGAGGTAGGTTCTACCAGCTGTGGAGACTGGACAAGATCGTGAAGTAACACCCTTTATTTATAAAGTGACGTTTATGAGTACTGTTTAAACAATATTGCCCAGAAAAAAAAGTTTCACTTTTTATAATTAGGCTACTGGACATGTGTCACAGAGAGGCTCATGGATCTGTGACACATACATTTTGCAGTGCTGCTAGGTACCTTCCCTATGTCTAAGATGAAAATTTTGGACTTGACTGGCAATGTCATCACTGTGACATGAAACAACACCTTTTGTGACTACAATTCTACGGGCTGATTTTGAGATTTCTGTGACCTTTTAAATTACTCTTACCAGCTCTGATTATCAAAAGTTTAAGGCAGTTAAATTACCTGGACTGTGCAGATGGCAATAATAATTCACACTGCAATAGCTACCTTTTTTAAAAAATCTAGAGAACATGCAGGTAAGAAATCTCTTTTTCCACATCTTTCACGTTAATAAATTAATCTTGATGTGCGGATGATGGAGACAATGTGTTGATTGGTTTGCACTTAGCAAATTGTGAAACTATGTTCAAGCAATAGTGAATGACTGTCAATACATGGAATCTTATGTCTGACTTTACTATATTAGATTATTTTGATGCAGTTTTAAAAATGCCATTTCATTTTGCAAAGCAGCTTGCTGTTAGTTATTTATGGTTTTTGCTAATAAAAAGTTGTGAATGTTAAAAAAAAAATAGAAACAATTGAAAGAACTCAACACTTTATCATGAAAAAAATCATATTATGGTTCAAAAAATCATATTATGTTTCTTAGCGTATAAAAATAATTGATGGTATATAAAAATTATTCATTGTTAACTCATGGTCTCCATTCTTAACAAAATGCATTCCTTTTTTCAGATTTCCTCTTACCAGCAGAATAATAATCAGAATACAAGATCTGCTATTATTTGGTAGTTTCTTTCATAAGAAACTAAAATTCTCATGCAGTGAATGATTTTATGGTGAACAGGTTCTACATCAATTTCAATTTGCTGTTTATTGTTTAATTGCATTTTATTTTATTTTTTATGTATTTATTTATTTGGAGTTAGATCAAGTTAGAAAATACATATGCTTTTATCTGGGCCTTTATTAGAAATTTGTACTGGTGACAACCCTCTTGTTCTGAACTAATTAGTGAGCTTTACTGAATTATATGGAGTATGGAAATTGTACTGATTGCGTAACATTTCAGCAAGTAACCCGCAGCATTTAACTGTAGCACCAGGATAAAAATGTTTGCATTTTAGTTGAATATTGTTCAGAAATGAGACTACAATATATAAATTGCTTCCCAGTGGGTCAAATGAATGATATACAGAACAGTTTCTCTTCTATAACAATTTTCTATGTAGTGCAACAGAAATAATATATTCAAAGGACTTGTTTTAAAAGATCAACGAAAATTTCTTTTGACATTGATACCTGTTTAGATGCTGATAATCTGAATTGTTTTCTAATTTCTGTAGAGCCATAATACTTCTAAACACATTTGAAAATGAAAATTGAAACACATCAAGTTGTGAAAGGGTTTATATTCTGCTTAACTACCGCTGTTGGCCTTTCTGGAAACATACTGATCATATTATCACTGGCTAACATTGCTCACCAAGAAAAAAATATGGTGCCTACAGATATCATGCTCTCCATTCTGGTGGGAGCTAACTTAACACTTCTGCTCACCTTAGGACTCCCTCATTCTCTCTTTGTGTTTGGAGTGAAATATTTCTATGCTGACCTTGACTGTAAGTTTAATGGACTTTTAATGAGAGCATCTAGGGTAATGACCATTGGTTTAACCTGTTTATTGAGTTGTTATCAGGGCGCAACACTGGCCTCTTCTAACCCCATGTGGGCTGTTGTTAAAGTAAAACTGCAGAATTACCTTATATCTATCATAAGTCTTCTTCTTATTCTTAGTATTGTATCTAGCCTAAGTTCAGGACTGTATCCTGTTGTTAGTGCAAACATGACTACTCTGAAACATGCTTTCAATATGGGATACTGCATTTCAATTTATCCAAGTAAATTTCTGTTTGAGCTCATTGGATTTGTCGCCTTCGCTCGAGATGCAGTTTTTGTAATCCTGATGGCTCTGTCCAGTGTATTTATTATTTTCATTTTGCGTAAGCATGCAAAGCAGATGAAAGGGAAGAGAAGGTCCGATCGAACCCAAGAAACCACTGCAGAACAGCAAGCGTCTAAAATGGTTGTTACTTTTGTTACCATATATGTGTTACTTTTTGGAATAGAGAATATAATCTGGTTTTGCCAGGTTTCCATTGATAGTGAAAACCTTGCAGCTTTAAATGACATTCGTGTTTTCCTAGCATTCTGTTTCTCCACTCTCTTTCCTTTTGTGCTAATTGCATTCAACAAGAAAATTAAATGTAATTTGAAAATTTTAGTTACTAACCGCTGTAAAGGTCATCTATCATATTCAGCACACTGATGTTTCTGCTTCTTATTACACTTATCCAACTTTATTTGAATGCGTAGTTTCATTCAGTCACATGTTGTCAAGAGTAATGGAAATATATAAACCTGAATTTTTTGGAAAACACATAATCAAAGCTTTAAGGCTGCCAAATTAGTCAATGGATTATTTTTATATTATGAGAACCTCTGACTGCATCACACTGTAATTTCTGCATCTGATTTGAGTGACCACGACCTTAAATCAAAATGTAACATATGCTAGTGGTCACCCACTGTAACACGTAAGTAATGAAGAATTCGCTTTGAGCACTGAAACTTTAAAAGTCAGGAACTGTTGGTTTATAATGAGGGGAATTTGTCTGTATACTGACTGGATAACAGCAAAGAAGAAACGTTTATCAGTTTATCTGAATATTGCATTTAGAAATGTGATTTGTTACTCCCAGAAAAGTAAAGTAGCACTGAAGTAACATTTTTATACAAGTGCTTTGTTCATTTTCTGTATACTATCAAGTATGTTGCACTTGTAAGCTTTTCACTGTGCTACCTGGAGGTGCTTTTCCTATATTTCCACAAGAAAAAGAGATAGTCATGCCAGCAAAAGTACCTCAGACAAAAAAATGAAAGAAAGAAAGAGAGAAATAAAAAAATGAAGGAGATATTTTAAAGTGGCAGTTCTTAGATACTATTATCATGATATTATCAAACAAAATACTCAAAAAATAAATAATTTTTAATCTAATACCTGAACTTAAATATGCCCTTCCCCTTGTTACCCTTCAGTTTGTTAAAACATGCAAAAAATTAAAATAACGGAAAATAAAATACTTACAGTTACTCTGCCAGCAGATTCAAACTGCCATCACTGTACCTTATATGAAAAAGCCCATTGGCTGCCAATTGCTAACAGAGACACTCTTAATTGAACTAATTTTCAAAATTCTACATCTTGGTTACTGACAACCTCTCAAATGGTTATTACAAATCAAAGAACAAAGCTACTCCATTAGAAACAGTCAAAAAAAGTACAATCACATTTGTCAGACCTCCATTCAAACTAGCCATAGGAGACAAAAAAACTTCTCTAGAACAGGACTAGCTGCACAGAACCAGTTACTTCTTGAATCCTGAAATAAAAATACAGGAAAACGTCAAACATTACATAAATAAATAAATAAGTTGAAGAAAAAAAACTTAGGCAGCACTTACAAGATAAATTTAATTGCAACTGCTTTCATAACATTGGCTAGTTCTGCAATTTATAATAGCTGGTCGATGTATATGTCGTAACATTTACTCTTGCACTAATGTTAATATTTTTGGGATTAATTTCTCTCCAGTCTTCCTAGAGACTGCATGCTGAATATTATTTTACTGCAATTTATTCTTTTCTGTACTGTTACATCCAGGTGATGGCTGCAAAGGGCCTGTAGACCAGCCCACCTACCCAGTCATCAAATTAGAAAAGAAATATAAATAAAATTAACTTAAGAGTAAAAAAAGTCACCAATTCTTCACAGACTGAATGCAATTTGTAACTGAATATTTTTCTAAAGCTGTTAGCAACTGAGGAAGACACAACTGTTTACAATCTTGAGTTTGTTTTTTTTTTACTTACGGCAGTAGGCATATAAAATGAGCATAGGTTCACAAAACCACAGGAAATACAAGGAAAGCAAGACAAGAGAACTTTTGTGCCTTAACAATACTCACCCTCATGAGTTACCTCCCACTTTTAGAAGGGCAAAGCAACTGAGGTCTCAGACGAATTTGTGGGTACCCCCTGCACTCATCAAAGTTAGTCTTGAAGAATGCAAGGGTGTTACTTTGTTTAACATAATAGGGTAGTTTATTCCAGAGATGGGGTAAGCATTGGCTAATAAACCTGTCTCTGCAGTCTGTTCTGTTTAACACTGGTAGATATTCAAATCCATATATCTATGGTCAGTGGAATTGTTTGTCTTACAAAGATGTAGGGGATCAAGGAGGGTTGAGTCCTTAATGCAAGACATAGCTCTCCACATAAGAGTGTGTAAGAGACCGATGATAGAAATAAGGCTTCAAGCCTGTCATAGCAGCTAAGAGTTTCTAGACTTAGAAATCTTTTTGACTAGAAAATGCTGAGGGTTTTCTAGCTGTACAATGTGTCTGGATAGGTACAAACCAAAGTGGGGTATTGTAACCAATAAATGATCAAACCAGAACAGAGTACAATGGGATAATGTCTTTTGACCCAGGTGAGATATCAGTTGTACTGCCATGAAGGATTTCCTGACTACTAAAGCTAAAGGGAGGGCAGTGCTGACCCAGGTGCAATTTGTTATTAAGGCCTCAGGAATTGAGAATAACAAACTTTGTTATAATTTGATTTAGATATTGTTAGAATTTTTACCTTCATCTGCTATGCTGGAATGCCCAGTAGCAATACTCTGTCAAAAACGGCATTATGAAAGCTGCAAAGGCCTTGGTAGGTAAGCAGAAACCTTGAAAAAAGAGGCACGGGTCATTTTTTGTGAAATAAGTGCTGTTTCTATATCATCCCAAGCTTACACATGCCAGGCTCATCTCAAATAATACCAAGCACTTAACCAATTGTTGAAGTTGTGGTGCTAAAGTCTGTAGTTTGTAAGCTTAATTATTAACTTTAATTGCTAATACATGCTATAAATCTTCATGTGCCACAAGAACTGAGCTCCTTGTTACTACAAGTTCTACATTTTCATACATACGTAACATAATGGATGAATAGTTTTGAACAGTGGTAAATATGAGCAAAATAGAAAACCTTTTGAAATAATCATTATTAGACTCAGGAGCTTTTGTGTGCATCATAATATGTTGGACATTATTAAAAGTTTCAAAAACAAAACAAGTCTGTGGAATTCCAATATGGTGGAATTCTGGAAGAAAACTTGAGGATGTTTAATGAAGTAATGATATTGCATTGGAATAACACTTATTTATTTTCAGGGTATTAATGTTAAACAGGAAAACAGCAGCCCTAGGGTTACTTTAAGAGACTCTTAAAACCAGAATAGGGGAAAGTAATAATGGAATAAATGTGAGCTTCATTTCTTTTCACATTATAGAAAAAAAAATAATGT
Source organism: Protopterus annectens (assembly GCF_019279795.1). NCBI lineage: Eukaryota > Metazoa > Chordata > Ceratodontiformes > Protopteridae > Protopterus > Protopterus annectens. Next base: position 480,647,147 of record NC_056742.1, on the reverse strand, counting down.
AAGACATTGAATATATGGCTTGATAATGTCTGTTTACAAAGAAAATGAGTCAAAATGCTGAACATAAAAGAAAACTATTTTATTAGTTGAGACTTCACAGCTAGAGAAGTGGATTCTACAATCTGTACAAGAAATCATTTTGGCTCTGAGATCAGTTTAACAAAAGTGATTTATTTATTTATTTATGTATGTATATATGCATGTATGTATTTATCCTTTGATAACTGGAAAGTCCAACTGAGTGAATGGCCCAATTTTGGAGAAGGCCTGAGGAGAAAAGCTTCATAACAGATTCAAAAGCATTTAAACAATAGTGGATGAGCAAATATATACAAGGGGAGAATGTCCCTGCAAGAGGTTAAATATTTTATGATGAGCTGATGAGTAATTCTATATACAAGGGGAGAAAAGCCCTGCAACAGATTAAATATTTTACAATGAGTTGTGGAGAAAACACACATAAACACATTTTGCAGTAGCTGATAAGTAATTATATGCATGGGGAGAAAAGCCCCACAGCAGGTAAAACACAAACAGAATGAAATACATTTACAGAATATAACTAGGATAAATTGCAATCAAGAACACAGTATGTACTGCAAGTAGCAAGACAGTTTGCAGAAGTGGATAGCCTACGTCAAGTAAAGTAATACACAGTTATTCAAAATATGAACTATAGTTCTAATAATATAAGGAGGTGAGAAATTAAAGAGTATTCTGCTGTCCAAACAGAGGAAGAGAATGAGAGGGGGAGGAGTACCGAGCAGGAGGGAAAATTAAGTACGTGGAGATAGAGCTTATTATTATTAGAAAGATGAAAATGGTATGGAAGGACACAAGAGAGGAAAATAAATAGTAGTAAGTGTTGACTGAAGAGGTAGAAGAGCAATCATTAGTAGTATGGTACCATTAAAGTGAGAATGTCTATAGATGTTAGGCCATTACTGCCTGCTAAGATAATCATTAAAGTGAGAATATCTGTAGATGTTAGGCCATTACTGCCTGCTGAGATAATCATTAAAGTGAGAATGTCTATAGATGTTAGGCCATTACTGCCTGCTGAGATAATCATTAAAGTGAGAATGTCTGTAGATGTTAGGCCATTACTGCCTGCTGAGATAATCATTAAAGTGAGACTATCTGTAGATGTTAGCCCATTACTGCCTGCTGAGATAATCATTAAAGTGAGAATGTCTGTAGATGTTAGGCCATTACTGCCTGCTGAGATAATCATTAAAGTGAGAACGTCTGTAGATGTTAGGCCATTACTGCCTGTTGAGATATGATGGTGTTAGGGAATTCAGAGCGAGAAAGGCTTAGTTATAGTGTGTAGGTGGTCATGCATCTGTTTTGAGGGTTGTGCATGTCCAGGTGTCAGACAGATATTTATTACACTGGTATTCAAATTTGAAAGATTGCTAACATGTTTAAGGGATAAAGGGATAGATTTACAGGAATGTGCTACATAGCTGGAATAGAGAAAGGTTCATGCTGACGAAGGTGTCTTTTGTAGGCAGTGAGGAGCATTTTGTTTTCAGATTAAAGTAGCCTAACTGGGACGTATGTGGGTAATAAGTCTAGTAGGGCTTTGCTTTGTTCTGGTTTGTATATTAATTTCTGAACTAGGAGTAGTTTTGTGCAAGTAAGTTACTTGGGTAATTCAAGCCACTCAAGCTGTTTTAGGTCTAGGTAATAATGGATTGTGTTTGATGAGTTAGTGACAAATTTTTCTGTTTTATTGTAGCACTGATTTAATTTATTTTGGATGGAAGCTTGAATGTTAAGCAGTACTGGGGAAACATATAATATGATGGGAAGTAGGAATGCAGAGGCCAGGGGTTTCCTGGATGAATCAGTTAAATCATTTTTTGTTCTACACAGTGTCCCTAATTGTTGATGATTTTTTATTTATAATGTGCTGCACATGTAAATAACATTTCAGGTTATCATCAGTAGGCATGCCTAGTAGCTTGGTATGGGGGATGACTTCTATAGGTGTGTTATCAGACACCGATGTTGAGAAATTTTGTTTGAGATGTGTAAGGGCTTTTGGGGGGAATAGCATCAGCTTTGCATTTTTTTGGATTGAGTAGAAACTCAGAACTATTAAGTCAGCTATCAACTGATGAAAGTGACTTTTAGGTGAGGTGTTGTAGTATAATTATGTTACTAGCAGAACAGATTAATGTGGAGTTGCCAGCATATTGTAAGAGGGATGCTTGACATTTGTCTGAGTGTAGGTTGTGGGTAACTAGGGTGATAAGCAGTGTCCCCATTAGGGAACCTTGGGGAACAGCTGTTTTGATGGGTAGGAAGGATGAGTAATAATTTATCCATTTAACAGACTGCAGTCCGTTGGAAAGGTAGCTAGACAACCAGTTTGTGGACATGTTTACTAGGCCAAGTGAAGACAGTTGTTTTAGAAGAAAGCTATAAGGAATGCTATTGAAGACCTTGGATAGATCCAGAAACATAGCAGAAACCAGTTGGCCTTTGTCTCTGGCTAGGTTAATAGTGTTGATGAAATTTAAGAGAGCTGTGGTAGTGCTATGCCCTGGTCAGAATCATGTTGTATGGGAGTGAAGAGGTCATATGTTTGTAAGTGAGACATTAATTGAGTATGAATGTATTTTTAAAGGGTGTTTGAAAAAGGGGAGATAATGATAGTGGGTTTGAAATTGAATATATCATTAGATTTACCTCCCTTGGGTAGTGGGATGATGTGAGATTTTTTCCTATAAGGCTGGGACATGTGATTCCTGAACAAACCTATTTATGAAAATTGATACTGGATAGGAAATTGAGCTGGCTGCTATTTTTAAGAAATCACCTGGAATTCTATCTGCGGTGGTGGTGCTGCGGTAGTGTTGTCGCCTCACAGTTAGACATTGCCCGTTCGATCCTCAGTTAGAACATCTTCTGTGTGATGACATGCGTGAACGGGTGTTCCTTCTTTGAAGGTTGTGTGTTAGGCCCGGCAAGCCAGCACGTAAAACTCTACTGCCAATCATTAGCGGACTGGAGTTCCACTGTGGCGACCCCTAACTGGGAAAAAGACGAAAGACACAAACCTGGAATTCTATCTGGAGCAAGTGCACTTGGTTTAATTTGTTTGCAGTATTTCATGATTGTTATGGCAGATACTGGTTGAAAGGAGAAAGACTGGGTATTGCTGGAACTGTGAGGTGAGACTTAGTGGGATGTGGTCAGATTATTAGAGAAGGTTGATGTGTTTTGAGTTTCATTGTGAAGTAGTTTAGCAACGCTAGAGATTAAGTGATCTTCGAACGAATTAGCTGTATCTTCCAGTGAGCAATGGAGGGTGGGGTTTGGTTGTTCATTTGAGCCAGGGTGTAGTATTTTAGATATGGTGGCCCAGAATTGTCTTGAATTTTTGCAGCATCTGTTGTGAAAACTGGAGTATTTATATTGTTGAAAGTTGTGTTCTGTTTTATTATTGAGCCGTGCCTTTCAGGTTTTATCGCTATTCCTCTTTAATTTCCTGGTAGCACGAGTAAGCCAAGAAGCAGGGTTGTTTTGCACTCTTTTAAGTCTGGGAGGGTCCAGTTGTTTAGCAGTTTTATAAATATCTTATTAAAATAGTTAACAGCATCATGTAGTGGCAAGACTTTTAGGATGTTCCAGTTGTGAGATTATAGTGAGGTGTTAAACAGTTGTGGGTCAAAGTTGTTCAGGTTGTGAGGGGATTAATGTGTATGTTCCCTGGGACAAGTATGACATATATGGGCAGGTGATCAGTAGGTGTACTTGCTAGGGTAACTTGTTAATAACAGTGATTGAATAAAAATAAAATAATGTCTATGTAGCCAGTAACTATTAATTTAAGTAATTAATTTTCTTTCATTGAATATGTTACTTGAATACCTCTCAACAGTCCAGGATTTCACAGAATGTTTTGTCTCATATTTTAGGTCTCTTCCTTGCAAAACTGGCAAATTTCTGGCAAGTCATTAAGGATTAAAGTCACTAAATAATAATAGACATTTGAGTTTCAGATTTTATATCCATCAGAAAATGCATGCTAAGTTAAAACTTCTTATTCTGTTAACTTTCTATGTCTATAAGTGCACTATGTCTATAAGTGCACTGTTTAAAATCTGTCCCTGATTTTGGGCCTTTGTTTCCCCATAATTTTTGGCTTTGTCCAGAATGCATATGCCGAGAGGTTGAGAGGTATCATTACTCCTACTAGGTACTGACATTTTCACAGGAGATCAAGGTGGTATTCATACTAGGTAAAGGTAATTTGCCACAATACAAAGGGAATTCACTCCCATTTCTTGTGCAGTAGGCAGTAATGGGTATCTCATGAAAAGTGTGTGGGAATGTAACAGAGGAGACTGAGACCGAGCAGAGAGAGAGAGACAATCATTGAGATGCTGAAGTGATTTTTGGTGATTTTAATTAGGAATGTCAATGTCACAAATGTTGGTGTGAAACAATAGTTATTGACTCCCATTGATATTGATAGGTTTATAGGGAAGTACCAGGCTTCCCTTTTTGTGCTCAGAATAACCTATCTCATTTAGGTATAGATTGGCCTTACCCATCCCATGATCAATAATTATATATTACCCCTAATGCGAATAACTGGGATCATACCATCGATAATCTAACGGGTGTTTAGCAGCTGCCTGTGTCCATTAATAGTACATGGTCTGGTCCTGGGGGATATTTTCTGTTTCCCATCCATAGCTCTTAGTAGCACTTGAATATATACAAGGATGAATTTTGTTTCATGTGGATGGGGAATCTGTTCCACAGAAGTGGTATCCTCTGTTAGATATACCTGTCCCCTCAAACCATTCTTTTGATGTTGCAGGAGAGGTTTAGATCCCTAGACTGAGTATTTCTGATGCCATTTCACTCGCTAATATGCAGTAAATCCATCAATCATGGGTCAGAGGATATCTGGTAAGCCAGACACAGGTCACCTATTAACAGTCTGTAGGATACTGAGCATAGTGACAGGGTTTGAGTTGGTCCATGTAGGACATGTTGTTTAGGCCTTATATTCATTTAGTAAGGTATCTCTGTGGGCATTCCAATTGTTGCACTATCTGGACAGATACATGCCAAAGGGGCATTATACTCAATGATTGTCCTAATGAGGACTGAGTAAAGGGGTTCAATGACATCCCTAGATCTGGTCACAATCCCTTTTGTTTATAAGCTGTGGAATACTGAAGGACTTTCTTACAACAATAGACACATGTCGGTCAAAAGTTAGGCCACTGTCCATATACATTGCCAAATACTGAACAAATGGCTCACTTCTAGCAAGTATTCTCAATACATCTTCCACACCCTTCTTTTTCTTATTTTAAATAGTTCACTCTCTCTCTCTCTGCTATTCACTTTATAAGGTGAACAACAGAGAGAGTTAACGATCTATTGAAAATATGGACAAGAAGAGTGTGGAAGATGCGTAAGATAAGAATTTATTAGCATGTACCTAACAACATGTTTGCTCACTGCTTTTAGGTAAAAAAGAACAGAAAAAGCAGTGAATGAAGGAAAGGAAATTCAGAGTGAAAACACAAGTTTTGATGGAAGGAGTGCTATTATTACATGCAGAATATCATTTCAAATGAAATTTGGGGGTAGGAATGACTTTATTGAATGTGCTGTAAAATAAATTTAAAGATGCAAAGATAACAATTGTGAGATTATGATGGTATTAAGTGATTTAAGGTGGAAGCACTCCTGGAGAAGTGAGCTTAAGTATGTCAATCATATGTTGCTAAGTAACTGACAAGTAGAACTTTTCTGTAAGGTCAGAATAAATTATTTTCAACAAAGGAAGTTAGAGATGTACAGCATAGAAGTCCAAATGTTTATTAAAAAAACATGATGGTTATATCATTAAAATAGGAGATACATGTTTATCCAATACTTGTTAAGATGTTAGCTAGGGTAGTACAGGGAAGGGTCTGCTGAGCTTTTGAAAAATGGTGTTTAGAACAGGTAAAAGTAAAAGGCAAAAAGAAAGATAGAAAAAAAATATGTTGTGGTTGACTAGGGAAATCACAGAAAAGAAAAACAGCATGAGATAAAGATATATTGCTAAGCGCAGGTTCAGAAAATGTTCAGTGCAATAGAACATGGGGAAATGCTAAGGGATTTCTGGCCGATATAAAGAAAGGGATATACTGTAGTTGCTTGAAAGCAGAGAAGGCTGGCAGTCTATGAACAATCACTATTAGGTGAGTACCCATAAGGTTGAATTCTGGTAGCTGCAATCAGGAATAATGCCATAGTGAAGGGTATATGGAGCTTCCATTTGTAGTGGATATTACTTTTTATGTAATATATTCAATATGCTTTGTGGTTGGCTTGTAATGTGCAGTGGTTGTCTTAGACAACCTTTGCCAGTGTAATTCTCAGTGTGCATACTCCCTTCTCTGACTTGGTGCAACCATTGAGATGGTATATTTAAATTTGTAGAGTGTAGGGAGCTTGCTGTCCACATAGATGGTGCAGAGGATCTTTTCCCTTGAAAAGAAACCTTTGTGTGGTTTTCTTACATGTAGGGGTTATTCATTTGTTCACTGTTTTGTGGTTCATTACTTTCAGCAGTTGCTGTTGTTTGTATTATGGTTTTATGTTCACACTTTTGATATTTCTTGATTTATTTTTGGCCCATAACTGATATAACCAAAGACAGATAGCTGTTAAATTGTTAATAAGAGATGGATAGTATTAAGGCTTACTATAAATCAATTTACAGGTAAGGGTTGTAAATAATTATGCATTACTACCTTTTGATAACCATGTAGCTGGAGTATTTTTATTATGTGAACATTTTAGTGACATCCTGATCCCATGTGTAAAAATGGGAGAAAGGGGTTGTGGATAAATGAATTTAGAGAAAGAGGTATTAGAAATGTCATTTAAAATAATATGGGTATCATAGAAATACTATAGAGGAAGAAAGAAGAAGGGCAGTGCATAATTCTACCTACAATTTTCTTTCCAAGTTTAAGAACATAATTTTAGGGAAGTTAGGGGAAAATGAAAGTTATATACTTGAAATAATGGTAACTCTTCATGATCCATGTCTGTCCAGATTAGATAAAAAAAAACAAAAAAAAAAACAAAAATAAATGTATTAAGGTCTGTAGGTATGTCAATTATGTTGCTGAGACAGCTATCTAGGTCTGCAGAAGTCATGGAGGGAGAACTATAGCTGACATTGAAGTGGTAGGTAAAGTTGTTTACGTTGAATTAGATTTCCAGCAGGTTGAATTTTGTGTCAGGAGGAATTTGTTGTGAAATGTGGGAGGCTCTAACAATACTCTGTTGCAGTTGTTCATAGATCTGAAAGCATAACAGGCACAGATTTAAGTAACAGAGGGTGTGATATAATTGCACCAAAATCATGTTTCCAAGACTAGACACATATGTATGTGTTTAATTTGCTGGAAAGCCCTGTGTTTGGGTATCTTTTTACTGATACTTGTTTTCATTGAGTACATCAATTTGATGTATTTCAAATTAGTGTTTTCTAGGACTGAATGTTTAGAAGACTGACTTTGCCCAAAAGTCCCAATGGTGGCAGTAAATGTTTTAGCTAGAATGTGAAATCCAGAGGTGCAGATGATCTTTTATGAGTCAAGTGCATTTGGCACTCATCTTGTACCAGGTAAACATATACTGGAGACCCTTTGAATTACACCAGTGACTAAGCCAATTATTAAATTCACTTATCTTATTTTTGAATGTTAGTGTCATTCTAGGTGAAAGCAAAATTTAACACAAGATATATAACTCCCCAAAAATAACATTGCTGCTTTAATTAAGCTCCCTAAAATCAAAACTTGACCAGATTAAAACAGAAAAATAAATAAATAAATAGAATAAAAGAAGAATAAAATAAAACACTAACTGCAGTTAGACAATTGTCTAGAAAATGGTGCTTCTGGTAAAGCAGACACAATTCTAGCAATCTAAACAAAAAGCAAAGGATAAAACTAGTAAATCCTAACAAAATCATTACATTACTAAATTACATCAAAAACTGATTAATAGAAAAAAATATATTGATATATACCTCAGAGCTACTATGGAAAACCACTCATGAGACACTACATTCGTAAAAATCTTGTCAGGCTACATAAATCCACATTCAATAGAAACTTAACAATTAACACAAGTCACCGAATTCCAAGGGTTACACTACTGTTACATAAAAATAACTGAAACAATGTATACATGAAGTACAAGATGCTCTGGTTGTGTGATATAGAAGATGTTGCATTGCAAGTTTAGGGATCTTAGTTTAGGGAACCCATATTAAAACTCAGTCTCTAAACCTATAATACAAGATATTTCCATAAGCCAGTTATGGAAAGAGAGAAATGTGTAAATAGGAAGCTTTCATTAGACTGAGCCTAATTAGCATAAGGACCATGCTAGAAGTTTCAGAACTACATGATATATACACACCTACACCTGCCATGTCCCTCAACACACTGAAGAAGTGTGCAGCAGATTAACAATGACAGCATTGTTATTACTTGGGTTAAAGGAGTCTACAACAACGGTAGTTGTTTCTGAAAGGTAAGTTAGCGAGGAATGGTATTTTACTTAGTTTGTACAGTTATACTTATTTGTTGTTTATGATATCCTTAACACTGTGCTGCTGTATTATGTGTTTATGTTGCGTGTTCCAAGTAACAGCAATGCTGCCACTGTGGTTGTGGGTGCTATGCTGACTGAGGGTCTAGTGCCAAGGTAGGGCTCATGGAGGGTAAATGATGTTGCAGGGTTCATTTCATATAAGTTATAAGTGTTTGGTGTTGTTGAGTGCATTTTTAACTGTAGGTCAAGGAATGAAATTTTAACTTAATGGTTATTGATATGTTACTGTTGGGAGTTAGTGATAATTATAAGAGCAGCTGTTACAGCACAATTTGTTTTATGGTGGGGGATGCAATGCCATTTGTATATTAGTCTATAGGAGTTATAAAACAACCATTTGCCATTATGCTAGGAAAGCTGTTGTGAGCATACTATTACAATTTGTGCTTGCTGGGAAGTGGAAGAGGGAGCTTGGTGGCACAGTGCAAAGGCATGTATGTATATCTTTGAAGTTTGTTCAGCAGCCATCCAGGCCATGCTTGTTTACAGACTATGTCTATAAACACTTACATCCCCCCAGCCCACATGCAAAGCAGATTTTGTGGAAGTGTCTGAGGTATTACTAAAGTTTTGGGGGTTGGGAGTTTACATATTCAGGGAGTCATGTCTTTGTTGGGCTATGGATCCCATAGTTTCCTCAAGGCACACACCTGAGTGTACCCAGTCAGGAATATGTGTAGAGGATGTGCTGCCCATGGTCTGTGTAACACTTAACATAATCAGCTCATGTCTATGCGTCCCAAGCTATGAAATATCAGGCCTGTGCTAATTTGCTTAGTGATGTGGGTTATGGAGGGTTTGGGAATGGAAATGTCTACACACATGCTGACATAAAGGGGTATCTGTGCATGGCATAAGTAAATGTCATTCACATCATGTGAGATGCCCCATTGGGGACCCATGTCTATTTGAGGGTTGCCTCCACATATCATATAATGTCATACCTGGATAACTGACACAGTTTTCCAGATACAGTGAATCATATAGCAGTGATGCATGTAACTGCCATTGAGTTTAAAAAACAATGGCATTTACAGCCTGTTGAGGACCTATGTAACATAGGCTGGGGTTCTCCAATATGCCAAAACACACTGTGAAAACCCTGCAAATACTGCATGGTGGCATTATGTTGGCGTATATAGCCTATGTGCCTCCAGATGCTAGGAGCAGTCCCCTCACACATACATGTGTGTACCCTGAGTCAATCTCTAGAGTAGTAAGTCATGCCTGCACCATGTTGCTATCACATGCACACACTGCATGCGTCATCCTTCAACACATGGACTGCAGGAATACACGTGGGTAGCACTCCTTACATATTTCAAGGGCACAGTGGTCTCAACATCTCTGCCTCATGGATTGTGTAACTGTGTAGGGGTGTGTCAGGTGTGCCCACACCATATCTTACAAATATAGCTCTTTTCACTTTCAGGTATCATGCCAGTATGTGGGAAACATAGAAAAAACAAATTCTTTCATGCAGAGAATAAGATCCTACTTCAGGCCCTCCATCTGCACGGTTGGTGGACAATCCACTATAACAGATGTGACCGAGCCTTCAATGAGCAGGTTTGGTGGGATGTAATAACTGACATCACTGCTTACACTGTTCAAACTTGAACATGTGATCAGGTCAGAAGATAAGCCACTTCATGTGATCAGTGCTGCACAGACTAGAGCAGCCCACCTAGCACAGGAGCACCACTTTTGACAGAGATGGAGGAGTTTCTGACATCTTTCCATGGGGATGGTGGAGTGATAGATATCAGTGCTGAGTTAAACAGGATACTATGCATATCTGTTGGTGATACCTTGGGGGTATGTTTGAACATGGATTAGAATGTGCAGTATTACTTTTCTGCAAGTTAATACAACATACAACTATGACTTCTTTCTTTTACCAAAACATCAAGGTTTCAGTTGCAGAAGCCACCTGTCTAGGGTATGCACCCATTATTTTCTTGTACCGCTGTATTAAGTACTAGTACTACACTCACTGAACTGCAGTTTTGGTCAAGGGTTTATATTTAGTTTGGATAGCTGGTATTTTCATGGCTGGTGTGTTATTAGGGTCCACCATCATGGATATGCCTTCTTTATCTCAAAGAACTGTTTAGTTCTTATAATGATGACAGCAACATCGTGGTATGGCCAGGATTCACAAGGTAAGCAGTAGACTTGGGCAACATAATGGCCGCATCCCCACCCTACTTTATGGACACAACGTTTATCCTTATTTCACCCATCCCACAAAACCAGGATGACAGCCACGGATATGGCGACATAGATGTTTATTTGCTCAGAGAGTGGCTTGATCACCAGTAGTACACTCCCTCTTTGTTGCCACAAGCTCCATAGGGCATGAGGATGCTATCAAGGGATAGTGTGCCAGTGGGGAACAGGCCAAGTATACTATGCACCTCCTGAGCTGAGTCCATCTATGGTCACTACCCAGCATTTGTGCAGGGCTGTAATACAAGGACAGACAGACAGAAAGCAGACATGACAGACATAGCCAATCTGGTTGTGGTAGCATGTGGTCTGTAAAATGACCTTAAGGAGTGTATGGGACATGTACACTGTCATAGGCATATGGTGCAGGAAGTTTGTATGCATTAAGTGACCCTGCATTGCTACACATCAGAGCTGATGTGCTTCTTATGGCTGGTCACCCTCTACCTCTGCTGTAGAGCCTGGCTGTGAGGGAGTGCATGATCCTGAAACAGTACTGCCACTGCCCATACATCAGTGTCCAGTGCTGAGGTTACCATTGGCTAACATGGATGTATGCAAGGGTAGGGTATTCATGTTGAGACCATTCAAACATGAAATGCTATTCATGCTTATGTATGACTCCTTTCTTTCAGGGTGGTGTGATTGTACCTGTGACATTCCAAGGAGAGGATTCCACTGTGGACAGAGGCAAAGATAACCAGCAAAAACATCTTTTGTGAATGTGCTGCACCTATCTGCCAGATCCCAGCACAGTGCTACATCTTCTGTTGAAGCTGTGTTGCAGCACACCACACACACACACACACGCACACACACACACACACACACACACACACACACACACACACACACACACACACACACACACGCACACACGCACACACACACACACACACACATGCAAACACACCAATAATGCTGAAATCAACCCTACACACAGCTGGTAGTTCTCACTTGTTACTGTCATCCTCCTCATATGTATATATCAGAAATGTGCCTTGACATCAGTAGTCAATTACTTGGGTAGCCTATGTCTGATGCACAATGCAGCCATTTGTACATGGTATACCACATCCTGGCATAAGTTTTCATGCATATTTTTTTTACTTTAAATGTATTGCTTTAACCTGGATCATAACTATGGACAAGATGCTATCTCTTAGCCAGTGCCATGGCATATTGTACCCACCTCCATATTACATAGTTATTCCATACAGCCAGCTCCTCCACAAGCTTCACATCAGACACCTCCTCCCTCACAGGCTCCTCCCCTGCAGCCAGATCCTCCACAGGCTCCTTATCAAGTATCTACTCCCTCACAGGCTCCTCCCCTGCAGCTGGATGGCCCACAGAATTCTCATTAGGCACCTCCTCTTTCACAGGCTCCTCCTGTGCAGTCAGCACCTACACAGGCTCCTCATCAGGCACATCCTTCAGTACTGAGTCTGGTTCTTTCACCTTCTGAATTTCAAGGCCATGCTGTAACTGTCTTCACATCAGGACATAACTCTCAACTCCCAGAATTTTGCAGAGCACCCCTTATTTTGCCATATATTTTTGTACTTCTCATAAAATATACATTTTTCTAATAAATCATTGAATATTACAGTCAGTCAACAGTGCCAGATAGTAGAGTTTCATGCTTTATTAAGAATATTGTTAAGAATGTGCATTTTGATGTAAAGCCTGCTGTTTAATTAAAATTGTTTGAATATTTTTATTTGTGTATTTTGTACAGATACAATGAAAACGGAATCAGTACACAAGCTTATCTTGACAAACAGCTATTGTAATTAACACTTGAAGCACTATCATAGATGTTTGAATGGATTTACTGCCACATATGAGAGATTAGATTGATATTATTGAGTTATTAACAAGTCACAAATAATTCTGTGGGCTATTACTAATCTCAAACAAAATGTTAGCATCATTATTGATAAAGAATGTATCTACATGGCTATGATGAATGTTCAGTTATCCTCAAAGTGATGTGAAAAAATATTGAAAATAAAAGAGACAACTATTATACAAGGTATACATGAATTGACAGACTACATTTTAGATAGTTTTATGTAGATAAGTATAACTAATCAAATAGATTCACCTGAGGACGTAGTACAAATTGATGTTTCATGTTAAAAAAAAGGCAGGAATTGAATGATTTATGTAATATTGCTTAGGTCATATATATATATATATATATATATATATATATATATATATATATATATATATATATATAGCAATACATGTGAAGTATAATGTTTGTTAATATAGTTTGATTACTTTTATATGAATGTAGAGTTGCCTATTTCACAAGTGATAATTCAATAAAGGTGTTTGAAAAAAAGAAAAGGAAGAACTGGCTAATACTTATTATTGATATTGAGGCATCCTTTCGGCTGCACCATGTTATTTGTAACTTAATCAATTTATGCATGCTTATAGATGCTGACAGTAGCAGAAAAAGTTACAGCAGAGAACTTACATTTAAAGTATTTGCACATAAAATCCATATCTCCAATACATATGCTTCCTTGTTTCTCCTCCTAGCAATTTAACCTCTGCAGAATGGATTCCCTGAAGTATCTGCTGCCGGCATTCTGCTACTTCGGGAGGTGCAATTTAACCTCTGTGGAATGGATTGTCTGAAGTATCTGCCACCAGCATTCTGCTACTTTGGGAGTGTGTGCATCGGCCAGCATTCTGCTACTTCAGGAGTGTGTGTATCTGCCAGCATTCTGCTACTTTGGGAGTGTGTGTATCTGCCAGCATTCTGCTACTTTGGGAATGTGTATCTGCTAGCTTTCTGCTACTTCAGGAGTGTGTGTATCTGCCAGCATTCTGCTACTTTGGGAGTGTGTATCTGCCAGCATTCTGCTACTTCAGGAGTGTGTGTATCTGCCAGCATTCTGCTACTTTGGGAGTGTGTATCTGCTAGTATTCTACTACTTGGGGAGTGTGTGTAAATGCCAGCATTCTGCTACTTTGGGAGTGTGTATCTGCCAGCATTCTGCTCCTTCAGGAGTGTGTGCATCTGCCAGCATTCTGCCACTTTGGGAGTGTGTATCTGCCAGCATTCTGCTACTTCAGGAGTGTGTGTATCTGCCAGCATTCTGCTACTTTGGGAGTGTGTATCTGCTAGCATTCTACTACTTGGGGAGCGTGTGTATCTGCCAGCATTCTGCTACTTTGGGAATGTGTATCTGCCAGCATTCTGCTACTTCAGGAGTGTGTGTATCTGCCAGCCTTCTGCTACTTTGGGAGTGTGTATCTGCTAGCATTCTACTACTTGGGGAGTGTGTGTATCTGCCAGCATTGTGCTACTTTGGGAATGTGTATCTGCCAGCATTTTGCTACTTCAGGAGTGTGTGTATCTGCCAGCATTCTGCTACTTTGGGAGTGTGTATTTGCCAGCATTCTACTACTTCGGAAGTGTGTGTATCTGCCAGCATTCTGCTACTTTGGGAGTATGTATCTGCCAGCATTCTGCTACTTCAGGAGTGTGTGTATCTGCCAGCATTCTGCTATTTTGAGAGTGTGTGTATCTGTCAGCATTCTGCTACTTGGGGAGTGTGTGTATCTGCCAGCATTCTGCTACTTTGGGAGTATGTATGTGCCAGCATTCTGCTACTTGGGGAGTGTGTGTATCTGCCAGCATTCTGCTACTTTGGGAGTGTGTATCTGCCACTACGGAGGTGTTGAATTAGTTGTCAATGACTTAGAGTATATAAAAAAAAAAAAAAAAAAAAAAATATATATATATATATAAAGAGTTGATGTAAACACTTTTGGGCAAAAAAACTCCATCTTTAAGACATAGTTAACCTCAATGAAATTTTTATCCTGGAAATAAAACTTTCATCGTTAAAGTCTTCCCTACTGCCTTTGCAATAAAAATTACTGTCCATTACTGGATTATAGCACTCAGTTATCAGTACAGAAGAAATTATGTAAATGCTCATTTGATCTTTAGTATCCCTGCTTCTCTGAGCCATGATAGAATGGAGGAGGAATGAGTTTATTAAGACAAATACTTGTTGATGATTGCATTCAGAGCTAAAAAGAGAAAACAGTTGATTAGAAAAGAGAGTGTGGCTACTGGTAATGAATACTCTGGAGAAAGGTCTGACAGGTGCTTAAAACTTGCTGGTGTATACAGCTGAAATAAATAACAAAGCCCCTTTTGAAATCATTGTCAAACTGGTACTAACTGTTGAATTTTTAAAAAGTGTAGGGAATGCCTCAAAAGGGAAATTTGTTAAATTTTAAAGTGAATTAGTTTAATATTTAAAAATTGTCCATGATTTTGGAGCCTTTGTCTACCGGTTATTTTTTGATTTTTGCAGAATTCTTCTGCAAAGAATGAGAGAGGTATGCATGAGGATGTTGTATAATATTGCCCAGATTACAAAGATTTTACTGCATGTTGAAGGGTCTTACTTTAGTGCACAAGCAGATACATCCAGACAATGCAATCTGGCCTTAAGCAGGCCAAGCACAACTTTATCAATGCTCCAGATCTGTGATGGGGGAGGGATTGTAGCTAATCTTTGTCATGGACTGGAGATTTTTAATTGGTGTCATTAGCTATGCCTCTAGAACAAATCTGACAGGTAACCATTTGCAATGTCAGGACCCACTAAAGTGAGTCCCAAAATGTGGAGACTGAACGGCTGTAAGACTGAACTTGAACATGCTAAGTTTTTGATGCTGTTTCTCAGAATATTCTCTTTTCTCTGAGGTATGGTGATCTCAGAGTTGGTGTATATATAAGTTCAGGAGATGTAGGAGGCTTGCTCCTTACATGGTGGGTGTAGGCGAGGGTTGCCTCCCCCTCTGCAAAAAGTTTTAAGGAGAGCTATTTTCGAGATTCACTGTTCTCCTGTGTTTTCGGTCTTTTTTCCCTGGCTTTTTTGCAATTGGCATTTTGAGTGCCATCATTTCAATAAAAAGCCTATCTGGCATCACCAATAAGATGCTCCTGGGGGAAAATACCCCATGCAAACCAATGGTAGAGGTTGTGCATGTGCCATATGTGGGAATCACTGACACTGCTCTGCTGGTTTCTAGATACACTGTATATTATACTCTGTGCATTACAGACCATTTAGCAGTTGACAGTGTGGAAACCCTTATGGTTGATGTACCTTTATCCCTGCTTCCCATGTAGAGCCTTTATTGCAATTTGGGTGAATTCTGTGGCCCCCAGTATCTCAAGAAATGAAGCTAAGTCATAAAAAGTCTGCATGGTGTTATTTCCCTACAAAACCAGAAAGCTCTACCTCACCTACTCAAAATACACACAAATACTTCCCTCCCCTCTCCTGCTCTTACTGGTTCATGGGGACATACATCCCAACCCTGGCCCTAACAACTCCTTTCCACTTACCCTCACTGACCAAAATACTAACTCCATGAAATCCCCCTTTTCTCCCAACTCGCTTTCAGTTGCTCACCTAAATATTCATAGTATAACAAATAAAATCACCCAGCTCCATGCCCTAATTGACCTCTACTCATTTGATATCCTCTGCCTAACTGAAACCTGGCTTAAACCAGCAATCAAAGACAATGAAATTACCCCACCTGGTTACAGTATCTTAAGACTCGATCGCCCAAACGAAAAAGGCGGGGGAGTTGCCATACTTTATAAATCTCAATTACAAATTACCCTGATAGACTCCCAACCTCCCTCCCCTACAAATGCTGAACTCCTTTGCTTCAAACTTCAGATTAATAAGAACAAAGCAATGTACATTATATGTTGCTACATCCCTCCCGGGAAAAATATAAATACTCTTGAAAATATCCTTAGCTGGCTCTCTTCTACCATCCCACAGGAAACTATCCTTTTAGGTGATCTCAGTATTGATTGGAACTCCTGCTGTTCCACTAAACCCACCTCTCTCATAAGCCTTTACACGTTCCAACAAATCATAAACTTCCCTACAAGAATACATAAACCTACCAAGAAGCAGAGTATTCTTGATTGGATACATGTAAATAACAATCCCCTTGCATATAAAACAGGTATACTCCCTGACAATATTAGTGACCACCTCCTTACATACATTTCCAAACAAAAACATAGTAGTCCTACGCAGTCAGTATATCGAACTATATGCAGTAAGAAAAATTTCAGCCTTCCCAACTTCCTCTTAGAACTTAAAGCTTGCAACTGGGCACCTCTCAAAGACCTTCCTCTCGATTAAGCAGTCACTTATTTCAATAATAAATTCCTCCAAATTCTGGACAGCCAAGCCCCCTCTCACCAAATTAAAATAAGGTCCAAAGCAGCTCCATGGCTTTCCAAAGAAACCAAGCAAAAAATGATACTAAGAAACAAACTTTGGGCAAAATGGAGAATCATAAAAATCCCCACTGACCACCAACATTTCAAACACCTTAGAAATACCACAAAGAAACTTATACTCCTTGACAAAAAAAAACTTCTACTTTAAATTTCAACAAAACCCCCAACAGAACCCTCAAAAATTTTGGTCTGGAGTCAAGAAACTCCTATACCCTGGAAACTCAAAAACACCCACCCCTGCCAACCTATCTCAGACCCCTCCTAATAAAATTGCTGACACCTTCAATAACTTCTTCTCAGAAACAGTCACCTCTCTTTGCCAACACCTTAACTCCACCCACAACCCTTGGACTTAACCCTCCTAATAGTAAAACACCCTCTTTAAAGTTGAACACAGTATCCACAGCCTTCATTTACAGCCAACTCCGAAAACTTAAACTTTGTACCCCCTCAGCAGACAAACTGCCAGCAGAGTATCTGCAGCTAGCTGCAGAGGTACTAGCATTCCCAGTCTCCATCTTAATAAACAGAACCATAACCGAATCCACTATTCCGTCTCTCTGGAAAATCTCCCATATCATCCCTTTACATAAAGGGGGAAATACAACTGAACTTTCAAACTACCGTCCTATAGCCCTACTCTCTCCTCTAGCTAAAAACATGGAACGATGTGTCCACCAACAATTTCTAGAGCACCTTCTCCATAATAACCTACTTGCTGACTCACAGCATGGTTTTAGACCATTCCATAGTACCACCACTGCCCTTCTCTCCTTTACAGACTCCATCAACAAAAATCGCAACAATAATCTATACTCATCTGCATTATTTCTTGACCTCTCGAAAGCATTCGATATGGTAAATCACCATCTTCTGATTGAGATGCTTAAATCCCTTTCTCTTGACACAATGGCTATTCAGTGGTTCAACTCCTACCTGTCAAATAGACAACAAGCAGTTCTCTGGGACAGTCATTTATCCTCCCAGCTCCCAGTCTCCATTGGAGTCCCACAAGGCTCTATTCTAGGTCCCCTCCTCTTCTCCATCTTTATTAATAACCTGAATACCTCCCTCCCATCCTCCACTTGCATTCAGTATGCAGATGACTCTACACTCATCTGCACTGCAACGTCTCCTGCTGAACTACATTCATGTACCCAAAATGTTTTTACTGCAGCAGAAAATTGGTTCAAACACATCTGTCTCCTCCTTAATCCTAAAAAGACTAAGTTACTATTGTTTACTCCAACTTATAAGTCCACCTCAATTTCCTTTACTATTGTCTCTAACAATGGCACGCTTATATCACCTGACAGCACCACAAAACTGCTTGGTGTCACAATAGATAATCAACTAAACTTTGATGCTCACATCAATCTAACTATAAAAACAGTTAACAAAAAAATAGGTGCTCTCTATAGACTTAAACAATTTCTTACACCAGAGACTAGGATATCTTTAGCTCAAACACATCTCATCTCAACACTACTGTATGCCTCTCCAACCTTTATTAACTTATCAAAAACAAACCTGTCAAAACTAGCCTCATCCTACCACAACATTATCAGGTTTGCTACAGGTGCCCCATATCGGGCTCATCATTGCTTAAATCTCAGACAGCTAGGTTGGCTTGAACTACAAAATCTCATTCTACTTCAACAACTGATTATTACCCACAGGATACTCCATTTCCCTTCTAATGCACCTATTCTTAATACTCTTATTTCCCCCTATAAGAATCTCACTACCCTACGATCAGCTAGTAAACTTCTAGTAGCCACATGTAAATCTCAGAACAAAACAGGTGACTCCCTTTTCTCAAATGCTGTGGGTACACACTGGAACAAGCTCACTAGTGAACTTACTACCTTGACCTCAACACCCCTTTTCAAGAAACATTTAAAGACCCACCTAAAATCACACTGGCTCTGCCCTTGCTCTTCTCCTGACTGACTCTTGTTTCCTACTTCCACATCTTTTTACCTCTTTTCCCATTACCTCTATCTGCACTGTACACACCCATCATCTGGACAAGTATTACTTCTCCTTCTCTCACACTGCCTTGTCTCCATCTAGCTTATATCACTGCTCCCATCACTACAATTTTTCCCCTTGACTCTCTTCAGCTTGTGACTTCCTCTTTCTTATGATTTTACCTCCTATTACCGCTGCTTACTTTGCTTATGTTTTACCTCCTGTCACCTCTACTTACTTTGCACTACCTAATGCCTTGCACAGGTAGTATTTA
The DNA here is from genome assembly GCF_019279795.1 of Protopterus annectens. Taxonomy (NCBI): domain Eukaryota; kingdom Metazoa; phylum Chordata; order Ceratodontiformes; family Protopteridae; genus Protopterus; species Protopterus annectens. The sequence goes on along the minus strand of NC_056742.1, from coordinate 480,627,681 downwards.
GTTCTTTTTTTCTTCATGAGATAGGTCAAGTCCAAGTCCAGATGCTAAAAAAAAAAAATTTCAATTCTGTATTTAAATACTGCTGTTGTTGCTGTGTGTTTTTGATTCACTAACTGCTGTTCTGTTGTTTTGTATGCTAATTAGTTGCTAACTCCTGCTTAGTAGTTTAGTTATCCTCTTGTATATATTTTTTTCTTAGTGTGTTACCTTAGACTGTTACAGTGGAGCTTTTCTCCTCGGGCATCTACTGAAAATGGACATGTATCCAGTTAGACTAGCCCAGTCAACAAATGTAAAATAAATAAAAAAGAAAATACAGGGAGACCATATGTGCTTCCCCACATGTTGTAACATGGCATCATGGAACTGGTAGTGCATCCTTGAGGCAGATGCCTGGGATACACCTACGATGTGTCTCATTGGTCACTGAAAGGTTCCTGTAGCTAGTATTCTCAAAGTCACAAACATCTATGTGTCCACAGACATAGTTCCTCTATGCAACCCCCGTAATTTCATATTAGGATGGCACTTCCTGATCAGCTACTGCATGGTAGTTCTAGTCACATGACAGTGGCTCACAATGTTTGTTATCATGGAGATCATGATATGTGAGGTGAAGATGGATAACTTATTTATTTATTTATGTATTTATTTATTTCCAGTTTGATGACCGAGGAGGGCCACTGGGCTCAAGGAGCCCATTTTCAGTGGAGGCCCAGGGAGAAAAGGCACTTGGAGCTGCCAAGGGTACAATAATGTGACTAAAGGGTGACAAGTCGCAATATTGTGACTAAAGGGTGACAAATCACAATACTGTGACTAGCAGCAGTGAGAACAACCTCTTGAATATCCATAAATTACTAGAGCTCTGGCTACCCTGTTGTCTCCCACAACTCTAAGATTTTGGTGTGGTCGACAGTGCAGGAAGTTGAGATTATTCTGTGAAATATACATGCTTCTGAGTCACTCCACTATATTATTTGCCTTTATTTGCATTTCTGATTGCCTCATTTAAATAATGCTGCTCATTTCCATATTATTATACTACGATTTGCATATTATGTAAGCCACAGGATTTTTTGGCTTTCTGCAGTTGTGTTGAGATTGTCCCTGAACTGCCCTCAGCCAGTACAATGACATTTTTCACTCAAAATTACCTACTGTAATGTGAAAACTGTTTCTGAAACCCAAGGTTTTGTTCTTTATGTTACCTGTTTTTTTTTAGCAGGTAAGTTCTTCTCTGAGTTTTATTTGTCTAGTTTGCTGTCAATGGGTTATGTTTTAATTTCTCATAGTTGTCTAATTTATCAATAATGCATTTTTTTGTTTTATTTTCAGCTGGATGAATTTGCTAAAAACTTTCTGGACATGACTTTGTATAAGGATGCATTACAAAACCAGCTGCATACTGAGATTGAAAAGAAGAAATAAAATATTTCTAAGCACTAATAGTGCACATAGTCTTTATATTAAGTACAATATGGTAAAATCATAGCTACAGCATCCAGATTAAGCAAGGTGATCCAAAATTTGCGCAATTTATTTTAGAAAATAGGTTATGCCAGCAATTTTATTATTTATATAAGTGCACGTATTGTAAGTTTTATCAGTTTTTCATCTGAGAGTACAGGATGCTCAAGCATGTCATGCTGCTAAAGTTAAATTTTTGTGCAATCGTGGTGCAAGCTTTCTAGCAAAAGGCATATACATGGAATGTTCTGGAAGGGAATAATGACACAAGAAACAGATTAGCTCTGAAGTACTTGTGCCATGTGACTGTGTAATCATGGTCCACATTTTCAGGAAATGTGGCACTTAACCTGTGTTTCCATTACTGGACAGTGCAGTTCTGGTGAAACTGAAGCAGTGGACAAGATAGTCAGGAAATAACACACATAACCTTTAAATCTGAGAATTTCATGAATATCTATGATCGCTTGGCACATATGGTAAAACACGCACAATAAAACAATCATGAGTGGAATATTCAAGAAATAGAAGTAAAGACTCACAATCCATTATGGCAATAGTCCATTAAAAGGGTATAGACTAGTTTTAGATTATCTGCACTGCCTAGCCCATCTTTCAGGCTAGAAGTGATTAAAACTAACAATATAATTTGCACCCCAGTAGCATTTTTTATTGTTATTACATAATGTATGGTCTATGTGTGTGTGTGTGTGTGTGTGTGTGTGTGTGTGTGTGTGTGTGTGTGTGTGTGTGTGTGTGTGTGTGTGTGTGTGTGCGCGTGTGCGTGTGTGTGTGTGTGGGGGGTTGTTTATATGTGTGCTCCATTTTGTTACACTGAGTATTTTCCTTTGAGAATTCATTATATTACACCTCCACACTGCTAATAAAACTGTTTTAACTTTAACATTTTAGATAATTTTCTTTAAAACAGATAACATGCCAGTAAATCTACTCCAAATTTTATAGGCAATATTCCGCATTTAGTCAGATTGTAAGTATCTAGAACCATGGATTTGCACTTTCCAACTGTTTTTGTAGCCAGCATGGTTTTTAGGCAATTTCTGTCTCATAAAGCTTTCAACATAACAAAACAAAATCTGGATAACATAAAGGTATTGCTGCTCAACACTAGAAACCTTAACAAAAAGACCACTCTCTGCAAGCGTCTCCCATCCTAGAAACCATTGACATAGCCATTGTCATGGAGACTTGGTTCAAGATAAAGGACATCACTCTATCAGCATGATATTTCAATGCATACCACATGTTCAGGTCCACAAACCTAGATAATGGGACTAAAGATGGTAGCGTCTCCAAATTCGTAAGCAAACATTTCACCTCCACACTTGTTAGACAAGATAATAACTTGGAACTCCACCACATTCAGTTTACCATTAACAAAACCTTTTATCATATTATATCATAGCTAACTATATGCCTCCCTTTATGCCTCCCTCATCACATACTTCCTACCTAAGTAGTATGGAGTCCCTATACTTTAAGCACCTCCCTTTATGCCTCCCACATCACATACTTCCGACCTAAGTAGTATGGAGTCCCTATACTTTAAGCACCATTCTCTTAGGAGACTTCAGCTATCCTTCCATTCACTGAGTAGTCACTTATACAACCTCAAACATGTATTCCTGGAAATATTTGGACTTCATCAGTCCAAGCTCTCTGGACCAATTAGTCTGCACCCCAAAAGGGGTGATAAAATCAAGGATCTGGTCCTTATTAATGCAGGGCAGTTCTGCTCCACATCAATTGTCACTTCATCCCTTGAGAAATCGGACATTTGCCATAAGACTGAAGCCACAGACATTTTTCAATATCTTTGCATCCAGAGATTATGAGATGGCTAATCTGCTAAGACTGAGAGATGACTTGACTACATTCAAACTCCATTCCATCATGATGACTGTAATGTTTACATGGAATCATAGTCTGCCAAATTCTATGCATATGTAAACAGCTGGATAAATGCATCTGTCCCATTCTGAAGTAAGTAAAATGCAAAGTTATGAATACACCTCTGTGCTGGAACCTCAATATAGATAGGCTCTATAATCAAACAAAAAAAAATAATTTCATTACAGAATAAAAGTAGCTCTCAAGATGCTAAAATCAGTCTTGTGAAATGCTGGACCATAATCACATCAACCAAAGCCAGATATAAAGTAAAAATAGTCATAAATATGAAGGCTTATTCTGAGTCACTCCACTATATTATTTGCCTTTATTTGCATTTCCTTCTCTAACTATGTTAGAAATCTTAGAAGCAGGGCCCAGCTGTGTGCTGAATTAATAAGAAATGATATCATATACATGGATTTACAGGATATAGCTAATCTACTAGAGGACAATTTTAGCTGACCCTTCACCCCCTCTCCCCTCCTGTATTCCCCAGATCACATACCCGCAGTTACATTTCCTGCCTCAAATATCTCAAAAACAAGCCCTCAAGGCCTATCCAAGACCAAAATTACTACTTCCATAGGACTGGATAATACATTGGGCAGCCTCCTGCTCAGCTTGAAAAAGGGTTTGTCAGATGGCCTACAGAGGGTACTCACTATCAACCTCCAAACAGGCTTCATACAAGATGAATAGAGACCAGCAAAAGTCATTCTTTTTTACAAGGCCTGAGTGTTAATTTACTCAGATAATTATAGACTCATAATCCTGAGAAGTAAAGACAAAGGCAACCTACAACATATTGACCCAAGCTTGTTTAGGTTTATCAAGGGGAGATTCTGCTTACTTAACCCAGTCAAATTCTTTGAGAAGGTTACCGAAGTAATGGATGAAGAAAAATCAATACACACCACATATCTAGACCTCACAAAAGCATTTGACACTATTCCCCATTCAGGTATCACAGATAAACTCTCCAAGTTAAATATAAGTCATTATGAAACTCATTGAATAGCAATTTGGCTCAAAAATAGAACCCACGTGATTAGGGTGGGTGGCTCTACCTCTTCCAAAAGATCTGTCACTAACGCTGTATGCCAAGGTTTGGTCCTTAGGCCACTCCTCTTTGGTATTTGCTTCTTGGAGATCAGTGCAAATGTTAAGCACCCATGGCTAGCTAAGTCTGCAGATGACTGCAAACTTGGTGCTTTCATAAACTGCCCAGAGGACACCAAAATTTTCGAAGAGTGCCTTTCCTAAACAAGTAGCTGGTATCAAAATCAAAGACAAAAACATAATACCAAGAAATTTATATTAGAATCCTTTATCAAGAAGAACCACCCTTGTAACTATCTCAGTGACAAGCCATCTGTGACAGTTAATCCCATAGTTAGATATATGAGAATTTATGTTGACACTGAACTGTCCTTTGGTCATCACATATCTGCTATTCCAAGGAAGTCCTGTTTTTATTGCACAGCTTATATCTAAAGGTATGGCATCCAGGTCCAAGGAGATAATCATTCCACTGTACTTGGTTCTCATTAGATAGATCATTAAACATAATGCCCCTTTCTGTATGTACCTGTCCAAATACTTGGCACAACTGGAATGACCACAACACATTCTCATTAAAAAAATTAAGGACCTAAATCATAAAAATTATCCTGGCTATCTTAAAGCTTTCTCCAACCTCTAGGTGTCATACAGGCTACTAAGAGCTTACCTTTGTCTCTTACTTATAAATGTCAACAGATGTTGTGCTGTTACACCTACTACACTTTTGCAAATTCAATATCAGTTTAAACACCCATTCAAGAGATCAGAGGCCCTTTTTGCAATATAAATGGGGCATGCTGGATGGACAGATATGTATCACAGAGAAAAGCACACCAATGAAACCATCTTCCACTCCACATAAAGAAAAAGAGCTTATAGTCACTTAGAATAAAATTCAATTATGGCAGTAGCACAAAAGGGCAATAAAAGAAAGTCATATGGAACAAAGGATCATTTGTTGTTAAATAAAGTCATAGTGGAGTACTATAAAAAGGGGAATAATCTAAGTATGCAATGGATTGACTACAAAAAAGCATTTGATAATATCTTACATTCATAGATAAAAGAGTGCTTAAAAATGTGCAAGATACACCCTACACTGATCGACTACATTACAGTGACCATGAAACAATGGCAGACCACTTTGCAATTAAATCATGATAAAGGACAGATTATTATCCCAGAGATAAAAATTCAAAGGGGGATATTCCAGGGTGACTCTCTGTCACCATTGCTGTTCTGCCTTGCCCTTAACCCATTAAACTGTTTACTTAACAGCTTAGGCCATGGCTATAATTTAGCTCCTAGAAAACAGCAAAGTCTAAAGACTTCTCATCTTCTCTTTCTCACCAATTTAAAACTGTATAGCTCATCAGATGTGAAACTGAAAGCACAGCTGCAGGTTGTCAAAACTTTTTCAGATGATATTAGAATGTCATTTGGCCTTGATAAATGTGGAAAAGCAACCTTTAAAGCAGGAAAACTACAGCACCAAAAAACATCAGTTTGGGACAAGAATGTGATATAAAAGAACTTGAGCAAGAGGGAGTATATAAATACTTGGGAATTGATGAAGGATCAGCAATAAAACATGAACAAATGCGAGTAAAACTTAGTAAGGAATTAATCTTGAAAACAGCATCGGCATCTAGGGACAAAATCCAAGCCATAAACCAATTTGATCTTCCTGTCCTAACTTAAGAGTTATGGAGTGATTGACTGGCCCCAAAACGTGTTGGATAGATTAGATATTAAAACAAGAAGGATGTTTCATGCTTGCCAAATGATCTATAAAAATCAGTGCATACCAAGATTATATATTCCCCATTCTGAAGGACAGACGGGCCTCCTTGAAATTGATTATATGTTTAGATCTGCAATCATGGAACTCCACACATATCGCTGGCCTCACAAGACCCAAATGTAGTGAAAGTTTTGAAACATGAGGAGAATAAATCTAAGATGACTTCTCTACTTAACCTAGCAGAAGCATATCAGCATCAAGCAGGAATGGAAATCAAACCAGAAGTAGATAAAAATCAGGCAGCAACTGAATGTGCCAAAAAATAAAAGAAAGAATATAAGGTAAAAGACCAGATGAAAAGGCAAGAAATGTGGAAAATGCATAAATATAGTTGCAAGTATAGAAAACTTTTGGAAGAACCTCATGTTGCTCAGGAATGAATGCAAGAATGGTTAAGGAGAGGTGAATTCAAACCAAGAGATGAAAGGTTAATATTGGCGGTCCAAGACAGTGGGCTACATACACGCTGGTTTACAAAGTCTATTGAACATATGGGAGAAACAGACAAATGTATGTTTTGTAAAACCGAATTGTTAACTGTTGCACACCTCATTGCTGGTTGTGACATGCTAATGGCAGAAGGACTGTATACTAAAAGGCATAATAATGTAGCAAGACTGTTGCACTGGGGATGGTGCAAACATTATGGTATTGAAGTGGCTGAAAAACACTGGAAACATGAGCCACAAATCATCATAGAAAATGATGGAGTCTACATCAGATTGGATCATCCATTACCAACAGTTCAAAAGATAGATGCTAGAAAACCAGATATAGTGGTCCAAGAAAAGAAGACAAAAGTAGCATTGATCATTGAAATCACCACATCCAGTGACTACAGAGAGACACAAAGTTATAAAATATCAGGACTTGCAAGTAGAAACAAGAGCAATGTGGAAGAAAGATATCCAGATAGCTCCAGTAGTAGTAGGAGCAATGGGTCTTATAAAAAAGAGTCTATAATCATATTTAGATATGCTACTAATACACGTATCTCTGTACAAATTACAGAAGGAGTCATTACCGGGCACATTCCGGGTGCTGAGAAGAGCACTTTTGGCTGACATCAAAGAGTGAAACAATACTAATTTCATGAACTTTAATCATACTTTGAGTTAGGAATGTCCATTCCCGTCATGGTATTAGAAACCCAAAAGATTTGAAAAAAGCAAAGTACTTGTCTTACTCTATTGAAATGAAAATTGTATGACAGAATGGGAAACCATAAATTTCACTGCTTTCTCTGTTTGTGTGTAGATAAGCAGTGCGCAGATACTAGGTTCATTGTTAAAATTCTGAGAGTTAATATTTAGTGTATGAAACACACTGCTGCTTAGCTGAATCTGTGGCAGCAGGTGTAATTGCATTGGCACATTTCTTTTTGAGTTCAGATGATACTGGCTTCAAATCCAAGTGTATGTAATATTTTTAAATAAATAGTGATATGCAATGAAATTATTCTTTATACTACATTCACAGTGCATTACTGTGTTACCTTAGTGTGGTATGTTTAGGCGGCATTGCGAGGAAGTGACTACACCAAGAAAAAGCCGCCCTCCATTAATCAATTAAATAAGCCAATTTTACTATATAAATACATTTAAACAAGACTGCCCTTAAAATGTGTAAATATATAAGAACTTAAAATTCACAATAAATATTAATTCATAACTTTCAATCTTCTATTTTTTAAAAAAACATTTGATATTTAATCCTGGGTATTCATCAGCCCTTAGAGTAATTTGCAATTTACTTTCCTTTTTGCCTAATCTGTTCTTAAAGTCATCACCCCTTAGATCTTCCTGAACATGCTCCAACAGAAAAAAACATTATTTTTATATTTTTCACATGAACATGAGTGTTTGTATGAAACATTATTAGTGTCTTTATTCTTAATGAAATAACGATGCTCTTTAATCCTTTTAGTCAGGGTTCTACACATTATTCCAACATAGAAGCCATCACAACCAGAACAAACACTAATATATACCACCCTCTTAGAGTTACATGTGAATCTACCAAATGTAGATATAGTCATATCAATATGAGGCAAATTAATGAATGGACATTCATAAATATACCTACAAACATTGCATATCCCACATTTGTAGGTTCCTTTATCTTTCTTGGTATAAACAGGACAGCATAAGGTACTATCTCTCTGTAAAAGAGTTTTCAAACTATTAGTCTTTTTATACACAGACATACAATAGGCTTTTTTCCAACAACCTTAAAATAACATTGTTTCCCTTTAAAACTCACCAGTTGTGCAAAATAATTTTTCTAACACAATTATTATAAACTGACATATCAAGACTACACACAGGGGTAGTTTTATTATAAACATTACATGAAGGTTTATCAATTGGCTGAAATAAAACTGGGGCAAAGTGAGAATTTCTTTTTAAGAAAACTTCACTGGCACTAAATAATAATTTTTCTCTCTTATAACCTCCCTAAAAAGGGATGAAATGAGCTCTACTTCTTACTGAAATTCTACTTCTCTAGTAATTAACCTAGAGGCTCTAATAAATTGTCCTCTATGTATGTTCTTCTTAATGAATCCAGGATGATTACTATTAAAATGTAAATAATAGTCTGAAACAGTTTCCTAACAGAATACTTTGCTGTGGAAGTTCTTGTTGAACACATCTCATTCTAGGGTGAAATCCAGAAGGTTTATTTTAAAACCAACACCCCCCCCCAAGGTAAATTTCAAAACGTTTGTCTTACTATTTAGTTCTTCTAAAAACTGTTCAATGTCACTTGTATTTCCTTTAATAATAAAAAATAAAATATGCACGGATGTTTTAAAAAATGTAACCTTCTCAAAACGCCTATTTTTGGGCAAAAATTCACTTTTCCACCACCCTAGATCTAAGTTAGCAAATGTGGGGGCTACTGCAGACCCCATCTCAATACATTTAATTTGTTTAAAATATTTTTCTTTAAACAACAAAATAATTGTGGTTCAACAATAGTTTCATCAATGAACAATATAAATTAATTTTTTATCATTTGAAACATAAGTCTTTTTTTGTCAAAAAACACCTAATAAACTCAACCCCTTGATCATGTGGAATATAGTAAATAAGGAGACTATAAATCCAATACGCAGTTCAAATGACAATAAAACACTCAATATTTATTAAAACAAAAAACAACCGGTAAGTGCTTTCATTCTTCAGACCTGGTTGTCACACATACAAAATTCACATTTATAGTTTGCTCAAGTCACATGACCCAAAACACTAGCAGTGTTTTAACCCTTTCTTACATACCACTGCTTTAAAGTTTTCCATATCATTCATACCTGGATCTGCACCTGGATCTGCATTAGTTCCAGTTTTTCAACTGCTAATGCCCTAACAAGACATGTTGTTAACTGTCATAACAGAGTTAAAGTGGGTTTTAGTTTTACAGTTATTGACCAAGTTTTAAATGCAGACAAGAGATGGGATGCAGAAATGGATTTAAACTGGAAAGAATATGCTTGACAAGTGAGGCTAAACACAGGTGCAGATAAAGGTATGAATGATATGGAAAACTTTAAAGCAATGTTATGTAAGAAAGGGTTAAAACACTGCTAATGTTTTGGGTCATGTGACTTAAGCAAACTATAAATGTGAATTTTAATGTGTGACAACCAGGTCTGAAGAAGTTCTTTGTGAATGAAAGCGCTTACTGGTTGTTTTTTGTTTTAATAAATATTGAGTGTTTTATTGTCATTCAAACTGCGTATTGGATTTATTACAATTGGAACTGTGGAGATTTATTTGGATTTTAAATAAGGAGACTATGTCAACCATAAACATCAAAATGTTAGTATCTTCATACCTGTACTCTTGATTAAAGCTCCTAATTTGATCCAAAAAAAACACAATTGTAAATGGTTGTGAATCGAGCAGGTACAACAAAAAGCAAACCTGAAGAAAAATAATCCACTGTAAACCACTGCAAACCCATGTCCATTTAATATTCAATGGAATATACACTAAATTACAAGTATTACAATTACCATAAGCTTTTAAAATAAAATCACAATCTAATACAGGATGCTTAAAAACCTTTTGAGAATAAATGTAATCACAATAAATGCAATCGTTACATTTAAAAGTGCCTGACTTTACACTGGAACACCTAAAATAGCTTTTAGGGTGTTCCTTGTAACATAATTGCTTAAGATAGGTACTGCATTTAAAAATAAATTTAGGCCATGTTGGAAAAATGTTGTTAAACTCAGGTATATCTGCTAAAATAGGCAAATATTTATTTATGACCTTTTTTACTTTATATGTATTTTTATTAAAGGTCGGCATGCATCTTCTCTTTTATTATTCATATAATTAGGTCTACATCACTTAACTTGCAAAATCTGTATGGTGTTGGATGACATCATCACATCCTAATGCAATTTCAGAGTCATGATATCCACATTTATAAAAATCATCAGCAATAGACTGTAGTTGATTGAACATATTCGATTAGAAGTGTTGAGTCTAGCTACACGATACAATGTTCTTAAACATAAAGAAAGGGCGCATGCTCGTGTGCTGTAAATAAGTATTCTTTTTAACTGACTTTCTATATGACCGTGTTTCGATAGTACCTAATGAATTCTTAGATATACACACATCCAAAAATGCTATTTCAGAAAGGGATACTTCATATTTGAATTTCAAAAACTTAACTGTACCAGAGACGCATTCTACAAAGTTGCTTAAGCTAAATTCATCCCCTATCCAGACCATATTGGCGAAGGGTCTTCCCATCACCATTTCCTTAACTTGATTATAGATGTTAGTCTCAAAAAGAAATACTTTATTTTCTAACACTAGTAATAATAACTCGCATATCATTGTGATATGCATAACATTGTGTAACTGCTGTGAGTCGTAGCATTACTATTAACACACAAGAGCTTCAGCAATGTTACTGGGCATTTTATCACAAACCACAATTTATTGATCCTCATCAGTCAGGAATGTGGAATTTTGTTGCAGGACTGATCTTGTTCATACCTGGTTCCAAAGTCATGTGAACTGCATCAGACATACATACTTCTCCACCTGTATCTCTACTGTGTCCATTGTTGATATTATTGTGAATTATATCTGCTACCTTGTAAATTGCTGACACAGCACTGAAAGCTTCTCTAAAGCTATGCTGGTTACCTGTTAAAAGTCAATAGTTATTCATATGCTCTATGATTTGTTATTCACCTAATGCTAAAACTAAAACTCATATACTTTGGTACATAATGTGAACACAAGATTCAGCAGAGAATATAGGTATACTGGGAAAGATTTATGGCAAAAGTAGGAGGTAGCAGCAGAGGTTTGATTTAAGGCAAAAGAAGAAGGGAGCAGCAGAGGTTATGATGGATGGACAACATTACTTCAGTAATCAATATGAATTTGCAAGTACTTAAAGAACCAGTTCATGACAGATAAATCTGGTGATGTAAATTCCTTGAGGTCAGAAAGACTAGAATCTAGCTAAATGAATAAACACCAAATCATTATGTATGACAGTTGTTGTGCTGCATTGTCACATGCGTATAATTTGTCTTCCATTAAATGTCGGTGCAGGTTCATGCAGCAGTCCACATTCTTCTACACAGATATGGTGCATGCTGCCTCATTTGCTGTGTTATTCCATACTTTTTTGTGACCTTATCACATGGGCTGCAGTGTAGTGACTATATACATATTTTAGGCACATCCACTGCTCGCATTTGCATATCATCCGGCAAATCTCTGTGATGATAATGCATGCATTGATGATGATACAGCCAATTATACAACTTTTTTTCACTTCAAGCAAGCACAACTGAACAGACAGGTTTCCCTGTTATGGTTTACGCACATTATATTGGTAATAGCTGAGCCTTGCCACAGAGTGGATATCAAACAGGTGGTATGCATGTCTTTGTATGGGTAGACAGAGGTGTTATGTTCATGGATATGGACAGCCAGGTTCAGTATACATTTCAGTGTTATGATGTGCTACACATCATATACATATGGCAAAGTATCTGGTGGCTAGTGATAAGCATTGTAGGCCATACTTACAAAGACACATGTCCAACTGTGCATACTTTTCACTTGCAGTATGGCTGTCATGAAATGCTATTTCATTATCACTACAGGATATGCAATGGTGTAGTCATTACCCATGTTATCATATTGAACCATTACTGGGTGTTGCTAAGATGATGTCTACTTTATGTATCCTGCTTTTCATTGCATAGCAATATGACCAGAATATTAATATGTCATTTCATAAATATTGTTGCATTTTTCAGTGCAAACATCTCCATGAGTTGCCATTTTTTTAGTCTCATCAGACCTCATTGTTACCAGCCTAGCCCTCAGTACCCAACATCCACACCAGGTCTATAAGCTACTCTATACCCCCCCCCCACAGACTTACTCTGTTTTTTGTTGGGGCTGGTAGTGAATTATGAGGGTGTCCTGTGGGCTCAGCTTATCTGTGCTTCTGTTCATAGAGGATTTTTTTCTGACTTGGCCACATCTCTTTCCTCACCCACCATGCTAATTGTTTTTACCTTTGAGGGCAAGTCCTCTCTTTCTGACATGACCCCCGTTAGGGAGTGTGTCAACAAGCATCTTCACCCTGGGATAGGCATGCCCATCCCTTCCTTGCTACTCCATCAGTCACCTCCACCACTAATCAAGCCCAGGTTGGCTGCATAGTAGTCAGGGCTTTATCCCTCTATGCAACAGAGTAGCATGAGTTGCCATGTTTTATTAATGTATTGAATATTTGGTGTTCCCTGTGCACAACACAGTAGACATAGCTATTTGTTTTTGGGAAAGTAAAGATGTGCCTGTTTGTTGTGAAATAAATCTAAAGACATTTACATTACAGAGTCTGGGAAACTATAATAATACAGTAACAAATTAAAAGGTAAACTGTTGGCTGTGACTTCATTGCATTCCGAATAATATAACAAACACTAGCTTCATCTCCTTTGACATGTATAATATACTACTGGAATAGCCCCCTTCTTAAAGAGTACACCACTTCTGAGTGTAAAAAGCCACACTGACATAATGGCCACAGTGATGTTCTTCAGCTTCCTGCACTCAGACATATTCTTCCCCCAACAAGTTATACTAAAAATCATTTAGTAGTAATTGTGTAGCAGTACTTTGTTTTTACACATAAACTAGTGCCCACCCAAAAAAGACAGCCACATTCTTTAAATTTCTGATATCTCATTTAATAGAAAACAAAACACATATTGACAACAGCAACATATTTTAACTTGTTCCCGGCAGATGTACACTTCTCTGGTCAAGCCATATTAGTGATTAAAGAGTGATCATGTAACTGCCCTGTGCTTTCACACACTTAGTATGAAGCCTCCCTTATTCCCAAAAGATGCACATCACCCATGTATACCTCTACATTTCATTGTGAAGAAAATGAAAGAAGTAATACCCTCAATAATGTTTTTTTTTTTTTGCTTTCTGAGATGTATACAACACCTCCAATAATCCATAATCAAATATTACTTCAGAGGGATAATTTAGTTGTCCTACACTTTCACATGTAACTTACCTACTGAAAAGAAAGCCACCTTCCAGTCACATCACATTTTGGATGTGTGGTCATGAAAAAAGTGAAAGACATTGGGACCTCAGTAATGTATTTCAACTTGCTATTATACTTGAGTCACCTCCACACAGAGTCATAGATTTTTAAATATTACAAGGCTACTGAGTCTTATGATCACTTATGCTTTGCCAGTACCTTCCCTTAGGCTGCACCTCCTTTCTCCAGGAACACAATATCAGTCAACACCAGAGTGAATTTGTAGGTACCCATCCAGTCTTCTAGGTTATATTTAAAGGAAGATAGTGAGCCACACTGCTTAACATGCAGGTGAGGTATATTTCAGAGATTTTAGAGTCAATGGGTTCTAAACATGCCCATCATATTTAATTTATGAGTTTGTAAAGATTTAGGTCCACAGTTATTGTAGTATTCATGGAGCCATTAGACTATCAAAGATACAGGTAGTCCAGGACAACCAAGTCTCTAATGGTATGGTAAGCAATACAAGGACCTCCCTTCAAAAGTTTATTAGACACTGAATAATAGGATAAAGTTTCTAGCCTCTCTTGCTAGCTCAGGAACTTTAGATGTGTGATTGTTTTGATTAGGTACCTTTGGGGTCTTTCTTCATATTTGAAATGGTTTAGTGAGATACATCCTGAAGGGAGCATTGTACTTTATAACTGGTCTGATCAATGCTTAGTTTAAGGGAATGATTATATCTTTAGACTTTGATGTTATTTCTTTGGTTATTAGCTGTGTTAAGTAAAAGGATTTCCTGGCAACCATTGTCATGTGATGGTCAGGAGGGAGATAATTACCAACCCCAATCTCTAGGCCCTTGACTACATTTTTGTGTTGTACTGGAATGTTGTCTCAACAGTATGATGAGGAGATGGATTGTCTGCCACAAATGATAATGCTACACTTGTTATCATTAATTTGGGCAGATATTTAGTGCACTAAGGCAGAATTCATTCTGGAAGGTTTGCAGGTCAAATGCTAACTTAAATACAGCTTACAGTCCTTTGCAAGCTTTGCTAGCCAGAGGTATTGCCTCTTTGCTTTTAGATCTGAGAAGTAAGTGTTGAAAAGGAGACATCCCAGCATCAAGCCCTGGGGAATACCACTGGTCACTTTTGTACTTTTTGATGAGATGCCTGCAACTTGCACTATGTGGATTCTGTCTTTAACCAAGTTTGCTCTCTCTGTTACCACATATGGGTCATGTTTTAAGGCATTTAACATCTGTATGATGCCAGCATGGAGAATGGTGTCAGTGGCCTTTGACATGTCAAGATATGCTGTGTGTACTGAACGTCACTGTCTACAATCTCATTGTGTGTACTGCATGGTACTATCTACAGTCTCACTGTGTGTACTGCATGGCACTGTCTACAGCCTTACTTTGTGTGTTCTGCATGGCACTGTCATGCATGGCACTGGGTGTACAGAATGGTACTGCCTACAGCCTCACTGTATGTACTACATGACACTGTCTACAGCCTCACTGTGTGTCCTACATGACACTGTCCACAGCCTCACTCTGTGTACTGCATGGTATGGTCTACAGCCTCACTGTGTGTACTGCATGGGGCTCTCTACAGCCTCACTGTGTGTACTGCATGGCACTGTCTACAGCCTCACTATATGTACTGCATGTTCATTGTCTACAGCCTGAATGTGTGTGCAGCATGATACTGTCTACAGCCTCACTGTGTGTACTGCATCTACATTGTCTACAGCCTCACTGTGTGTACTGCATGGCACTGTCTACAGCTTTATTGTGTGTACTGCATGCCACTGTCTACAGCCTCAGTAACCTTTTTAAAAAAGTATTTTCTCTTCACAAAGTCAAACTATGAGTTAAGTGTAATAAATTTGCTGATATAGTTTATGAGATTAGTTTGAATACATTGATGACTTTACATTTGGGGCTTGTAAAATGTATAGGTTTGCAAGTAAGTGGGTCACTTGTAATGCAATACTTATGGAAGAGTATCACCAATGCAGTGTGCCACTTATCAAGGACAAAATCAATTGCTAAACTTAGGTTAGACAGTTAAGGATTGGGCCTGCAAGGGCAGATTTTACAGTATTAATTAAGCAACCAGATAATATTGTCAGATACCATGGAAAAAAAGTACTTTTAGTCTTGGTTAAAACTTTCATTAAATTAACTTTTTTGATAATTGGGTGAGTAAAGGATTCCAATATTTTAGGGTTTCAGATAGATGTTTTGGGGTGAAGGTGGTACCAAATTTGTTTGCAAAGCTATTGGCAATATTTAATAGGTCAGACTAGGAGGAATCATTATGAGTAAGTATAAAACAATGCAGGATATTATTTCTTAGTTTTCTAACACAGCTAAAGAAGGATTTTAATGTGTCAGGTTTTAATGTGTTTTGCCTAACTGCTAGAGTCATTTGTTCTTGTACAGTAGTAGTGCATTGTGTAATAGCTAGCCTTACTGCTTAGACTGCTACCTTCTTCTCCCCTTGTACTCCTCTGCTATATATCCTCCCCAGCTAACTTCCCTCTGTCTCTCTCCCTCTCTACCTTCCCTTTACACCCTTCTCTCTTCCACCTCTGTAATATAATCTATCTGACTCATAACCTATAGCCTAAAATTACCTCTGTTTTCTTTTACCAGGAACCACTCTGCAAAAACAAACAAACAAAATAAACAAACTGCGGCTCTCTTAACTATAACAGAACCTCCCATCCACTTTGGCTACGAGCACAGGCTGCATACCAGGACTACTAAACCCACCCCAGCATTGTATGTATTAATAGATCTACAGACCTTTTATGTCTGCTCTGCTCCATTACCTGTGCTTTCCGACGGCAACCCATACATCACAGTTGCTCTAGTGCTATCTCTCTTTCCCACCCTTCCTCCAGTTTTCCTGTCTTTCTTGTCCCCCCTTTGCCTTCTTGATCTCCCTCTTGTACTTTTAGGCCACAGAGGCACCTAACGGCACCCAGTATCAACATATCTCTTTGAATCCACCTTAACACTTACTCTACCCTCCTGCTCTCTCCTCACCTACCTCCACCCTAGCCCTTTCTCCTCTAATGAACTACTCCTGCACTTGTGTCCCTTACAACTAGTTTCCCCTTTTGCTTATTGCTGTGCCATCTTCTTATCACCTCATAAATACTATACTTTCATCTTACTTACTGGTCTCACTGATTGTTTTTTGAGTGCTATTCTGCTCATCCTGGGTCGACCCACTTGGGCTCACTCCACTCCCTTACCCTACCCCCATTCCCATTCACCCTCACATCAATTAAATTTATTCTCTCCTTAACTCCTCTCCCTGCCCCAACATCCAATAACAGTCTACCCCCTCACAGGTCTTCAGCCAATAACAGCCACCTCTCCTACCATATCATAGCCGAAAAGCATAGCTATTACCTACTTACTCATTGTCTAAGCTAGCCATTCCCTTCATCAGCTTACCTACCACACCCACACCCCTCTATCCCATCTACTACATACACAAACCACCACTAACACATAATAGCTCCTCATAGTAATTATCAATAGCTCCTCACACAACTAACTTACTACTATGTCACTTACTTTTACATGTCTCTGTCTACTCTGTCCCCTTATCCTTTCTTTAAGTTTCTTTTCTCATCTAACATCCTTCAACAAGCCATTCACATACCAAAGGCACACTTCCACAATTGTCATATTCACTTCACCCCTCCACACCTACTCCAGTACTCCAGCCTGTACACACTCAATATTCTTCTCCATACCAAATTAAAACTAGTACCCCTGCATAGACATGCCTTCAACCATAATCTCACCTCTAGTCACACAAGAAGAAACCTTCCATCCTTCAGTTACCCATTCAAGCAAAAAGCATATCTCGATGCAGAGACATCCATTCTAACCCATGCCCTGCTCCTATTAACACCTACACCCCTAAACCACACAAATCCCTAAATATCTCAATAGTAAATCTCCAAAATATCAGAAAAATACCAGAATTCTATGTCTGGCTTTCCCAGAATAATCCAGACATATTAGCAGACACTGAAACTTGGCTAAAACCTTACATAAAGGATTCCAAAGTCCTCCCTCATGGTATGCCTGCCTACAAGCTGATAGACCCCACAAAAGAGGAGAGGGCATTGCTATAATTTTTCCTAATACTTTCACCATAGTCCCATATTCCAAGCCAGTTCCTCAGTTTGCTACCGCCAAATTACTTATAACATTTCTCAACCTCAACATCTCTAAGAATCTCTGTATCATTGCTATATACACCCCCCAGGCAACAATATTCCCCTTCTAGAAGACGTTCTTGCTTGGATATCAAATAACATCAATAATGACACAATCATCCTAGGTGATGTAAATAAAAGGAGGCTAGAGTCTCCAGACCAATCCACACAACCCAATATCAACCTCTTCAACTTTACACAGCTTATAACAGATATAATTAGACCCAATAAAAACATCAGGAGTGGCTCTGTACTAGACTGGATACTAGTTTCTGAACCCAACAAGATTTCTACAGCAGGAACACTCTCCTATAGTATTAGTGACCACCTTCCAGTCTATATAATCCACAAAACCAACATAATACCCTCCCAACACCAGTTATACAAGTGAGAAATCTAAGTAACTTTAACCCTACAATTTTCAATGAAAACCTTAGTAGCATAAACTGAACTATTCTAAAAATCCTACCACTTGATGAAGCTGTCGAATTCTTCAACTCCACATTCCTAACTATCCTCAACAAACTAGCTCGACTTAGATAAAAAAGAGTCAGAATCAAACATGGCCTTTGGTTTACTTAACCCGCTATACAAATTAAGAACGCCAGAGACAAAATTTGGAAAAAATGGCAAAAGTATAAAAATCCCACCGATCTCCTTCAATTCAGACAACTCCACAACCAAGCACAGTGCCTGATCATAACTGATAGAAAGGAATATTACTTAAACCTTCAAAAAAACTTTAAACAGAATCCTAAGAAATTTTGGGACTCTATTTAATCTCTAACCAATCCTAGAACTAATAACAACCCATGCCCCTTCCCCAAGAACTCTGCCAGTTTGATTGCTTCCCTTTTTAACTCACATTTCATAGACATTATAACCATACTACAGCTAATACAAACTATCCTCAACCACCACCGGCCCAACAAAAAACAACCACTAACTCACCCACCTTTTTTTTTACCCCATTCCCATCAACATCGTTACTAAACTTCTCAGTAAACTGAAACCTGGTTCTTGCACCCCCGATAACTTACCTTCTGCATTCCTCCAAATAATCAGCAAGATCCATTGTCTATCACATCAGCATACTTCTCAACAGATCTCTCCAAGAGTCTTATGTTCCTACTATATGGAAAAAGGCATACATACTTCCACTCCCTAAAGGTGGTAACAATACAGACATCTTTAATTTCTGACCCATTGCAATCTTCTCCCCACTCCCCAAAATGCTAGAGAAATGCATTCGCTATCAGTTTCTAAGCTATATACTTCTAAGCAAACTCCTCTGCCCGACCCAACATGGGTTGTGGCCTGCTCACAGCACTACCACTCCCCTTATTTCCTTTATGGACAGTCACTCAAGCTAGAAATGATAGCAAATTTGTATCCTCTCTCTTTCTTGACCTCTCAAAAGCCTTTGATACTATTTCTGACCCATTACTCCTCAGTAAGCTCCCCACCCTTGGTTTCTCCCCCCTACCCTAAACTGGTTTTCTAACTACCTAAAAGATAGGCAACAATCCACTAAATGTCTTGATGCCTTCTCTCCATTCCTTAACTCTTCTACAGCTGTTCCCCAAGGCTCCATATTAGGGCCCCTTTTATTTAGTATATTTATAAATGACGTCCACACCAACCATAAATATGGAACTGTTGCACAATATGCAGATGATTCAACCATTATCTGCACAGCTAAGTCAATAACTGAGCTCCTGCAGATAACCCAGAATGGCTTTACCACCAAAACCTGGATGGCTTATAATCATCTAGCTCTAAACCTAAACAGAACTAAATTGCTGCTTACTCCTAAGAAAAACATCCCAGTCAACAAGTCAGATTTCACCATTCATTCCCAAACTAACACTATGATAGAGGTTGCTTCCCACACTAAATTACTGGTAGTTATCATTGACAAAAACCTGACATTTGATCTTCCCATCCACAACAATATCAGAAAAACAAACTATAAGCTACGCACCCTCTACTGAGAAAATTCCTACCTTAGCAGTTCTACTAAACATACTCTAGCCTTAACCTTATTTTTATCTTTTCTCCTGTATGGCGCTCCTCTCCTTAGCAATGTCCATTCCACCCTAAAAAAAAAACTTGAATCATGCTACAACAAAGTAGCCATGTTTGCAACTAATGCTAGGCACATCTCCCATCACTGCACTGCTTTAAAATCACTTAACGGGCTTGAATTTCCACATCACCTAACCTACCTACAGCTTATCACAGCTCACAAAATCATTCACATACACTCAGACTGACCAGCCCTCTCTTCCATCTTAACACATTACAACCCTAACAGGCTCCTTAGATCTGAAAATCAACTTCTCCTGACAGTATACAAACCTAAACTCCCACCTGGCAACATGCTCTAGTACTTCTCTATTACCAAGCTTTGGAACTCCCTCCCATCAGCCATCAGAACCTCTAATAACATCTCCATCTTCAAAAATACTTAAAGTTACACCTCTCTACCCTATGGCAATGCTCATGCCTTAACTCCCACCCATTCAAGTCCTGACTGTCTGTGCTCTAAGTCTGCTGACACTTTAATCTGTACCTCTCCCTTCCCACTTCTATTCCTTTAGCTTTAGTCCCTATCAGCTCTAGTCTCTATCTTCTCCTTCCATCTGTCTACACCCCCTACCTATTCTGTGGCATACACCCTCTAAACACCTGGGTTTGGTGCCAATTTGTTGCTTTCTTCAGCCGAAAACCTATAGCTAGCTAACACTAAAATATTTACCAACTACTAATAACCTCACAACCTCACCTTCATTTTCCTATTAATTTCCATTGTATACACATTTGTGTAAACCTAATATACTGTGGTTACATTTTATGTGCTGAGCCTACCAACATAAATTTATACATATTGTTTGTTGCACATTTTCCAACTATTGTATATTGCTATCTGCTGTACATATATTGTTAATCTTCTCACTGATTGCACTTTAATGTAATTAGTGTACTTTTATGTACTTGCTTATATTTTATACTGTGTACTACTGTGGAGTTTTTCATCCTGGGCCTCCACAGAGAATGGGTTCCCTAGGCCCAGTGGACCTTCCCGGTAAACACATGGCAATAAACAAATAAATAAACAATAAATAATCTTTGGCTTTATGGTGCAGCCTAAGTTCATAGGCTCCTTTAGTGGACTTGATAGAGTCGTTCAGTTTTCCTTTTTCGTAATGCTTTTGATATTTTTTGGATCTACTATATAATTTAATGAGCTTCTTTATTTTATTGTAGACTATTTATGGTTGTAGTCTACCAGGGTGTTTTTTGAATATCCCATAATACTAGGTTCTTGGAAGGACTCTATGCTCTATGCATGTTTCTGAATAGGTGCAGAATTCTTTAGTGAAGCTTGCCGCTGTATCAAGGTCAGTGGTGATACAGTCATAAGTGAATTTTAATATTTTAATAGATATTTTGAGATTGTTTTGTTTGTAGTATTAAAGTCAGTAGGGTTTGCTGAATGGGCTTTTGGAATTTTAAAGGAGAAAGTCACAAATTTCTGGTAAGATTTCACTGGGGAAGAAGATATAGGACTAGTGCAAGAGATGGCAATTTTGAAAGAATCTGATCAAAAATGCTATTTATTCTAGTAATTTTGCTTGCTAGTTTCATGAGGGAGTTCTTGTTTATTATTCTAGGAATTTGGAGGCATATTACATTAGAGGTATAGGTGTCCCAGTATACTGTAATTTTGTTAAAGTCACCCGGAATAATGGAGTTTTCTCCTGTTTGGAAGATAATTTAGACACTGAGGAATATTAAATTGGACCTCAGGGGACAAAGCCAGTGTTCTGTAGCAAGCTATTAATTGATAATTAATCCTACCTAGAATGATCTATAGTTCAATGTGGTCAATTTATGTGTCCTTAGGGATCTGCATGGATGTAATATTTTCCTTGGATAATATGTAGAGATCATCACAGTTTAGGTTTGAAGACATGAAATAGGTATAGGATGTGCCAGTTTGCACAGTTGTATGAGCTTTGCTTTCTCTTATATGTCTAACTTTATCTTCATATCAAAAGAATACAGGAAAGCTATAATGTAAGTGCAAAAACAAGCAGTTGATCCAAAGTTCCATGACAAATTTCACATTGTTCCTTCTGGATCATAGACTCAGCTATTAGGTGAAATCTCCTACTCAAGAACCCAGCATACATTTCCTGGAGAGATTCTGGACACTGATCCCTCTAGAGCTGAAACACACGTTCTTAGTCTTCTCTTGAAAATGTAAACAATTACCCTAGTTTTCCTTTCCAGCAGCATTGTCCCCTTTTGTCACATAACACTAAAATGCAGTGATAACACTACTCAAAGTTTTTGGACTATTTAAAAAGGAGATGTAGTAAGCAGTGTTTATGTGTTTTTATGCATGTGAATTGCAACTTTGACAAGCGAGAATTGTACCTAATACATTAATGCAACATACCACTGGCTTTGATTACTTTATTCTTATATGTAGAAATACACATACATACCAGCAATCACACACACACACGCACACACACACACACACACACACACACACACACACACACAGTGTGTGTGTGTGTGTGTGTGTGTGTGTGTGTGTGTGTGTGTGTGTGTGTGTGTGTGTGTGTGTAAAGAGAGAGAGAGACAGACAGACAGGGAAAACATGTCTATCTGAAGATCATAGTGATTTTCCTCTACAACTGTGTAGATATGAAAATATTCACAGATGGTATCGGCATGTGGCACACAGTTATGGACTGCAAACAGCTTTCTGTGCTAGGAATACAACGCAGCTACGGCAAACTGATATAGATGGAGAAATATGCATGTGCGGTGGAACTAGTATTAAATACTGTGTTCTATAGCTTGTATAACTACATAAGTAGGAGTTCTGATCTCACAGCAGTCAACTTTTGTTTGTGGGTGTGTGTCTCTTTATTCAACTGTCAGCTTAAACACAATTTTACAGTGTCAGTGGTGCAACAGGTAGCACACTTGCTTTGGTGCAGAAGGCTGTTGGTTCTATCCCCACACCAAGTAGATCAATTACTGATGTTGCAATGCAACATATGGAAGATGCTGCACTCCTGAGTGTGTAATTTTTCAAACGAGATGTTAAACTGAGACCAAAAGGAAAAAAGCCAAACCAGCCAAGTCAGGAAGCAAACTGAATATCCAACAAAATCACAATGGTAAAGTCACACAAAACTTTCAGGTTAGAACAACCCTTCTTCAGTGCAATAAATAAAAACAATTAAACCTGTTCTAAAGGAAAAGCAGATGTGAATATAAAGTAATTATGCACTATCATGTTAAATAAGTGGTGTAGTAGTAGCACTCTTACCTGCCATGCAGGTGATTTGGATTTGATTCCCAGTCAATGCTTGTAAAAAGCTGTTTTTTACCTTTTTCTTATTATTACTTATTTAATTCAATTAATGTCTTAATTAGTGTTTTATTTTGATAGGATGGCTGTGTCATGTGTTTTATATAAAAGACTTGAGTATTAAATTGTTTTTATTCATTGCACTGAAGAAGTGTTGTTCTAACCTGAAAGCTTTGCATGCTTTTACCTTTGTGAGTTTGTTGGATATTAAATTTGCTTCCTGACTTCGCTAGTTTGGCTTTTTTCCTTTTGGATTTTATTGTTTTTGCTGTTAACCAGTGTTTGCTAGATCCTGCCTTCCTTTTTTCTGGTTAATGTTAAACTGAGGCCCCATCTGCTTGAGTTAGTGAAAGCTCAGGTGGATGTAAAAGATCCCTAAACACCTATCAACAAGAGTATGGATCCTTTATTTATATCCTAAAATAGCTCTGACTTACTAAATATTTACATATTTTCAAATATTTACATATCTACAAATATGTAAATATACAAATCTATTTACACATATTCATAATTTCCTATACAATCCTTTTTCCATAACCACCATCTGATTTTACTTAATATTGTTGCTAAAATCCATTTAACATTAAACATAATTTCATTTATTATTTCATTCCATATAACCAATGTAAGATAAAATCATTCTTTCTCCAGGATTCAGTAAAGCTTACACAGTCCTTTTTTACCATGTGCACATTGCAATGCAATGTGCACATAATCACAGAAAGTTTTAGATTCAGTGAGCACGGTGTAGAGGCGCACCCCCCCCCCCGCATAAACCAGCTAAACACCGAAGTATGCTATTTATAGCATAAGCAGCTGAATTGCATGCTATTCAACCAATCCAGCAGTGGAGCTATTCAATAAGCTGTAAAGCAGCCGTGTAGACACTGTGCTGGTTGGCCTTGCGTATTACAAAACTGTTGGAATACAGCCATGGAAAGGAGTCTACATGGTCAGAACCATGTCAACTGCTGCATTTATAAGGTAAGTCTTGAACCTGGAGTGTATTGCGTAATAATAAGAATGAGTGGCATATCCTTGTATCAGTGTAATAGAGCAACATATCCTTGTTTGTGCCATAACTCACCTTTGCTCCCCACCCATAAAAGAAAAGTCTATCCTTGTTTGTCATAACAGTAACCTTTGCTCCCCCCCAAAGAATAGAAGAATGACACATTTTGCTAACAATCCATCTTTGAAATGCTAAAAGTTGTATCAAAGTATCTGCCCCTGAAACGTGTACATATTTATCACAACGCATTCCATTTTCATGTATTGGCAATCATGTAAACCTCTGAAATGCCTTGGCAAACATGCCCATGCGATCAGTACACTTCTGAGTAATGGATACAGATAATAGTGTAAACTCCTTTGCTTCAGAATTTTCTTAAATACATTCCAGCATATGCAGTATGCAGCTGAACACATGGAAGTGCACCTTCTGAAGTTTAATACTCCTCTGTGCAGATATATCGTAAAGTAATAGCTTATCTTCACTCTTCTCCACATAAACAAGTCTCCTCATCATCAGTTTGCCTAGCTACATGATTGCCTTTTTATTTATTTATTTATTAATTGATTAATTATTTATTTATTTGACATTTGTTAACCGGGTTAGTACAACTGGGCAGAAGCCCCTTTTCAGCGAGACCCAAGGATAAAAGCTCCAAAAGTACAAGAAACAAACAATAAATAGAATGGTCATTTTTTTTA
Organism: Protopterus annectens; assembly: GCF_019279795.1. Classification (NCBI taxonomy): domain Eukaryota; kingdom Metazoa; phylum Chordata; order Ceratodontiformes; family Protopteridae; genus Protopterus; species Protopterus annectens. The sequence goes on along the minus strand of NC_056742.1, from coordinate 480,602,488 downwards.
CAAGAGAAGCAAGTCTATATCAGAACTATAAGTAAATAACAAGGTCAGTTGTTACAGGTGAACACAATTACATAAAATGCACACAGTACACATATGTCAGAAGAAAATCAGACAAAAAACAGCATAATGAGAAAGTACAATATGTAAAAGATAATAAAGTACAGACAGTTACAAGCATAAATAGGAAGATAAATGCAATAGGAGAATCACAAGCTATCAGAAAACAAGTAAAGAGAAACAGAGAAACGAAGTATAGAAGTATATAGAGGAGAATATCCCCAGATAGGAAGTCATTGAAAGGACTACTGGAGTAGATGCTGAGAGGACAGCAGTCTGTTAGTAGAGTTATTTTATTGCATAGAGGAAGCAGCATAGAGAGGGGGGAGAGGAAGGCATGAATTATAGAGGACAGGAAGATATATTATGTTGGGTCATTACAGAAACATGACCACGATTTACAGCGGCTATCTTTAGTGCCATTTTAAAGGTGTTAGGGTTAGTGATACATCTGACATTTAGTGGTAATTTATTCCAAGCATTTGTTATGGAAGAGCTGTAAAGTAGTTTACCAGTATTTTTATTGAGCATATAAACTTGCAGTAGGTTCTGTTGAGAACTACAGGGAGTGCGGTTTGGAGTGTAAGGCTGGATGAGAGAAGAGAGAGAGGGACAAGATGATGGTTCATGTAAGACTGAATGAGCCATGACAAGCTGGGGTACTAGGATTTGGTGATAAAATTCCAGCCACTACAGGTTTCTTAGGGCTATGCAGTGATGAGTGCGGTAAGGTTGGTTGGAGGCAAAGCATGCAATTTTGTTATAGGTAAATTCTAGTTTAGTGAGAAGATTAGATTGGAGGTATGTAAGAATAGGAGATCGAACTTTAGATGGTCATCAATAATAGCACCTAGGAGTTTTGTGTGGGGTTCAGTACAGATGATCGTATTGTTCAGGGAAGAGACAGAAAAGGTAGTTTTATGATGTTGGAGAGTTGTAGGGAGGAATAGGAAAAGTTTAGTTTTCTTAGGGCTCAGTAGGAATTGGTTGGAAGTAAGCCATCTTTCGAAAGAGTGAAGGGAATCTTTGGTGAGAGTATGAAGGTGAGTGATGTCAAAGCAGGAGATGATTATAGAATCATCGTCATATTGAATAATGGTAGAGAGTAGACAAGAAGAGTGGAGGTCATTAATAAAGATGTTAAAAGGTAAGAGTCCAAAGATGGAGCCTTGGGGCACCCCAGTTTGTACAGGTAGGAAGGAAGAGAAGTTATATTGCCATTTCACAGTCTGGAATCCATTTGAGAGGTAGCTGGAGAACCAAGATATTGCAGAGTTAGAGAGGTTAAGTGAAGGTAGTTTGGATAGAAGTAGTCTGTGGAAAACAGTATTGAAGGTTTGGGCTAGATCAAGAAACAGGCAGGAAACTAACTCATTATTATCATGGGATTTTGTGATTGTATTTATAAAGGATGTCGGAGCAGTAGTAGTACTAGTGTGCTTTGGGTGAAAACCGTGCTGTGCGGGGGTAAGAAGATTTTCTTGGACAAGGTGATTGAGGAGCTATGTGGGAATGCATTTTCTAGAATTTTTGACAGGGGAAATAGGATGGAAATGGGTCTGAAATTTGAGGGGTTAGTTGCGTTGCTACCTTTATGCAAGGGTATAACATAGCATTTTTTCCAGATGTCAGGCACAATGTTTTCTTTAATGGATCTATTGATTAATATGGAAATGGGGAAAGCGATAGAATTAGCAGCAATTTTTAGGAATTGTGGAGATAAGTTGTCAACTGATGGAGAGCATGTTTTAAGTTTAGATAGAAGGGACTTGATATAGGTTGTGGAGACAAGTTTAAGAGAAAAGATTGTAGAATTGGTAGAAATAGGTGGTGTGGGGTTGGTGATATTAACATTTTTGGTAAGGTTGTGTATAGAATCAATGAGGAAGGAATTTAGAAATGTAGCAGTATCTGTGGAAGAGGTATTTGGGTAGGGATTGGGGAATAATGGGCACCCAGGATGTAGCAGCCTATTAACAGATGGCCAGAATTTTTGGAGGTTGGAGTGTGAATTGTTAAGTGGTTCATGGAAAAGGTTTTGTTTGCCAAGGGTGACCTTTTTTTGGTTAAGTTACGGAGTTCTTTGTAGGTTTGAAGATCAGTGGATTTTTCCCATTTGTTTCCATGCACTATCTCTCTTATTCATAAGGGTTTTGGATGCTTTTGTTAGCCAGGGAGTAAAATCAGTTTTGGTCCTTAGTTTCTTGATAGGAGCCAAGGAGTTGAGCATGTTTAGAAAGCTGTTAAATGCCAGGACTGTGTTCTCTTCGGGAGATTGTGGAGGAAGGACCAGTTAATTGAAGAGAGCAGGTGGTTGAAAGTATCTTGATTAAAACTTAAAAGTTTATGGCAGTCTTTGTATTGCTGGGGTTTGCGTAGTTGGGGAGAGTGTCTAATTTTAAAAGTGGGATGGTGATCACTAAGGGTATCAGGTAGGATAGAGCGATTATGATACAGATTATGATTGGAGACAAGGTTTCAGTCTAGAGTGGACCTGAGTTGGTGTGTTTGTTTAGTCGAGTTGGGTTTGAGATTAGTTGGGAGAAGCCAAAGAGGTTAATGGAGGAGTTTGGGCAATCAGTGTCTAAGGGTATTCCAGTCAATGTTTACATCACCCAACACAACATTTTCATAGGAGATGGTTTGAGAGATCCAAGAGATAAAGTGTTCTAGGATAGGGATGTTGTTACCTGGAAAGATGTAAATGGAACCAATAGCTATTTTCTTATGACTGTTTAATTGACAGCTGGCTATAAGAATTTCGGCTGGGTGAAAATCTGAAGTAGTGATAGAGAGACGGTAAAGGGTGAGCTGGTTGGAGTAGAGAATAGCAACATCACCACCTTTCTTTGTAATCTGACCATGCAGGAGGATGTTATAGCCTGGTGGCATTATTTTGGTGTCAGATATATGAGGCTTAAGCCAGGTTTCAGAGAGGCATAGAATATCATGAGTGTCTAAAGATACCCAGGCATGGAAAGGGGAGGTTTTGTTCATAATACATTGAATGTTCATAGATAGTATAGTTAGATTTTTAGAGGATGTGGATGTTGGAATCTGGGAAGAAATATTAGGGGTAGTTTTTTAGGGGTGTAAGAGGTAGGCTGGGAGAGGGGAATTGTGGTTAGGCCCAGGGTTTGGATGTATGTTGCCTGATAGTAGCAGGTTTAAAATGTGTTGTCTGAGGTATGTAAATAAGTTATTTTGGAGATGGTTTCTTGTTTCAGTTTAGAGAGGGAGTGTAGCCAGAAGGAACAACTTAATTGTATTTAAGGAAGAGTTAGAATGAAGAAAAATAGATGGGGTTATAGGGAAGGAATGGATGGCAGAGTTATTGGCTAGGGGATAGGTAATAGTAGGTGTAGAGCTTTTAAGGGGTGAGTGCATTCATAAGAAGTGGCCATGGAGGTTAGAAAGAGAATGGGTGTGGTAAAGATAATAAGTAGGAAGGTGTTTGAAACATGTGATCTAGAGTCAAACATAATGTGACAGACTGAGAGATATATGAATAGGTTCTAAAATAGAAGTATCTAACACCAGTGGTTGAGGGAGGACTGAGTAGCCGACTGTAATAGGGTTGGTTGATTGAAGTGATTGGTTATTGGAGACTGCTGGAGGAAGTTGAGAGGCAGAAAGGAGTGTGGTCAAGGGGGATAGAGTATAAAGCAAATGAATATGGGGTGGGTGAGAATGGGGGTATAGTAGGGGAGTTTAGTGAGCCCTAGTGTAGCTAGGGTGAATCGAGCAATTTCGACCAGGTGTCAGAAAGACAGAAAACTGCAGAAACAATCAGAGAAAGGTGAGGTTTTAGCCAATAAAGAAAACAGCCTTAGGGTGTCTGGAAAATAAGGTCTGGAAAAGCCATAGTCAAATGGGGGAGGGGGGAATCGATGAAACAGAAAGTAGTATTAGATAAACAGTGAAATTAGATTAGACAGGGAGATGAGTTCATAATACAAAACAGAGTTGCTAAAGGAAATTAGATTAAACAGCATAATGTAGTCTAGAGAGGGAGAAGACTAAATAATAAAATACTGAGTTGAAAGTAGGGAGGTGCAGTTAATAAAGTCAGAAGCTGCAGATGAGCGAAGGGGAAAAACAGAGTGACTGCAAGTAGTTTGGGAAAGTTATGTTAACCTAGGAAAAGAGAAAGAAAGACAAGAGAATAGAAAGAGTAGGGAGGTGGAGAAATATGGGACAATAAATAGAACCAGCAGGAAAAACAGGCACACTAACCCAGAGGAAACCTGAGAGAAAAAGGGAGGCTAATAAAACAGAAAATTGAGGGACAGCTATTAGACTGGGGGGGGGGGGTTCGTAGTGTGCTTAACAATCAGCTATAATTAACCAAAATGGTGTGGCAATACAAATGAATTTGCAGAGTATAACATACATAGCACTTATGATAGTATATGCTGATGACAGTGTTGGACTGGGTAGTGGTATTTCTCTAATTTAGACCAGGTAGAGGAATGTTCCACAATGTATTTTAAAGCAGCAGTAAGTGCCTAGAAAATTAAGAGGAACAGCTGATTAAATAAGACAACCAAAAAACATAAATGACTACAAGGAGGTTACAGAGACTGGGGAGGGGATATAGAAGATAAGGAGAGAAAGAAAAAAGAAGTAGCACCATTTAGTGAATAGCAGCCTGAGGGAAGTGACTATGTAGTAAAGGTATGAGTTAGGAAAAAGAAAATGGAAGAAAGGAGTCAACAAGAAGAATAGTCTAGGATAGTAAAGATATGTTAGGCAGCAGTGTATGTGTAAAAAAAGAAACAGCTACAAAATATACGGTAAACCCCAACACAGTAGCAGAAGAGTAAAATTTATATAGCACAACAAAGACACATGGGATATACATAGATAAGACACCAATCAAGTGTAACATAGAAATATGTGGTGGTAAACAATAAAAAAGAATGGCCGAGCAAGATAGTTTCTCAAAACTGTAAAAGCCTTAGTGTCTGGCACCGACAGTTAAGCAGCCTCACCATCTTGCAAGAGCTAAATAATAATTGTATAATCTTATGACAAGAATAACTGTATATGATAGTAGCTTTTAAGGTTAGTGACTTTCCATTTAACTATTAAGCATACATAATTACAGGTCTAATACACCATGCATGTCCAAGAAAAAATGCGCAAGCACAAAAACTGTATTTTAAGACACTCTTGCAACCCTTGCAGTTGCAACAGGGCTGCAGCACCAGTGAAAAACAAGTGAGGAAAATGTTTAAATGATAATACAGATAGCATGCAAATAGCCCAATTGAATACAAGTGAACTGTATAATTGCTGTGTCCAAACCATCCAAAATTAGACCTAAACAAACAGACCAGAACATCAATAGTACTGGTAATATTACTGCAAAAACAAATAACATTAATTACCTTAAAATTAGGAGCCACAACTTCAAGGAAAAATAAATCAACAAATTGTTTGTGACAGCATACCAATGAGGTATTGGAGATAGCAGAGTAGCAGTGGAAAAAGATGGCATGAAATGCCACTAGATACATTTAAATGACACAAAGCATGATGGGTGAAGGAGCGAGGGTAGAAAGAGTTGCTCATACTAGCAGGAAAGATCTGTGAGAGAAAGCATTGCAGCAGTGTAAAAAGTTGTTGGACCAGGTGTCAGAAAGACAGGAAACCACAGAAGCAATCAATGAAAGGTGAGGTTTTAGCCAATGAAGAAAACGGCCTTAGGGTGTCTGTAAAACAAGGTCAGGAAAAGCAGTAGTCAAATAGGGGAGGGGGAATCTAGGGTACAGAAAGTAGTGTTAGATAAACAGCAAAATTAGATTAGAGAGGGAGATGAGTTCATAGTACCAGAGTTACTAAAGGAAATTAGATTAAATAGCAGAATGTAGTCTAAAGAAGAGGAAGAGCAAATAATAAAAGATCAAGTTGAAAGTAGGGAGATGCAGTTAATAAAGTGAGAAGATGCAGATGAGGGAAAGTGAAAAAAAGAGTGACTGCAAGTAGTTGTGAAAGTTATATTAACCTAAGAAAAGAGAAAGAAAGAGAAAGAAAGAAAAATAAAGACAAGAGAATAGAAATAGGAAGACAACAATAGAGAACAGAGAATAGAAAAACAAGAGAACAGAAAGAGTAGCATGGCTTTATATGGTGTAGATTTAGGGCTGTCAGTATGGTGAAGATGCAAATGAGTCGTGAACCCCAGAAAACTGGATCCATGTAGGGGTGTAAACATAGTGCAGTCACTCCCTCTGATTTTAATGGATTTCAACTGTGACTGATTATTGTTTGTGCGAAAGACAACACAACAGCACTGCAGGCTGCCTTACTTCCAGTGGGTGTGTCAGGTTACATCTACAAAGTGTTAGATGTTAGGTTGGAAATGCACGCAAGCAGCACACAAGGCACATGTTTTATTCCTTTACATCGAACCTGCCCTTCAATTTTTGGAAACTACATATTATATTATTTCCACTTAATATCCTCACACATTCTAAGGCCAATGATATAGAATGGCTTACACACTGCATGTCTCAGATTACTGCTCAAATGCATGAAGAATGTCCAATAAGCACAGAAATGTAAGACAAAGCTGTATATTTCAAGCAATAATCATGACAGGTTGTGTGATCACTAGATGCACCACATCCAAAACAACTACATTTACAAATAATACTTGTATAGTTTGATATCATTGTAGATGCTGGTGCAGTTGGTTGTGTATATATTGAATTAAGTGGCTTGGTGCAAAGCTGTTTGTGCGGCAAAGAGGAGTAAGACTCCCATCCTGTGTTCTGAAAGTGCATTGGAGTGAGATTCAAATCCAGACCTATGTAGTAATATCTCATGTGTACTAACATTTTCTAGTGTGTATGTGATAGGTTGCTTTTCCTCATTTTAACTACCTCTCCCTTTTCTTTCTTTTTTTCTTTTTCATTTTTTCTTGGTCAGTGTTTGCACAATGTGCTGCTTATCACAAGCATGGGAGATGGAGAAAAATAAATGCCAGGTTTGGCTGTGCTTATCTCTTTTTCAAGAAGTGTAGCACTGCACAACCTGGACAACTGGCCAGATAGGACCCAGGCAGCCAAAAATAGAAACTATATGTATTCAATTAATACTAATTAATCACCCAAACTTGATAAGTGGCTTTGCACTGTGGTTAACAGTGAGACCTTAAGAATTATTAGTAAAATAGAGAATGGCATGTAACTAGTCCTGTGGAAGCAGGTGTTAAGTGTAGGGCAAGGGTACACATGGTCTTGCATTCTAGTACAGGGTGTGCAACCTTTGTTTTACTTTTGTGACATTGCAGTTTATAGCAATGACGCAACACAGACAAATATTTTCTCAACCTTCGTGTATCTCCAAAAAGCTGCATTTTAGATTGACAATGTCTACTAATTGAAAATCCATCATTTTATGTTGCTTCTTATACTATTAGCTAAGGGTTCAATAACTAATGCAAATAGTAAAGAGGCCAAGGGACACCCTTGCTTTGTGTCTTTGTTTAAGGTGAATCCTTGAGCAATGTAAGATCAAATTTTAACATATGCTTTGGAGTCTCTATAAAGTTTTTTTAATATTTCAATAAACTATTCTAGAAATGAAAATACTTCTAAAGTTTTAAACAAGTAGTCTCAATCTACAGAATCAAAAGCTCTCTCAATATCTAAACTAATAGGGCCAATTTATTGTTCATTCATTCTGCTAAATGTAAGATAGTTACTACCTTCTTATTACTGTATGTTAATCTAATGACTATGAATCATGTTTAATCTTTATTAATTAATCTACTGCATCTCTTAATCTTGTGCTGAAAAATGGAAGTAAATATTTTACTGTCTACATTTAATAATGAAATAGGTCTATATGAGGAGACTAACTTATTATTCTTTACTTATTTAAGTGTAGGTAAGATTACAGAAAATTTCCATGAGGGAGGAATTATTTTGTCACTCTGAATTAACCTGAAAACATCAGTCAGTAATTCTGAAATATTTACTGGAAACAGACTATATAATCCTATACTTAAACCAGTTAACCATAGAGCTTTACCATTTTTACCTTTGTTTAAAGCTTTTTTAACTTCTATCAGGGTAATAGGCTTATTCAACAGATAATTTTTTTGGTCCTTCAGTTTATTAGTAACATTTTTCCTTAAATAATTGTCAATTTTGTAATCATCAGGATTATTACTTTTATCTTTATTAAGATCATCATGGAAGTTTTGTTAAAAAATATTAAGCATCTCCTCTATATTTAAAGTAAGCTTATTAGTGTGAGGATTTTTGAATATTACTGATTATTGATTATTGATTTGTGCCTTTATGCTTAACAAAGCTAGCCCCACTTTATGTATTAAAACTGTTTGATATTCTGTCATTAATTTTTTTAATGACATTGGTATTATTTAATTTCTTTGTTGTTCAAACTTCACTTTGTGTGTTTCATCTTATATTTCTAACAACTCTTTATCCCACTTTTTCATTCATTACTAGCCCATCTTCCCATTTTATCTTTAATATGCATTTTTAAGGAGTCCCATAATATGACTTTTCTAACCTGACCATTATCATTCAAAGATAAAAAGTTTCTCAATTTGTTCCCTAAGGTAACTCTTAAACTCTTTTAATTTCATCATATATACTTGGATACTGTAAATAATCTGGAATTTCTTTATATCCATTACTATATTAAGACTTGGTGCATTATGATCAGATAAAGGACAAGGGATAATTTTAAAATAATTCACTTTATTAAGTAAATATATAGAGATATAAATCCTATCAATTCTAGTTTGTGTCCCATGCACATAAGAAAAATGAGTGAAGAACAATAAGTTATCTTCTGCTTTTACTAGTAAAGCAACTAAATTATTATTACTAACCCATCTATTTTGTGCTTTCGCTGAAGCAAGTATTTTATCTTTTTTCTGTTCCCTTGTATCTTCTATATCAGATATGCAGTTAAAATCCCTTCTAATGACTTTGTAGCAAGTTTAAGTCATCTTTAGCCACTCTTGCACCTATTTCAGGGACCCAGTAAAATTAACTAGTGGAATAGAGTTTGCCATTATATTTAATTATTAGAAATATAGACATTCCTTTGGGATAATTAATGGATTCTATGATCTTAGGCATTACAGTGGATTCACCCCAAAGTATAGCAGTTCCTCTACTCTGTTTCTTAAAAAAAAAGCAAATTATAACATTTCATGACAATGCTGAAAGCAATATTTAATACTGCCTATTAGTAAGAGTTTAAAAGCAGTTAACAGAAAAGCAGGGAGAAGTTTGTAAGTAGAGGCAGTAGCATTAAAGGAGGGGAGAGTAGTGTAAGTTGGATGATTTCATAAGCATGACCATGATTTTAGCAGGCTGTTTTCAGATATATTTTAAAGGAGTTAGTGTTAGGGATAGATCTTACACCTAGTGGCAGTTTATTCCAAGCATTTGCCACAAAGTGGTTGTAGAGGAGTGTGCCAATATTTTTATTGGGCACAGAAACTTCCAGTAGGTATTGTTGGGAGTTTCAGAGTGAACAGTTGGGAGTGCAAAGTTGAATGAGTGTAGATAGAGAAGGACAGGATGAGGATTTGTATAGGATGGAATGAGCCAGGTGAAGCTGAGGTAGAAGGAGTTGTTGGCAGAGTTCCAGCCACTGTAGGCTTTTCAAGGATAGACAGTGGTGCGAGCAATACTGTTGATTAGTGGCAGTTCTTGCAGTGTTATTATAGAAGAGTTTCAGTTTAGACATAAGATCGGATTGGCGGTTAGTGAGAATAGGATCAGCATAGAGTAGAGTGAGGAGCAGGAAAACTTGTGCAAGAGAGAGTTTAGAATCATTGTGAGGAATTTTTTGTGCCTGTAGAGCAAGTCCAATTTTTGATGAGTCTTTTTGATGGACTGTTGAGTATGGAGATCGAACTTTAGTTGATCATCCACAATACCTCCTAGACGTTTTGTATGAGGTTCAACAGATATGGTTGTATTACTAAGGGAGGAGACAGTAAAGGTAGTTTTGTGACGGTGGAAAGATTTTGGGAAGAATAGGAGGAGTTTTGTTTTCTTAGGGTTTAGCAGAAGTTGGTTGGATGTTAGCCATTTTCAACTGAGTGGAAAGATTCTTGGGTAAGGGTGTGAAGGTGGGTGAGATTGACAGAGCAGGTGATAATTGTAGAGTCCTCAACATATTGTATTAAAGAAGAGAAGAGAAGAAGAGAGGGGACAAGATGAGTAGAGGTCATTAGTAAAGCTATTAAACAGAAGGGGTCCAAGGATGGGGTCTATGACATATTACTGAATGGCTATTCAGTGAATACCCATTCACTGAATACCTATTTATCGAAGCTGTTCTTCAGTGAACAGCAGATTTTAACTAGGGCAAACCAGCAGTTGGCCATTGTCTGAAATTTGCCCCTTTTCCCACTGTAGTGTGATCTTGCAGTTGATATATTTAGTTGGGGGTGCAGCCCCCCACCTTGGCAGGTTTTAATTTTTTTTACAGTCACTCAGTTGGCTTGTGTGCCCTAGGTAATATCTGCCATTCACTGAAGAGTGGCTTCAATAAATAGGCATTCGACAAAATGCCATAGACCCCCCCCCCCAAAGAATGGAGCCTTGGGGAGCCCCTGTTTGTACTGCTAGAAAGGGAGAAGAGATAGATTGCCATTTAACATGGAAGACATGGGCACAGTTTGATGACACTTAATAAAATACAATAAAATAAAATAAAATAAAAAAGAGAGATAAGGGTTGGGGTGAGAGAAAAAGAAGAGATAAGATTAGTACCTTCATATGTGACATACAATGCATTAATAAAATTATTTGACTCTATTATATTAACCTTTGCTTTTAAGACTACCACGTCTTAACAGAGAACTTTTACTTTTAAGACTACCAGCTCTTAACAGAAGCACACTATACTACAGATCTCAGCAAGTACTCCTTGACATGTGCATATTACAGTTTACAGCAGGGCATGTGTGCCACTGGTATAGAGCTTTTACTTTAAACCTTTAAGTTACACATAGTTGAAAAATTAACAGTATTGTATAGTTGGGAAGTGTGGTCTTTGAACCCACAACCTCTGACTAAAGTCTAATATTGTACTCTTGCTATGTGTTACAGACTAATGCACACATACTTGCTTTTACAGTTGAGATATGTATGCTCAATTTGATACAACTCTATAAAATACTAAAAATATCTTTAACTTTTTGTTTCAAAAATATTTTTATTTTGTTTTCACTATAAACATATGCAAATTTACATATAACAAATACAATAAAACACAAAACTATTTACAATATTTACATTCATCCATGATAAACAATCATTTTATCCATGAGAAGTTATCAGTATTTATTCAAAAGGTTTTCCAATTTTTGCCATGCTATTTTTTATGAGTAATATTATGAGTTCTATAACAAATGATTTGCAGTTCTTTTTTGCAAATAACTTTTGCTAAATTAATAAAATCTTTAAACATCAAATCTTGTTTACTTTTCCAGTTCAAAGTTATAACTTTTCTGGCAATTTCAAGAACTGACCAGAGTAACTGAATCTGAGATTTAGGTATTAAATTAGGTATAGGAACATTGGATAGGATTAGTGAGTTAGAAATATAACAGTTATCAGACCATAAAGCATTTACAAATATCTGAAATCTTTCCAGTATTGAACATCAGTTCTACATTCAATGAGCATATGAACCCAGTTGGCCTCTAGTAATTCATCACATTTCTAACATTTACTTTCACTGTTTTTGAGTATAAGATTTATTTTATGTGAAGTATAGAAACTCCTATTCATAAATGTCCATGTATGCAATCTCTACTATAATGAAGAAGAGGTACTATATGTAGAATTCAATACAATTTTTTTGATTCATCAGATATTTGCTCTCCATTAATCTTTATATAGTAATTCCAAAAATCTGAGTCAAACTTTAGAGTGTCTTCTTTTAGTATTTTATAGATAGGTGAGATACTTAATTTTTGATTATTTGTCTTTTCAAGACACCTAATAAAAAGCTGAATCAAACTAGGTATAGATTCAGTCTCTAGGTTGATTGATACTCTCATTTTGTTTTCTATAAACTGCCATAATGAGTGTATAAACAACCAACTGTTGTGACTGTTATCGAAACTACATAAAAGAGAGTTTAGTGGTTTAATATTCTTATTTTCAATAAAATGATGCCAGAATATCAAGTTATTTTCCTTTAATTTTTGCATCACATTGATATCGAAAGAATCTAGGCAATCAGGGGAGTATGCTATAGGGAATATAAGAAATAGAAATTTAATGTTGTAATTACAATCAATTATATTTTTAAAGTTATTAAATATTTGATTAATGCCATATGAAAAATGATCAAACTTCTTATTAAATAAACAAAATTCACGTAAAAGCCAATGAACTCTACTTATTCCATATTGTTCCTTAAATTAATTTTCTATAGTTCTGACATCAGTTATATGAATCTCATGTATTGTTCTCTAGCCAGATATAATGGTAGGTGTGATCCAATGTAATATTACATTAATTATAACGGATTTGGAATGAAGATATAAGCTAGGGAATGCTATCCCATTACTGTTCCAAGCTCTAATGTGCCATTTATATGCAATTCTAGGTTTTAACAGGAACCATAAAAATTTAAGTAGCATGGAATCTAATTTATGCAATCCTAGGTTTTAAGAGGAACCATAAAAATTTAAGTAGCATGGAATCTAATTTGTTTTAATAAGTTTTTGGTAGGGAGTAGTATCAATGACTGTATATAAAACAAAATTTTAGGTAAATTATCATTTTAATTAAAGAGAGCCTATCCTCCATTGTGAAGAACATTGTATTCCATCATTTGATTAGTTCACTAATTGTAGTTATTAAATTATTTTAGTTTAGTTTAACAGACTCTTTCCATGTCCTCTTTATGCTGACACCCAAATATTCTAATACATCATTCTCTCAACTAGACAGGCTATTCTCTCTTAGGTTTTTGTTGATCTTTTTGTCAATTAGTAATGTTTTGGATTTATTATGATTAAATTTAAGCCCTAAATTATTTCCAACTTGCTTAAGGTATTTATAACATCATGCAAAGAACCATCAATATCACCCAATGTTAACAACATATCATCAGCAAATAATAATTGCATCTTAAAGCAATAGTCGTTATTAATTTGAAAGCCTTTTAAATTTTGCTTGTTTCTGATATATGTAGCAAAAGTTTCCATTGAAAGAGCAAACAATAATTGTGACAAAGAACAACCTTGTCTAGTTCCCTTGAGGATTTCTAGTGGTGAGGATAGACATGATCCGATTTTCACATAAGCTTGTGCCCCAGTATAAATCTTCATTAATAAGTTGACAAAATCTGAGGAGAATTCAAAACCAATCAGAAGTCTTTGTAGATAAAACCAACTAATAGAATCAAATGCCTTTTCTATGTCTAGGCTGATAATAGTTAGTTGTTTTTTGTATTTGCATGCAATGTCTATTAATGATAGTAATTTAATAATGTATCTTGCACTTTTCTATGAAGAATGAACCCTGTCTGATCATTATGTATTAGATTAGGTAATATTTTCTTTATCCTATTAGCTAATATTATCATGAACATTTTATAATCAGTGTTTAGTAATGAAATTGGCATATATGAATCACAAGATTTGGGGTCCTTGCCTTGTTTTAATATGGGGGAGATAATTGAGTATTTTCATGATGGGAGTGTTATACATTTTTGCTTAACCATAGTAAAGGCCCTCATCATTTTCTTTATTATATATTCAGGAAAATCTTATATAGTTCAAAAATTATTTCATACAGCTTTATTATCTTTTAAATTTTTTATTTGCTCTTTCACTTCTGTTAGTGCTATTTGTTTATTTAATATGTTATTTTGTTGCATTGATACCTAGTGATATTTTCTTGAATAAAAGTATTTATTACATTATCTGTCTCCAAAAGTGATGTGTTATTATTTATATCTTTATAGTAGTTTTTGAGCACTTCTAATATGCCCATTAAGTTCGATGTACTCTTAACTGAACCATCACTTTTATATTTAATCTCATTAATAAGATTTTGATTGTTTATTTTTTTTTGGATCTTACTGGTATTTTAGGTACATATTTGGGATTTACAGCATAAGTTTGTAATTTAAATGTTTCCAGGTTTATGGCTGCCTTATGATTCAGAACTTCTAACTATTTTTGATTTAACTTAGTAATTTTGTTATGTGCGACTTTTTTGGTTTTGCATCCATTTTTATCTTGTCTATGTTTTTTGTAAGTCTAAAGGTTCTTTGTCCCACTCTCCCCTTTTTTTAAGGTACCAAGATTTTATTCTACATATATATATAAACTTTAAAGGTTTCCCATAGTATAGTATCAGTCACTTCACCAATATCATTTGTTTCCATAAACATGTCTATTTATTTCATTATCTACTCCCTAAAGTCATTTAACTTAGTTATGTAAGCAGGGAATTCTCTGTTGAAATCTTAAAAATCATCTGTATGTGTAGTTAATGTAAAGTTTATAGCATTATGGTCTAAAGGGTCTATATCAGAACATCGAAGTATTAAAACTTTGAATGTTCTGATATCGAACACTATTCAACGAACGCTAAGAATAGTGAAGCTGCAGAACAGCAAATTCTTTCCTTGGGAAAGAATTTGGTTGGACATTTCTGTGGCTTCGCTATTCTTAGCGCTGTAGTGGGAAGTTATGGGTTGGGTTCAGGTAAGTGTGTGATTGTTTGTACATTAGGGTTAGGGGCGGGTTAAGTGAGTTAGGGTTAGGGCGCGGGTTAGGCGTGTGTGTGATAGTGACAGACTTTATGGTTAGGGGCAGTTTAAGTGAGTTAGGGTTAGGGCACGGGTTAGGTGAGTGTGCGATAGTGACGGACCTTAGGGTTAGGGTTTGGGTTAAGGTAAGTGGGTATATAGTAGTGTATGTTTAGTTTAGTGTAGCATTAGATGTAGGAATTTAAGTGTATGTGTGTGGTTGCTATTTGTCTGATGTGCTTGTGTTGTATGTGTTTCGGAGCAGCAAATTTTTTCCATAGGAAAAAAATTTGCTGTTCTGAATGTTCGATATTTTCATGTTTAGATGTTTTGGGGCCGATGAAATAGCGGTCACTATTTTCATCTTTTGATAACGTGATATAAACATGGTCTGAAAGTGGACAAGTCATTATAGATATGTCACTTATTTTAGAGTATATATTATTTGATACAAAGATCTTATCAATGTTTGTTTGTGTACCAAACTGATATGAATAGTGATTATAGAATAAGGAATAATATTCTCTTAGACCATGTATATCTTTAAGGTTCATTTGGTTTGTAAAGTCATTTAACTTCTTGGCTTGAGATGTTAGTTTTATTTTACCATTTTTAGAAGTATCATTGCCTGATAATAGGCAGTTACAATCACCTGTTGCTATAATTTCCCCTTTTGCATTTCTTCTGCTTCAGTCAGCTTCTACTCTCCTTTTCCCTAGCTAAAAAATGGAACGCCCTGCCCTCTACACTGAGAACCTGTGACAACCTACGCTCCTTCAAAATGCAACTCCACTGTTACCTACACACTCAAAGAAAATGTAACTGCACTCTTCATTCTATACCTCCCAAGCTCTCCTCTTCCTTCTCTCCTGGCTAAACGTCATACCTTTCTAATTTCCCTCATAGTCATACTTTGATAATGCAACTAATATTCTACATCCAACCTAATGTAACTAATATATCTACATCCAACCTTATGCTTTATGCCCCTCATCCTCCAGGACAATTTTCTTTAACATCTTAGTTGCTTAATTTAGAATGACTTCATACTTGAATGCATTTCACAAGCTGTTAGTGGAATTTCCACCTATTTTGACTGTAATTCAAACTTTTCTTTGTATCTTAGTTTTTGTATTTTTTCTTTGTATTTTTAGTTTTTGTATTTTTCATTTGTATTTTCTTTATGTGATGTAACATTGTACTGTGGAGCTTTTCTCCCCGGGCCTCCATTGAAAACAGGCTCTTGAGCCCAGTGGACCTCCCTGGTCACCAACTGGAATAAATAAATAAAAAATAAGTAATCAAGTCCAGATATTTATCGACATATTTACTACTCAGTCCTGGTATCCAGTATGTAGTAATCAAAGTATAATACTTCCTATTGATTTCCAAAGTAATCATGTTTAGCATCCCATCTTTATCTGAAATAGTATCTATAATTCTTGGCATAGTATAAGTATCTTTCCATAGAATAAGAGTGTCCCTTCTCTTAGTCTTAAACATGCATCAGCCAGAATGGTATAGCCATTGAATGAGTATTTTTGTAGATCTTTTTTTAATAGATGGGTTTCCCGTAAAAAGATGATTTGGGCTTTATCCATTTGATATATTTAAGCAAAACAGCTTTTGACATTATTGTTCAAACCATTAGTATTTAATGATAAACATTTATAAGCCATTGACTATAATGTTTATGTTATTACTAACTGAAAGACCTTTCTTCTATGTTGACTTGAAATCTACTTACTTATCATGGATGCATAACATGTATTAAGCATTACTTTCAAAAACCCAAAACTATTTACAAACACATATATGAAACATAAAGTTTCTGGTTAAGTTATAAAATTAACTAAACCATCCATCCACCAACTGTCCAATACCAAACGACACAAATTATCCATCTCTGCTTAGAATATAGTATAAAAACAAAAAAAAGAAAAGCATTCTGAAAGCAACTAAAGAAATCTGAATCCATGAAATATACATTAGAATGAGAGTGTCCAATATATCTGAAGCTATATGAATATATCACATATGATAATAGCACCTCTAATACGTAGATATGTCATAAATACACATCAAGTTGAAGTTTGTATAAAAATTAGAAGTTGAAGGTTAAGAAAATTGTCATTATTTCCAAGACTTTTCATGAAACGTCAATAATTTAACCATTTTGTCAGTCATCTATCTAAAATTTTTCATATAAGGATCTGTTAAATATATATATAACACTTATTACAACATAACTATTATAGTTTGCAATTATACACATATTACTCATATGTATTAACAATAGCTATGTTGACGTCTTTCATCAGGAAGGGGGGAGATAGAGAGAGAAAGAGATAAAAAAAGGGGCCTCACAACCCTCCGTTTAGTCACTAAAGGTTCCGTTATATAACATAAGTCTGATGTTAAAATGCATAATGAGTTTACTAATATAGCTCCTAGTTCACTTGATGTCATTTAGTTACTAATAGTGTCATTGAATCTGCAGAATGTATGCATCTATAAGAGAACATAGGCATTTTCAAAGGAGTTAAACACTTTTATCAGAACTAATTATTTACCATTTAAAGTATCTAGTGAAGGATAACAGAATTTCAAGAGAAAAGAATTCTAAGTACAACCATTTAACAAACTCAAAAGGTCAAATGATGCCAGCACTGTTGTTTCCTCAGGCTCCTGCTTCATAAACTTGTTAAAAAGTATCTAAATAGGCTCATGCACAACAGAAGTTGTTTCTAGTGAGGAAAAAAGCATTTCTGGTGGAAAATTCAGATCTTGAAGCTTTTAGAGTTTACAGAAAGCAAAAAAAAAAAAAAAAAAAAAAAAAAACACTCAAGCTATCTTGTCAGTGCATGTCATGAATCTCCCCAATGAGAACAGTCACACAGACCACCAGTTTCCTCACAAAAAATCAGCATCATGAAAAAAACAACTCTTTGATATAAAAACAGCTATTTAGAAGTAACAACAGCTGCCTCAAATCAGTAATCATATTATAGCATTTCAATAATTTACCCACCAGTTAACCAGGCCAGACAGAGAGAAAAGAAGGGAAAAAAAGGAACTTAGTATTTTATATATATATATATATATATATATATATATATATATATATATATAAAACGTATATTTAGATATCTATAAAACACCATTAATGTACTGTATTAATCTTTAAATGCATCTAAACAAAGAGTTTAAAACATCTAATTAGAAACACTAATCAGAAACACCTTGTTACCCCACCACTGACCCACTAGAAAAAATGCACTTTGGTATTAAGTCAAATTATACTATTACTGAAGAATTAGAAGACATACATCATTTGCAGTTATTTAAAAGGGAAAAGTACGTAAAGTACTTATAATGGGGAAAAGAGAGAAAAGGAACATTGGTAACAAAAAAGAATAGGAAGAAAGAAGAGAGAGAGAGAGAATGTTATTTAAATACTTAGTACTATATGTAATTAGAAGAAGTAGATATAGAAAGGAAAAGAGAAAATTAATAATAAAAATAATTCACATTACCTTACAGCATAGAGACTTTCCAAAATCAAATATATCATGATTCATAAAACAACGCATTTAAAATTAGATGGAATTTATTCATTTGTCCTTTAGTTTCTTAGTTTAGTTTGCCTGTCTCTTCAAACTCTAGGATGACCATTCCATTTCTTCTAAGACTGATGGTATTTTCCTCTTTTGGATAAATTCTACTGATTCTTGTAGGGAATCAAAGATCTTCACTCCTTCTGGCAAGGTGATTTTTAGTTTTGCAGGAAAAAGAATTTGAGCTTTAATATTGTTTTTTTCAATGATTTAATTAGAGGAACACACTCCTTTCTTCTGGATATTTCTGTAGTGGTGTAGTCATTGTCAAAACAAATAAGTTTTTCACCCATCTTGATAGGGGAATTAGTCCAAGCTGATTTCAGCACTAAGTCCTTGTATTGCAAGGAAAGAAACTATTACAGACCTGGGGTTAAATGAACTCAAAGATGAAGCTGGATTTGCCAGGGACCAATGAGTCCTCTCAATTCCAAAAGAGAGGGATTCAGGCATGTTTACTGCTAATAAAAACCACTTATTGAGGAAATGAATCATTTTAGCACCCTGTTCGTTCTCAGAAATTCAGTATTTTCTTATGTTATTCCTCCTTGATCTACTTACAAGGTCTTCCAGTTTCTCAATCAGCCTGGTGTTTTGTTTCAGAAGAAATTCATTGTGATGTTCATTTTCTGTAACTCCAGTATCTAGGTCAGTTACTGTTTCCTCTAAGGCAAGAATCTGTTCAGATTTTTTTTACTATTCCATTTAGAAGTTCCAGCTGTTTACTGCAATCTTGTTTGATAATATCCATTTTGTTTTCGAATTTGTCCATTTGTAGTGACAGTTCTTGGATGTTTGTTATTATACGATGTAGTTCTTTGTTCGCTGCACTCTCCTAGTGTGGGTTCTTCGAGTTGCTCATGTTTTTAGTGACAGTTCTTGGATGTTTGTTATTATAAGATGTAGTTCTTTGTTCACTGCACTCTCCTGGTGTGGGTTCTTCGAGTTGCTCATGTTTTTAGTGACAGTTCTTGGATGTTTGTTATTATAAGATGTAGTTCTTTGTTCGCTGCACTCTCCTGGTGTGGGTTCTTCACGTTGCTCATGTTTTTAGTGACAGTTCTTGGATGTTTGTTATTATAAGATGTAGTTCTTTCTTCACTGCACTCTCCTGGTGTGGGTTCTTCACGTTGCTCATGCTTTAGTGACAGTTCTTGGATGTTTGTTATTATAAGATGTAGTTCTTTCTTCACTGCACTCTCCTGGTGTGGGTTCTTCACGTTGCTCATGTTTTTAGTGACAGTTCTTGGATGTTTGTTATTATAAGATGTAGTTCTTTCTTCACTGCACTCTCCTGGTGTGGGTTCTTCACGTTGCTCATGTTTTTAGTGACAGTTCTTGGATGTTTGTTATTATAAGATGTAGTTCTTTCTTCACTGCACTCTCCTGGTGTGGGTTCCTTGAGTTGCTCATGTTTTTAGTGACAGTTCTTGGATGTTTGTTATTATAAGATGTAGTTCTTTCTTCACTGCACTCTCCTGGTGTGGGTTCTTCACGTTGCTCATGTTTTTAGTGACAGTTCTTGGATGTTTGTTATTATAAGATGTAGTTCTTTCTTCACTGCACTCTCCTGGTGTGGGTTCTTCACGTTGCTCATGTTTTTAGTGACAGTTCTTGGATGTTTGTTATTATAAGATGTAGTTCTTTCTTCACTGCACTCTCCTGGTGTGGGTTCTTCGAGTTGCTCATGTTTTTAGTGACAGTTCTTGGATGTTTGTTATTATAAGATGTAGTTCTTTCTTCACTGCACTCTCCTGGTGTGGGTTCTTCACGTTGCTCATGCTTTAGTGACAGTTCTTGGATGTTTGTTATTATAAGATGTAGTTCTTTCTTCACTGCACTCTCCTGGTGTGGGTTCTTCACGTTGCTCATGTTTTTAGTGACAGTTCTTGGATGTTTGTTATTATAAGATGTAGTTCTTTCTTCACTGCACTCTCCTGGTGTGGGTTCTTCACGTTGCTCATGCTTTAGTGACAGTTCTTGGATGTTTGTTATTATAAGATGTAGTTCTTTCTTCACTGCACTCTCCTGGTGTGGGTTCTTCACGTTGCTCATGTTTTTAGTGACAGTTCTTGGATGTTTGTTATTATAAGATGTAGTTCTTTCTTCACTGCACTCTCCTGGTGTGGGTTCTTCACGTTGCTCATGTTTTTAGTGACAGTTCTTGGATGTTTGTTATTATAAGATGTAGTTCTTTCTTCACTGCACTCTCCTGGTGTGGGTTCTTCACGTTGCTCATGTTTTTAGTGACAGTTCTTGGATGTTTGTTATTATAAGATGTAGTTCTTTCTTCACTGCACTCTCCTGGTGTGGGTTCTTCATGTTGCTCATGTTTTTAGTGACAGTTCTTGGATGTTTGTTATTATAAGATGTAGTTCTTTCTTCACTGCACTCTCCTGGTGTGGGTTCTTCACGTTGCTCATGTTTTTAGTGACAGTTCTTGGATGTTTGTTATTATAAGATGTAGTTCTTTCTTCACTGCACTCTCCTGGTGTGGGTTCTTCACGTTGCTCATGTTTTTAGTGACAGTTCTTGGATGTTTGTTATTATAAGATGTAGTTCTTTCTTCACTGCACTCTCCTGGTGTGGGTTCTTCACGTTGCTCATGCTTTTAGTGACAGTTCTTGGATGTTTGTTATTATAAGATGTAGTTCTTTCCTCACTGCACTCTCCTGGTGTGGGTTCTTCACGTTGCTCATGTTTTTAGTGACAGTTCTTGGATGTTTGTTATTATAAGATGTAGTTCTTTCTTCACTGCACTCTCCTGGTGTGGGTTCTTCACGTTGCTCATGTTTTTAGTGACAGTTCTTGGATGTTTGTTATTATAAGATGTAGTTCTTTCTTCACTGCACTCTCCTGGTGTGGGTTCTTCACGTTGCTCATGTTTTTAGTGACAGTTCTTGGATGTTTGTTATTATAAGATGTAGTTCTTTCTTCACTGCACTCTCCTGGTGTGGGTTCTTCACGTTGCTCATGTTTTAGTGACAGTTCTTGGATGTTTGTTATTATAAGATGTAGTTCTTTCTTCACTGCACTCTCCTGGTGTGGGTTCTTCACGTTGCTCATGTTTTTAGTGACAGTTCTTGGATGTTTGTTATTATAAGATGTAGTTCTTTCTTCACTGCACTCTCCTGGTGTGGGTTCTTCACGTTGCTCATGCTTTAGTGACAGTTCTTGGATGTTTGTTATTATAAGATGTAGTTCTTTCTTCACTGCACTCTCCTGGTGTGGGTTCTTCACGTTGCTCATGTTTTTAGTGACAGTTCTTGGATGTTTGTTATTATAAGATGTAGTTCTTTCTTCACTGCACTCTCCTGGTGTGGGTTCTTCACGTTGCTCATGTTTTTAGTGACAGTTCTTGGATGTTTGTTATTATAAGATGTAGTTCTTTCTTCACTGCACTCTCCTGGTGTGGGTTCTTCACGTTGCTCATGCTTTAGTGACAGTTCTTGGATGTTTGTTATTATAAGATGTAGTTCTTTCTTCACTGCACTCTCCTGGTGTGGGTTCTTCACGTTGCTCATGTTTTTAGTGACAGTTCTTGGATGTTTGTTATTATAAGATGTAGTTCTTTCTTCACTGCACTCTCCTGGTGTGGGTTCTTCACGTTGCTCATGTTTTTAGTGACAGTTCTTGGATGTTTGTTATTATAAGATGTAGTTCTTTCTTCACTGCACTCTCCTGGTGTGGGTTCTTCACGTTGCTCATGTTTTAGTGACAGTTCTTGGATGTTTGTTATTATAAGATGTAGTTCTTTCTTCACTGCACTCTCCTGGTGTGGGTTCTTCACGTTGCTCATGTTTTTAGTGACAGTTCTTGGATGTTTGTTATTATAAGATGTAGTTCTTTCTTCACTGCACTCTCCTGGTGTGGGTTCTTCACGTTGCTCATGCTTTAGTGACAGTTCTTGGATGTTTGTTATTATAAGATGTAGTTCTTTCTTCACTGCACTCTCCTGGTGTGGGTTCTTCACGTTGCTCATGTTTTTAGTGACAGTTCTTGGATGTTTGTTATTATAAGATGTAGTTCTTTCTTCACTGCACTCTCCTGGTGTGGGTTCTTCACGTTGCTCATGTTTTTAGTGACAGTTCTTGGATGTTTGTTATTATAAGATGTAGTTCTTTCTTCACTGCACTCTCCTGGTGTGGGTTCTTCACGTTGCTCATGCTTTAGTGACAGTTCTTGGATGTTTGTTATTATAAGATGTAGTTCTTTCTTCACTGCACTCTCCTGGTGTGGGTTCTTCACGTTGCTCATGTTTTAGTGACAGTTCTTGGATGTTTGTTATTATAAGATGTAGTTCTTTCTTCACTGCACTCTCCTGGTGTGGGTTCTTCACGTTGCTCATGTTTTTAGTGACAGTTCTTGGATGTTTGTTATTATAAGATGTAGTTCTTTCTTCACTGCACTCTCCTGGTGTGGGTTCTTCACGTTGCTCATGTTTTTAGTGACAGTTCTTGGATGTTTGTTATTATAAGATGTAGTTCTTTCTTCACTGCACTCTCCTGGTGTGGGTTCTTCACGTTGCTCATGTTTTTAGTGACAGTTCTTGGATGTTTGTTATTATAAGATGTAGTTCTTTCTTCACTGCACTCTCCTGGTGTGGGTTCTTCACGTTGCTCATGTTTTTAGTGACAGTTCTTGGATGTTTGTTATTATAAGATGTAGTTCTTTCTTCACTGCACTCTCCTGGTGTGGGTTCTTCACGTTGCTCATGTTTTTAGTGACAGTTCTTGGATGTTTGTTATTATAAGATGTAGTTCTTTCTTCACTGCACTCTCCTGGTGTGGGTTCTTCACGTTGCTCATGTTTTTAGTGACAGTTCTTGGATGTTTGTTATTATAAGATGTAGTTCTTTCTTCACTGCACTCTCCTGGTGTGGGTTCTTCACGTTGCTCATGTTTTTAGTGACAGTTCTTGGATGTTTGTTATTATAAGATGTAGTTCTTTCTTCACTGCACTCTCCTGGTGTGGGTTCTTCACGTTGCTCATGTTTTTAGTGACAGTTCTTGGATGTTTGTTATTATAAGATGTAGTTCTTTCTTCACTGCACTCTCCTGGTGTGGGTTCTTCACGTTGCTCATGTTTTTAGTGACAGTTCTTGGATGTTTGTTATTATAAGATGTAGTTCTTTCTTCACTGCACTCTCCTGGTGTGGGTTCTTCACGTTGCTCATGTTTTTAGTGACAGTTCTTGGATGTTTGTTATTATAAGATGTAGTTCTTTCTTCACTGCACTCTCCTGGTGTGGGTTCTTCACGTTGCTCATGCTTTAGTGACAGTTCTTGGATGTTTGTTATTATAAGATGTAGTTCTTTCTTCACTGCACTCTCCTGGTGTGGGTTCTTCACGTTGCTCATGTTTTTAGTGACAGTTCTTGGATGTTTGTTATTATAAGATGTAGTTCTTTCTTCACTGCACTCTCCTGGTGTGGGTTCTTCACGTTGCTCATGTTTTTAGTGACAGTTCTTGGATGTTTGTTATTATAAGATGTAGTTCTTTGTTCGCTGCACTCTCCTGGTGTGGGTTCTTCACGTTGCTCATGCTTTAGTGACAGTTCTTGGATGTTTGTTATTATAAGATGTAGTTCTTTCTTCACTGCACTCTCCTGGTCTGGGTTCTTCGAGTTGCTCATGTTTTTAGTGACAGTTCTTGGATGTTTGTTATTATAAGATGTAGTTCTTTCTTCACTGCACTCTCCTGGTGTGGGTTCTTCACATTGCTCATGTTTTTAGTGACAGTTCTTGGATGTTTGTTATTATAAGATGTAGTTCTTTCTTCACTGCACTCTCCTGGTGTGGGTTCTTCACGTTGCTCATGCTTTAGTGACAGTTCTTGGATGTTTGTTATTATAAGATGTAGTTCTTTCTTCACTGCACTCTCCTGGTGTGGGTTCTTCACGTTGCTCATCTTGAGATCTCCAGTAGAAAACTTCTTGACAGGAATAATTTAAAAATTCTCTTGACTATGTATTCATTTTTAGAAAATAATAAAAAG
>NC_056742.1:480478034-480573034 GCF_019279795.1 Protopterus annectens | reverse complement strand
AGGGTGGAGAAAAACACTGCCAAACCTTTTACATCATTCCCCTGTATTAGTATATTTTTTGATATTTCTTAATAGTATTATTTATTATCCTGCTTAAGGGATTACTTACTCCATTAGCCACCAAACTGACCCTGCACAACAGCACCTGTTATGCCACAACAGTAATAAAATATTCCCTACTTCTTTCCTTTATTAATATATCTTACCTCCTGTACCAATAGTCCCACTTATTTATCTATATTGTGCACCACAAAAATACCTCGCTGACAGAATTCACAATTGAGTGTTTTGGGTGCAGCTTGTCAGATACTTCTTCAGCAAAAACCTTGCACCTAGAGAAATTGCTATACTCATACCTCAGCCATAAATATCCATTGCTAAACCCCACCCCAACCTACCTCACATCCTATTCCAGCAACCAATCTTTGTGGCTAAGCTCATCATTTTGCCATCCTCCCCTTCCATCATACTCACAACATTGAGTCTAACTTATGGGACAAACAGTATTAGGTATTCCTAGACAAAAATATCTGCCAGAAAACAAACCATTTTTGCTAGTGAATAATGTTTATTAGTACTTTTAAGTTCTTGTAGTTGATCCTATCATAAGTATTTTTTATTTACTCTCTTACTATGCTGGCTATTTTTAACTGAAAGCTCCAGGAGTTATATTCTGATAGTTCAAGTGGTGTTCCAACTGTTAATTTGCCAGTAACACTTTGGTTACCATTAGCAACCACAGCGAGGATGGTGTTCCCTTTACTGCAGTCCTTAACAAGATGGCTTATTCCCCATTGCAGGATAATATCAGCAAATTTGTACTCATAATTAGCTTTAGTAGAGACGTTTAACCAAAAGATGCAGGGGTACTTGAAATATTTAATTAACATAAGATCTTTAGTAGCCAAGTTATAATTTAAACATGTTAGACATTTCCAGTGTGTAGATGCTCACATACTCGGACTGTGGCAACAAAGTACATTATTAAGGGATTTAGTGGGAAGGCAGTCAGTTACCTTCGTTATTATGCAAGTAATTTGAATAAAGAGGATGTCACATTATTGTGAGTCCACAATGGTACACCCCCTTCCCTAGCATTACTTCTAAAACATTCATATTTTGTGCAGTTTGATAGATGTAAACCAGATGTGTTCCATGAGTCCACTATTGCTATAACTGTGGAGTTATTTAATAAATTATACTAAAAAGTTAATCAAACTTATTTCCTAGACTTTGTCATTACAATAGAAACATGTTAATATTATATTAGATTTTCTGTGTGCTGAATTAGAGTTTTGGCCTCTTAGATGGTCTAATAATCCTTTAGATATTCCTTAATCTTCCCTGATACAAAAATCAGGCCCATATTGACTAAGATGTAGTTTATCCTGAGAGAACATATAACAGTTGTATATACAGTTGTCATAGAAATGAATGTTTCATATTATAAACACCACAGAGTTGTCATAACTGGCTATTGTACATGTGGGTTTTAGTGAATAAGTAATCATCCCAAAGGGGAAAGGGTGTTATTTTGCTTGACATTATTTAGACTCAGAGAGGGCGTTTCTGTCGGTAAAGTGTTACTGATGTTAAATAATCTCTGGACTAAATATACAAGAATCAAAAAAGGGAATCTGTTGGTTGTCTTTCTGGATTTTGCCTCCATCACTGACATGATAAAGAAGAAAACAAGTCTGGTATATTATGCAAGATTATTACATATCTATGGTTCTTATCTGTGTAATCAAGGAATTATACCAAAATATTTCACTGCAAGTCACAAACAATTTGGGTTATTAGGGAGGAACAAATTCCTCAAGAAAGAGGTATCAGAAAGCGGTGTTGACCTCTTTTACCCTGCCATGTCGAATGCCTTAACAAAAACTTCGGATATAAGTAAGTTTAGTTTGTTAAGACAATATTGTTATCAATGAATTTTCTGATAGGAAACTTAGCAAAAAGATTTACTTAATGGAGAAATACACAGAGAAGTGTGGTTTCAAATTTAACAAGAGTGAAACAAAATTGCTGGTTATAGGCAGGAAAATGAGGTGGATAATTTTTTCAAAGTTAACTTATATGCATGTTGATTTGTTCTCATGCTTTGATGTAGAGTTTCATAGTAGAAAAGAGTCGGCTTGAACATTGAAGATTGCAGCGTTCATTTCCACTCAGAGCCCTAAATATGTTATTATGTTGTGCAAATAGTTATGGTGTTTATTCATTTGCATTGCTTTATAGAAGAATTAGGTATTTATTATTACATAAATATTTTATGTGGTGTCTGTCGAGGGCCTGAATAGGAGAATTGTTGAACTGGTAAATCTGATTAATAGTTTTATTTTAAAAAGCTATAGAAGATTCCTTAGTCCATTCCCAGGCTTTATCTAGGATGGTAATTGTAGTTGTACCAGATATTGACATTGGAATATTGTTGCTATTTTAATAGAGTAAATTAACTCGGGTACCAAGAGCCTCCATTGTACATGAAATTGTATGTAAGATGCTGTAGCAGCATTATCTGAACATTTATAACCATGGCTGCTCACTACAAGTTAAGAAACATTTATGTCAGTATGGTTTTGAAAGTTTGTGTAAATATTATTGGAAAAAATTTAGTATTTCCTCAGCACTTAAAAGAAGCCTTAGATGCATAATAATATCTAGCTAATACAAGTAGGATAAGAAATCTGCCATGGTTTTCTACCCATTCTTCTTTCATCCAATTTTCTTATTGATATAGATCTTAAATGTTTTTTGTTTCTTGTGTAAAGTATATTTTTCATCTAAATGTCTTTGTTACATTTCCAAGGTATTATGCTATAAGAAAGTTGACTTATTAAGAGATGAATTCTCTGTTTATCAGAGAAAGATGATTACTGTAACACTGAATTATTTCAGGAAAACACACACACACACACACACACACACACACACACACACACACACACACACGCATGCACGCACGTGCACACACACACACACACACACACACACACACACACACACACACACACACACACCAGTATGCATGCACTTACCTTGATCAAAACTAGCACAAGGAAAACAACTTCAGAGATGTGACAAGTAATAAATCCCAGCACTGAAAATATATTGTTATTCCTAATTTTGCAGGGCTCTAGAGATTACATAAACTGATGATAATAAATTGATGATAATTTCTTTATTTACATTGAAATGGATTACTTATGGGAAGTCAGTAATTGCTGTCTGTATATAATTACTTACACTGTACCACTGTCATTTCATTTCCAGACTCTTACCAGCCAGCACTGTATGACTGGTCTGCACATATCACTGAAAAGGAAAGTAAGTATTTTTAATTATGCAACAAAACAGTATTGTGGTACATATAGCTCAGCAGGCATAATGTCTGAGTTAATATATGTTAAAAGTACCTTATGTTAGAAATATGGGAAACATCTTGAGTACACAGAAACTGGCACTTTCATCATAACAGAAGCAAAGTGATGTGTGCCAAAAAAAGCAGAAACTAGAATAGTGTGTAGTACATGGCTCACTTTTAGTGGATGGGGGGAGGGGGGCAGCTGTGGCCCTTCTTCCCAAAGTATGTGTGTTATATGTCTGGATTTATTAAGAAACTGATATGTTCAGAGTATGGTGCAGTTTGTCTGAGGGCTTGAGTTTTTATTTTTTTGGTAAAGACACTTGGAATCTATGGTTCATTACAAAAGGATAAAAATCACAGCATTTTGGTATGAAAAAACTTTTATGGAAGTGTTTCTCTTGCTGCAGAATGAACAACATGGACATCCTGACAAGAAACAAATAAAGGATGATAAACTGTCGCAGCTTCAGGTGAAGGGACAGGTGAAGTCTTCCTGTCTTTTGTTGTTCTCTGACTAAGCTTTGCACTGAGGGCCACATATAATCTTACATTCAGCATTACAGATACAGTGCTGAGACTGTGGAAGTATAGTGTGGTCACAACTGATAGAGGCACACAGCACAAAGCTGATAAAGATGGCTTTTGATCCTTAATGTAATCAGTTTGGCTAACTGAACCCTGTGATTTGACAAAATGTTTTGCTATTTGCTTGCTGAATAGTATGAGAAAATATATTTGGTTACTTTTTTGATACAGAACAAGGAAAGATAAAACATAAAGCCTCTAGATAGTAAATTTAAAATAACTAGTTGGAATCATGCACTATCCCTGAAGGTGACACATTTGCTACTAAGCCTTCTCAAGAGACAGCAGCAGGTATGGTTAATTTCTACTTACCCGTTAAGGGAATAATTCTTTATTAAAACATATTTATGACAATAAAATCATAAAAAGAGAAGGAAAGGACAAGAGTATACATTATAAAGAAAAGTTAACGAACCCCAATCTGCAACCTAACAAAAGAAACACTAAACTTTTTCCAAAAGGTTTATTTAGTTTAATATTTCTGTAAAGATAATACATTATATTGACTATATCCTAATTGAAACATATTTGAGCATATCTGCTAAAGATGAATGTTTATAAAAGATTAATATAAAACATCAGCTGAATAACAGTATGTTAGGTTTTGACTAGTCCAAGGATAAAAACACAATTAAACATCACATAAAATAATTCAGTAGAATAGAAACAAAACATTATAACCTCAATTGACACCTCCTTTGTAAAGGTGTAAAGGTCAGAACATGTTCAAACATCAGTGCTAGGTCAAGTGATATAATTCTTACCTCGGGGTAAGTCAGAAACTCGCATATTTCAGTACTTTCAAGTGCTGTTACTGTTCCAGGTAACTAGGATGCATGTTTTTTATTGTCAATAAAATCTTCTGTGTCATTCGTCATTCATCTTATTTAGTCATTACACATGCATAAATATAATTAATTGAGCAAGCACTTCTTGTAGAGTAATTGGCTTCAGTAAAATAAATATAATACTGTCTAAATGAGAAGGTGGAAAAATAGGTGATAACATTACTTTGGCACTGTATATTTTAATGGTCTGCTTGTATTTTTTATTCATTGTTTTTATGACCTGCTTTTCAGTTTGGGATCAAAGGGTGATGGAACATTTTTCAGCATGTAACAGGTATAAGGCGGGAATTCAGTCCTGATGTGCATATGCGTGCACACACAGACACACACACACACACACACACACACACACACACACACACACACACACACACACACACACACACACACACACACACACACACACACACACACCTTCATACTTCCAGACTGTAAGCATGCCTACTGCTATTTTGAAAGTGTGTCAATCTACAAGGTATATGTTTTAGATGTTCCTTTGCATTTTGTTGAATGTCCATTTGTGCAAATGTCAAAGTTATGTTTTGTTGAGATAGGGGAGTGGAGAGAGTGAGAGTGTTGGTGTGTGTGTGCTTGTGAGTTAGGGTTAGAATCAGAGATAGGTTAGGGATAGGTGTTGTATGTTTGGGTGCAAGTGTGTGCATTTTAGGGTTAGCATCAGGGTTAGTTAAGGGGATAGATGTAGTATTGTTACTGTGTGTTTGTACGTGTTTGTATGTGCAAGGGTGTCTTGTGTTGTTGCAGTGTAATGCAAAGCTTTTTATTGCAGCAAGGTGTAGGGTTAGGATTGGGAGAAGGGGCAGCATTAGGGTTAGGGTTAGCACCCATTGCTAAGGATGTCAGAGGGAGGAGAAGCTGGGAAAAGATCTAAACTAAACTTACAAGATATCAAACCAGACAGAATTTTTTTTTTGTTACTATAGCATTAACATACTGTTGTGAGATGGGCTAAAACATCCATGTGGAAGCTGTTTTGTGGGTTGGATAATTTTATTCTCCTCATAATGCTTCTTAAATATTAACTATATACAATAATGCCTTGTAGGTTAATGATTGCAGATAAAAAGGATTTAAAGTTAGAAAATATTTTGATGCTTACTTGAACTATTTTAGAAAAGATAGAACTTCAAAAGTACGAATATATATTTAACAGTACTGTATTGGGATATGTGGAGTTATAACTTTAATGAATGTAGAGTACAACTGACATTACACTGAAAATGAAATGATTTACTGTTCTATAAACTTTTACCTGATAATGACATCTCATTGCAAGTGAAGCATTATTGTTCTACAAGTTCTTCATAGATTCATAGGTTTGTAGGTGTGTACTAGGCTAACAACCACTAGGCCTTTTTCAGTCTAGCCATGCATTCCAAATCTCTGACAAGTTCTGGTACCCTTGATAAGTGTAAGCTGGAGCTTGGGAGATGAAACTTTTACAAGCAGGGTCCTCAGAGGTGAAACATTTACAGGCTGTTCCTTAGACACACAGTTGCCAAACCAGGGATGACTTTCCTGTTCCACACCCAATTGTCAAAGTCAAACTTGAATTAGGTTAGGGAGGAACTATGTTTCACATGGATAGGGAGCATGTTTCACATGGATAGGGAACGTGTTCCAGAGAAGGGGTAGTCTCTAGGTTACATATCTTTCTATCCAGTAGGTCCTATTTATACCACAGGCAATGTTTAAGTCTTTAGAACAGGTAATTCTTGTGCTGTTTGTTTTGCAGATGTGCAGGAGGTCCTTCTGGGTGTGGTCCAACAGACCCTTATATGCCAGGCATAGATCTTCCCTCAACAGTCTATAGGAAACAGAATACACAGATATGGCTTTGTGCTGGACTGCATAGGACATGTTACTTACTCCCTGTATTCTTTCAGTGAGGAACCTATGTGAATATTCCAATTGCTGCATGTGCCTGGTTAGGTACATACCAAAGGGGGCATTGTACTCAGTGATAGGTCTGATGAATGCTAAATATAGTGGAACAACATATCTTATCTGCTACTGACACCACATCACAAGTAAAGCATTACTTCTTGTTGAATTCTTTTTCTCTGATACTCACATCAGACTACATTTTGATTTCGAGGATAGTGATTCAGAATTGTTAGACTGTCCTTAATTCTGCGGGCACCTCCTTTTTCTTGGCATTACCCTACCATTACTTTTTAAAAGTCTGCTTGCCGGCAGCATGTTGTGTCTGGTTGTTCTCACATACATATATTAGGAAAGTTGTGGCACTGAGGTGTTTATATGGATTTCCAGGATGGTAGGAGGAGGACGTGTTAGAGATTTGCTTTTTGAATCATATGAGAATCATGGCTTAACCCAATAAATCGGATCTTTTTGTATTGTAGAAGAAAGAAAGTGGGTTATGGTTAGAGAATCCAATAGTTCATTCAGCATCTTTAAATTTGTATTGGATACTGGTGAATATAGAAAACTACTAGAAACATATATAAGGAGAATTGATATGGAAAATTTTGGAAAATAATGGACAGACACAAGAGTTGGTAAAAGAATGAGGGAATATGTGAATAAATAAATGGAGGAATACATAAATGAAATTAAAATGTGTCAGCTGAAAACAGGAGTTGAGTGAATAAAGAGAAAGAAGTTACATAAACTGAAGAGGGGTTATTATTCTGCAAAACAGTGAGCGGACTGCAAGAAGGAAATGAGTGCTGTAAGGGAGAGACAAAACATATGAGACCATGGATTCTTTTATTCTTTTTTATGGAAATGACTACTTGAAAATGTACCAGTAAAAATGCAAATGAAATACAAGCAACAGACAGAAAGGAAGTGCAAAATATGTAGCACTGATAAGATGATGTAAAATATTGAAAGTATTTTGGGATAAAGTTAGTCAAGAATATGAGTGTGCATGTTTCAGACATATAAGGAGATTATACTGTATGGGGCATGCAATGTACAAGGAGAGATTTAACAGAGAAATAGAAAACATGGACAGAGCTCTAATGGAAGCATTGCAGGTTGTATGAAATTATAGGTGTGGAATTTGATGTATAATAAGTCATGGATTTGTAGCATTACATTCCCAAAACTAAGAAGAATATGAGTAAAAAAGGGTTAGGATGATGGAGTGTGTAAGGTAAACAAAAGATGATATATTGTATACATGGAAAAGAAAAAAAAAAGATGTGACTGTTTAAATAAGTGTATATATTACTAAAGTCATAAGTAATTTAATAAAGCTCCCTACTCTTTCATATTGATAGATTTAAACATAAGCACAAGATAAACAGTCTATAGACCATTACAAGCCTAGCCAATTAACCATATTCGAATTTCCCTGCAGCCTCAAGTCAGCAACACATGATTGGATTGGGGAGAATCCTAGATTCTATATCCATTTATTTCATTTACCTTGAAGGTTGTAAGAGTGTTTCTCTGCTTAACTACTAGCTGAAGTTTGGGTTTAGACTTTTTAATAACTGCATGGCATCATTCACATCCTCCTGAGCTACCACCAACTGAAGCAGATGGGACTATCGTTTAAAGTCTCATCGAAATGCTAGTACACTCAGGAATGCAGCACCCCCCTGCCCCACTGTACTAGAACGTTGGTTCTGGAAAATTAATCCAATTATGTGGTGTGAGAATAGAATCCAACTTCTTCTGATCTTACTGCATTAAATGTGAATGTGCTATTTTGAGAGACACTGACACAGATATTTTCTTGTTTTGCAGTCATTTCAAACAATTATGTCTCAGTAAGCGTACGGCACCAGGACCAACCAGTCAACACGAGGATGTAACAAAACAAAGTTCAACTAGTTGCTGAAAGCAAAGACAGATACTTCCTCGTTGTAGCTTTGTAAACGCAATTTAATATAAAAACATTTTCGCTTCCTATACAAAAGAAGCTTCATCAGACAGTTAAAACACAGAACAAAAGTCAATTTAAACTAGTAAAAAGGAAATGATGTCATTTCCTTTCAGGCGTACATATGTTTTTAAAGAAATACTTTTACTATATTTAAAAATCAGTACTTGCGATCACTAACAAGTGAACGAAAATGTACAATCACATAAAGCAATACAGTAAAACAGAGATACTATTTATATTTATATATTTGTACGCAAACCCGTTATAAAAATGTGTTTCAGTAGAAGCAAGTTTCAGTTGAAACACATATTAAAACAGTAGGTTTATAATGAATTTTTTACTAACCTTTTATTAAAAAATCTCTTCAAAAGGTGTTTGACAAAACTATTAAAAAACAATTAAAGAGACATTTTATTGTAAACTCAAATCCACTCTTATTGGATATCCAGAAAATCAACTTCCCTATACTTTTGTATGTTTTTAAATATAATGTTGTGTATTTTTAATAATTATAAAAATAAATTAAAAGGCAATGCAAATAAGATAATGGTTCACCAATAAAGGTGTTTAAAGGCTCGATACTATGTGAAACCTGTTACCTTTCCATATTTATGCTAAGAGGTGTTGGCGAGGGTGGCAAAGGTAGGTCTATGGAGATAGAGAAGGATATGTTATCTTAAGTAACTTTTGTATTTCAGCACAGCCAAAATGTTACATGCTTCGTTAAGTCCTGGATAGGAAAAAGCATTGAGGCGTAGCTGCCATTCTAATTCTTTAATCTCAAGAAGAAGAGATTGTGGACCACCTCTTATACCTACATTTACACAATCAATACTGATAAAAGAGAAACTGTGTCCCATATGCTTAATGATATGTTTAGAAAGTGCGTTGTCGCCCTTGTTGTTTCTAATTGCATAGTTGTGTTGGTAAAGACGGTCCCTAAGTCTACGGTCCGTCTTACCAACATAAAATGCAGGGCAACAGTTACAAAAGGCAAGGTACACCACAGATTTAGTGTTGCAAGTTATTTTATAGTTAATGTTATATTTATTACCATTAACAAAAAAAGTGTTGCCTACTTTTAGGAGTCTACACAAATTGCACATACCACAAGTGAAAGTACCATTTTGTCTAGAGAAAGAATCTGTAGAGTCTTCCCTGGATTGAAGTAATTCTTTCAAGTTGTTACCCCTCTTAAAAACAAAAGAAGGTTGTAAACCCAGGATTTCAATTAACTGTGAGTTGTTCAAAATAAAAAAACAATTTTTCTTGATGATTGAACAAATAGCATTAATGTGTCTATTGTAAGTAATGACTAAACTAGACTTAAAGTCGACCCTGCTGTTATCTTGTAGGGTACTTGGTTCATCACACACAGCATCAACCCCAGGGTTGTTAAACATTGTTGTATTACATTCTGAACCCAATCTTTGTGTGGTAACGGGTTCAACAATCCGTTGGGAAAGAAGGGGTTTATAAAACCCATTCTCTCTCTTAAAAGATACTTCATCGATTAAACAATCAATGAAGTCAATGGGGTACCCCCTATTAGAAAACATAGTCTTAAGGTTTAAACACTCGGTATTAAAAGCTTCCATGGTGTTGCACATACGAACAGCATGGACCAATTGGCCTTTCACAATTGACTTTCTCTGTTTCCATGGATGGTTACTATTAAAATGGAGGAAGCCATTACAGTAAGTTGTTTTCCTAAAAATGCTAGACATGTAACCCTGGTAACCAACATCTTTGACCAGTTTGGTGTCTAAATAATCAATTTCTCTAGTAGAAAAATGATGAGTGAATTTTAGGAAAGTGGAAGAGCTGTTCATGTATTTGACCATATTGGTAGCCTGCTGTTCATCACCATCGAATAGGATGAATACATCATCCAAAAACCGAGTGTAAAATCTGATAGAACTTAGAAAAGTGGTATTGTTCAAAAGGCATGTGTTCTCCCAGTGTGCAACTACTAAGTTTGCTACACTACCACCGCAAGGGGAACCCATAGCGATCCCTCTTTTTTGTAGGTAATAACGCTTGTCAAAGATAAAAAAGTTGGAACTCAGGACAATGTCCAGCAGTTGTGTAACAACTGAGATCTCATCCCTAGAAGCTCCTAATTTTAGAAGCATTAGTTCAACCCATTCGATAGCCTCCTGATGTGGAATAGATGTGTATAAGTCAACAACATCTATTGTTAGAAAATTAAGGGACATATCAAAGGGGATCTTATCCATAGATTGGAGAAAAGACCATGAGTCTTTACATATCTGAGGGATGAGTTTGAGGTACTTAGAAATGATATGATCAACTACCCTGGCACAAGGGTGGGTGATTGAGTTCCTTCCATCAATCAAAGCCCGCATTGGTGGATCAACTAAGTTTTATGAATTTTGGGATCCCAAACATAATTGGGATCCTAGGAAAAGAGATGTTGATAAAATTAAAGGTGTCAATATCGATCAAGCCATCGATAAACAGGTCTCTAAAATACCCCTTAATTCTATTATGTTGTCCAAACATCTCATTTAAAGAAGATGATTCATATGCGGGCGAATCCAGGACTCTAAGCATCCTGGAATTGTAATCTTCTTTATTGAAGATGACAAGCCCCCCACCCTTGTCTGGTTTGATAACTCTAATAGGCATGTCCCGTAGGTTTTTCAGTCCATTTCTTTGTTCGCGTGAGATGTTACTCCCATTATCAAACCATTTAAGGTTTTCAAAGAGTTGCCTTAAGTCTAATTCACAGGCACATTCAAACATATGGAGGGAGGGGTGCAACGGAGGGTTAAAGACACTTCTCATTTTAAAGGTAGGTTTATCATTAGTCAAGTCACCATGAAATAACACTTTAAGGTTCAACCCCCGAACAAAACATTTCAAGTCAGTGAGAACTTTAGCGAGGTGGACACTTTGATCAGGAACGAAGGATAAACCAAAGGCTAACAAGTCAATCAAGTCTCTATCAATATACATAGTTGAAAAATTGTAGACTTTGAAGTCCCCTTTTGAATTATATAGGACTGTAGGTACGGCCATGGATGTTACAATAGATCCATCGTCGAAATCTATTTGACTTTGTTCTTGTTGTTCTGCCTCTGGTAATATTTCCATCCTAAAAAAGGCTTCTGTTGCCCTCTATAATTAGGACGGTTCCCTTGATTATTATAATTCTCTCGAATCCTGTTACTTCTTCTCGGTTCCTGAACCACCGAGTTGTCGTCCATAAAATCAGGATCATAAGAAGTCACATCAAGGGAATCATCATGTGACTCATCTCTGGCAAGAGGTACATCCTCCCTATTGTTCACACTATTATTGTTAGTGCGTTGTCCAGGTTGTGGGTTGTTCCTGTTCAGAGATTTCTGTAAGTTAGGATATGCAAGTTGACTAGAGTAAGCTTGCCTATCTCTGATTAATTTCTTATTTTTATTAGATTTAAACTTAACCAGCAAAGCGTCAAGCCTTTGGTTTATCCTTCGTTCCTGATCAAAGTGTCCACCTCGCTAAAGTTCTCACTGACTTGAAATGTTTTGTTCGGGGGTTGAACCTTAAAGTGTTATTTCATGGTGACTTGACTAATGATAAACCTACCTTTAAAATGAGAAGTGTCTTTAACCCTCCGTTGCACCCCTCCCTCCATATGTTTGAATGTGCCTGTGAATTAGACTTAAGGCAACTCTTTGAAAACCTTAAATGGTTTGATAATGGGAGTAACATCTCACGCGAACAAAGAAATGGACTGAAAAACCTACGGGACATGCCTATTAGAGTTATCAAACCAGACAAGGGTGGGGGGCTTGTCATCTTCAATAAAGAAGATTACAATTCCAGGATGCTTAGAGTCCTGGATTCGCCCGCATATGAATCATCTTCTTTAAATGAGATGTTTGGACAACATAATAGAATTAAGGGGTATTTTAGAGACCTGTTTATCGATGGTTTGATCGATATTGACACCTTTAATTTTATCAACATCTCTTTTCCAAGGATCCCAATTATGTTTGGGATCCCAAAAATTCATAAAAACTTAGTTGATCCACCAATGCGGGCTTTGATTGATGGAAGGAACTCAATCACCCACCCTTGTGCCAGGGTAGTTGATCATATCATTTCTAAGTACCTCAAACTCATCCCTCAGATATGTAAAGACTCATGGTCTTTTCTCCAATCTATGGATAAGATCCCCTTTGATATGTCCTTTAATTTTCTAACAATAGATGTTGTTGACTTATACACATCTATTCCACATCAGGAGGCTATCGAATGGGTTGAACTAATGCTTCTAAAATTAGGAGCTTCTAGGGATGAGATCTCAGTTGTTACACAACTGCTGGACATTGTCCTGAGTTCCAACTTTTTTATCTTTGACAAGCGTTATTACCTACAAAAAAGAGGGATCGCTATGGGTTCCCCTTGCGGTGGTAGTGTAGCAAACTTAGTAGTTGCACACTGGGAGAACACATGCCTTTTGAACAATACCACTTTTCTAAGTTCTATCAGATTTTACACTCGGTTTTTGGATGATGTATTCATCCTCTTCGATGGTGATGAACAGCAGGCTACCAATATGGTCAAATACATGAATAGCTCTTCCACTTTCCTAAAATTCACTCATCATTTTTCTACTAGAGAAATTGATTATTTAGACATCAAACTGGTCAAAGATGTTGGTTACCAGGGTTACATGTCTAGCATTTTTAGGAAAACAACTTACTGTAATGGCTTCCTCCATTTTAATAGTAACCATCCATGGAAACAGAGAAAGTCAATTGTGAAAGGCCAATTGGTCCGTGCTGTTCGTATGTGCAACACCATGGAAGCTTTTAATACCGAGTGTTTAAACCTTAAGACTATGTTTTCTAATAGGGGGTACCCCATTGACTTCATTGATTGTTTAATCGATGAAGTATCTTTTAAGAGAGAGAATGGGTTTTATAAACCCCTTCTTTCCCAACGGATTGTTGAACCCGTTACCACACAAAGATTGGGTTCAGAATGTAATACAACAATGTTTAACAACCCTGGGGTTGATGCTGTGTGTGATGAACCAAGTACCCTACAAGATAACAGCAGGGTCGACTTTAAGTCTAGTTTAGTCATTACTTACAATAGACACATTAATGCTATTTGTTCAATCATCAAGAAAAATTGTTTTTTTATTTTGAACAACTCACAGTTAATTGAAACCCTGGGTTTACAACCTTCTTTTGTTTTTAAGAGGGGTAACAACTTGAAAGAATTACTTCAATCCAGGGAAGACTCTACAGATTCTTTCTCTAGACAAAATGGTACTTTCACTTGTGGTATGTGCAATTTGTGTAGACTCCTAAAAGTAGGCAACACTTTTTTTGTTAACGGTAATAAATATAACATTAACTATAAAATAACTTGCAACACTAAATCTGTGGTGTACCTTGCCTTTTGTAACTGTTGCCCTGCATTTTATGTTGGTAAGACGGACCGTAGACTTAGGGACCGTCTTTACCAACACAACTATGCAATTAGAAACAACAAGGGCGACAACGCACTTTCTAAACATATCATTAAGCATATGGGACACAGTTTCTCTTTTATCGGTATTGATTGTGTAAATGTAGGTATAAGAGGTGGTCCACAATCTCTTCTTCTTGAGATTAAAGAATTAGAATGGCAGCTACGCCTCAATGCTTTTTCCTATCCAGGACTTAACGAAGCATGTAACATTTTGGCTGTGCTGAAATACAAAAGTTACTTAAGATAACATATCCTTCTCTATCTCCATAGACCTACCTTTGCCACCCTCGCCAACACCTCTTAGCATAAATATGGAAAGGTAACAGGTTTCACATAGTATCGAGCCTTTAAACACCTTTATTGGTGAACCATTATCTTATTTGCATTGCCTTTTAATTTATTTTTATAATTATTAAAAATACACAACATTATATTTAAAAACATACAAAAGTATAGGGAAGTTGATTTTCTGGATATCCAATAAGAGTGGATTTGAGTTTACAATAAAATGTCTCTTTAATTGTTTTTTAATAGTTTTGTCAAACACCTTTTGAAGAGATTTTTTAATAAAAGGTTAGTAAAAAATTCATTATAAACCTACTGTTTTAATATGTGTTTCAACTGAAACTTGCTTCTACTGAAACACATTTTTACAACGGGTTTGCGTACAAATATATAAATATAAATAGTACCTCTGTTTTACTGTATTGCTTTATGTGATTGTACATTTTCGTTCACTTGTTAGTGATCGCAAGTACTGATTTTTAAATATAGTAAAAGTATTTCTTTAAAAACATATGTACGCCTGAAAGGAAATGACATCATTTCCTTTTTACTAGTTTAAATTGACTTTTGTTCTGTGTTTTAACTGTCTGATGAAGCTTCTTTTGTATAGGAAGCGAAAACGTTTTTATATTAAATTGCGTTTACAAAGCTACAACGAGGAAGTATCTGTCTTTGCTTTCAGCAACTAGTTGAACTTTGTTTTGTTACATCCTCGTGTTGACTGGTTGGTCCTGGTGCCGTACGCTTACTGTTTTTTACTAGTCTGTTTATTTTCCGTTCACCAAACAATTATGTCTGCTGGATTATGAAGGGCAACCTTTATGTGCATTATTTTGCATTATTTTCTGAAGATGCAAACTGTACTTTCGGCCTCCTAAATGTTGGCAAAACAAGGTATTTCATGGAGACTGGCAGCTATAATTCTACAACTTATTCAACACAAGTAGTGTTTTTTCTTTTACTCTTTACTGATTGTGATTTTACAATTTCCCTGTATTTTTCCATATGTTTTATTCAGGTTATTTACAGGCAAGCAAAATAATTACAGAAAATTCACCATAATGAAGCAAACTTTCAGTGAATG
Organism: Protopterus annectens; assembly: GCF_019279795.1. Taxonomy (NCBI): domain Eukaryota; kingdom Metazoa; phylum Chordata; order Ceratodontiformes; family Protopteridae; genus Protopterus; species Protopterus annectens. The sequence continues at coordinate 480,557,477 of NC_056742.1, read as the reverse complement.
ATTACAGGTACAAGTATTGGAATTTTAGCAAATAAAGTGGAATTACATACATTTAATTACTATAAATCAATGTTTTTAAGCACATTAACTAAATGATCTATTTCTTAATGAGCCATGTATGAACAATAAAATTCTTAATCTTTCCAGGTTGATTAATTTGTATAGTTTATATCTTTTGTATAAATAAGCAGAAAATATAACAGTGTTTTTCACAGAATGTTTCATTTTAATTGTTGGTGCTTCCAATCCATTCATTTATGAAAGCATTTAGTTTTTGGTTTAGTTTATGTTGTTCTCTCAGATAGTTCTATCTTTCTGTTCCATATTGCATTCATTGATAAGACTTTTGAAAATCCTATTTTACTAACTCTGGGCAAAAGAAAGTGAAGCAGTATCCATAAGTGTTTTTTTTTTTAATATCACTTAAGACCCATGATCCATTTTAATGGGCAATATATGTGACATTTAAAAAAGAGGAAATCCCAACATTATGTAAAAGAAGACCATAAAATTATAATAAAGACATTTTTGTGACAGTATCTCAAATGTTGTTGTGTCTTTTGGCTTTTCCCGGTTAGGGGTCGCCACAGAGGAACTCCGGTCCGCTAATGATTGGCAGTAGATTTTTACGTGCAGAGTTGCCGGCCCTGACGCACAACCTTCAATGAAGGTACGCCCATTCATGCATGTCTCCACACAGAAGATGCTCTAGCCGAGAAGCAAACAGGACAAAGTCTTACTGTGAGGTGACAACGCTACCTCAGCACCACCACCGCAGTGTGACAGTATCTCAAATGATAAGATAATTTTTTTCACTTTATTGGTTAGGTTACTCCCATTACATTTGTGGCATATTTTCAGGGGAGACCAAAGGTAGTTGTCATACTGACCAATGGCATTTATCATGGACACTACAATGCTAGAGAAGTTCCTACTGTTGCATTATTGGCAAGTGGGAGTTGCAGTAGTGAAGGTATGTGTGGACATGATGTGGTTGGTGAAGTGTAAAACTGTAAAAGATAGCATAGAAAGCTTGATCAGCTCAGCAGATCCTACCCAGGTGTCCTGCAGAGACCTACAATGCCAGAGAGACAAAAGGAGACACTTTGGAGTGTTTAAGTACCATTTTTTGGGGTTTTCTTTTTGCTTATTGCTATTTCCGCCTAAACGCTCGTTTTCTGGCATTTATTGTTTCTCAGAATGCTCATTTTACACTGAAATTGCATTTATTTGTGCCTGCACTTTAAAATTAGTTTTTGTTATAAATTGTATTTTAACTGTTACTGGCTTCCCACTCAAGTGTGACAGCCATTACTGTACTATGAAAGTGTTTTTGCATTTGTTTCTACTGTTTTCTTGAACAAAAACAAACAAAAAAATCTTGCTATTTTCCCACCTTACTAAGCTAGAAAAGTCCAGTTTCAGATACCTGCTGATACCTGGACTGTGTTTAAGCTTCTGTGTTTGGCCATATCTTACTTGGGCAAAAAGGAAGTTTCTTTGTTCACCAGTGAGAGTGGGGAGCTCTGAACAGCTTACCTGCCCTTGGAGGAGTGGTTTCTGCCCATAAACTGTAGTTTTATTGGCTGTTTTGGGCTAATTTCTATCTCTTTAATCTTTCTGATATAAAAACCGCATTTGTGCGGTTTTGCGTGCTGGGCAGCGCCGGTTAGCTAGGGTTAAACTATTCCCGACTCCACAAAGTCTACTCTTCAGTTTTTCCCTTGGAACTAGACAAACCTTCAACTTTAGCACTCAAACCACTCATTTTACAGCTCAGCACTTGCTTAAAACTCATGACAAGCACTAAATACCCCTAGCACTAGCCCCCCCTTATACTGTCCAGAAGGACAAGGCTTTCTATTAGTCCCCACCAGTCAATCAGAAAAACAGCTCACTCTATCTATTCAGGCATGTCCAAAGGGCAGTTTCCGGTGTAGTCTCCAGTCCAACTGGTGAATTTGGGCCTTTTGAGGCAATGTTACAACTGCCTCATGTACACAGGCAACCCTCTCCTCCTACCACCTAACACTAATATATGCAAGAGATGCAATTATACAGTCAGACTGGAGGCAGACCACTCTCAATCCCGGACTGTAACTAACTTTCAAGAGGAGAAGGGTAATACTTGCAACACACCACCAGTCTCACATAGACCTAACAAACCAACACAGGCAAATAACACACATAAGTACACGAAAACATACTCAGAGGCTCTAAATAAAAATCTGCAAAAGCAACAGACACCTCCAAAGAAGACATCCAAGCAACCTCCACAACCCAACACCAGCCATGGAACACATACTTCACATAATCAGTGTGCCACATAATCACAGCCCTTAAGGCAAAATAACCTACCCAACACACTAGTGATAGGCGACTTTATAGTTAGGCACACTGATGTCCCACTAACTAGACTGGACAAGGAGAAGGTTACAGTTAGCTGCCTGTCGGGCGCCAGGATCTGCCACATAACACAAGCATTCAGGTCACTCCAGAACAAGTACAAATACAACTCTGTCATTGTACATATTGGTGTGAATGACCTGAGAAGTACCTCCCTGGACTACATGAAAAGAGACATGGAAGAGCTCTCTGATCATGTAGCCCAGGCAGGTATGACCCTGACCCTGAGTTGTATCCTGCCCTCACCAGGAATGATGTCACAGTATAAAGAAAAAATGATCAACTTCAACAATTGGCTAAGTTTCTGGTGTCATTCAAAGGGGATCCAGTATCTGTCTGCTTCGCAAGAGATGGCTTGCACCTGTCACCCTTAGGCTTTCAAATACTGGCAAAGGCTCTTACCGCCCCCATAGTGTCTTTTTTAGGCAAGGCTCAAAAGACAAACCCACCACCATAAATAGTACAAGTAACCAAAAACTGAGGGTAATGCTACTCAATGCCAGAAGTCTAAACCTCAAAATGCATGCACTCGAGGCACTCCTCAGTATGGAGAACATTAATATCTGTGCAGTAACAGAAACCTGGCTTAAGGCTCCAGAGAGCACCCCAGTACTACCAGGCTATAACTCATACCATACCTTTTGGCCACAGTACCCGGACCGAAACACAAAAGGCAGGGGTGTATCCATATCCATCAAGGATACTCACACCTCCAGGTTAGTGGCGCAGCATGATACATCAGAGATCATCCAAGTGTAACTAACAATGGGCAAAACTGCAATCCAAATTGTGGCTTGCTACAGATCACCCACCATGACCCAGGACCCCCATTCCACATTTCTGGAGACACTGGGAAATATGAAGGTCTTACCGAACACCCTAATACTGGGTGATTTCAACTACCCAAACATTAACTGGGAGAACTATTCAAGTACTAAATCCCTTGCCCAATGCTTCCTAGAATTTATAAACTCAGATGCCCTAGATCAACTGGTCAACACCCCCATCAGAGGGAACAACATATTGGACCTGGTCATCACCAACATGGGCGACTGGTGTTCCACACCTGATGTCAACCCCTTGTTGGTTAGATCAGACCATAGACTAATCACTCTGGATATTCACATTCCTTCCCCAACCCAATCAAGGAAACCACCATGAAAAACTTTTCAAAAACAAACTTCACATTGCTTAAGACCAAGATGGAAAGGTTCACAGCCACCACGCCAATAGACAATGTTGTCCAAGCTGCTGAAACCTATACAAAGGCACTCTATGATCATCTGCAGGAATGCATGGACCATGCTATCCCAAGTAAAACCAAGACTCACTCCTCCAAGAAAAGGAAACCAGTCTGTTGCACCCCTGCCATAAACAGGCTCTACAATAGAAGGAGGAAACTAGTACAGATAAGAGCAAAATCCTTGGAAGGAAAGATATCCCTGATCAGTATCAGCAAGAAACTATGATCCCTCATTAAATCATCCAAGGCTAGCTTTGAAAGAAAAATTGCCAAGGACTCCAAAGAAAACCACAAAGCATTCTTTAGCTATGTCAAGAACCTAAGTGGAAACTCTCAAATCTGCTCTGAGTTGGTGCAGAATGGCTCAAAATACACTGAACCGACTGATATTGCCAACATTTTGGCAGACAGGTTCAGTACAAACTTCCAACCCTCTCACCCCTAAAGGGCCCATAACCATACCAGAAGAATGTAAGGCCCTGGCAATCACTGACACACAGGTTAAAACAGCCCTATCCAAAGCCAAAAACACAGCCTCAATGGGACCGGATGGTGTCCCAGGCTGTGTCTTACAAGAGCTCAAAAATGAACTAACCCCTCACCTAAACACACTGTTCAAACTCAGCCTCTCTAATGGCTATGTACCCACAGAGTGGCACACAGCAACAATTATCCCACTCCACAAAGGTGGCGCCACAACGGACCCCGGGAACTATCGCCCTATAAGCCTGACTAGCCTGGTCTGCAAGGCTATGGAGCGCATCATCATGGAACTCATTAACAGAGACATTGGGAACCTCTAAACTTTGGACCCCACCCAGTTTGGCTTTGTTAAGGACAGATCATGCCTCCTAAACCTGGTGGACTTCTTTGAGACAGTTATAAAGGCATTAGATGAAGGTAAGGAGGTCCACACAGCCTACCTAGTCCTCGCCAAGGCTTAACACCATTCCTCATTCTGGTATTATAGACAAACTCATCAACCTGAACATTAACCCTTACGTCACGAGATGGGTTGCACATTGGCTCACGGACAGAACCCACTTGGTGAGAGTTGCAGTCTCTAGATCTGACTCTAAACTGGTTACAAGTGGCGTCCCCCAGGGCTCAGTCCTGGGACCCCTCCTGTTCAGTATATACTTCTCAGAGGTACAGGCAAGAACAAGAGGACTTTGGCTGACAAAGTTTGCAGACGACTGCAAACTAGGGGCCATAACTGATTCTCTGGCTGATACAGACACCCTCCAGAAGGGTCTCACTGAGCAGATACCTGGTGTCAAAATCATGGCCTCAAGCTGAATGCCAAAATGTGCATAGTCATCCCCTTTGGAAAAAACAAAGTACCCGTGAACTACCACATAGGTGGTAGTCCTCTAAATACAGAAAAACTAATAAGGGATCTGGTGACCCAAGTAGATAGCAATCTCTCCTTTGATAATCATATTGCCAAGGTGGTCAGAAAATCCTTCTACGTGGCCCACCTAATCTCAAAAGGGTTCACATCCAGAACAAAGGAGGTTATTGTGCCTCTCTACTCATCACTTATTAGACCCATTATAGAATACAAAACCCCATTTGGGATGTACCTTACAAGACACCTACAACAGCTGGAAAGACCACAAAAATACCTCACCAAGTAGATTACTGGCCTCAAACAGATGACCTATGCAGACCGACTATAGAAACTCCAGCTGTTGCATACCACTTACTCTGCTTGACATACAAGGCCATGTCCAACCCAGAAGTGATGGATATGCTCCACCTAAAAAAAAACAAATCCCTAAGAGCCACACACTCTAGGGATATAAACCTTACCACAACGATAAATAGGACATGCTGGAGGGATAGATTTCTGACCCAGAGACTCCCCATGCTTTGGAACAAGATTCCAATATACATCAGGCAGAGCCCCTCACTAGCACTCTTCAAGAGAAACCTTGATGGGTGGATGGGAAACAGAAAATTTACCCCGGGGATCACTGCAGTGGCTCTGCTGGACAGAAGTGCAGGGAACTAATGGCTCTGCTGGCCAGAGGCTAGGGAACTAATCTAAGGGGGTGGCGAAAGCTAACACACTCTGGCTAGGCTTATAAATGCCCTTGGGCAGATAGCCTAGTACTTGCCTATGAACCTATGAACCTATAATAATTTGAATGAAGCTATATTGATAGAGATACTTAATTAAGAAAAATGGTGAAATGAAGGATTGGAATATGATAACAGAGGCAACTAATTTGATATGATAGTTACAATCCTCTGAAATAAAGGTATTACTTCAGAAAAAGTAACATAATTATAAAAACTGGATGGAGTAGTCAGTAACTTAACCATAGTTTAGCTGGACATTGAAGATGAGTGGCACAAATCTATATCCATTGCAAGAAGGAAGGCGGTAGTGCCTGGTCTGCTATTTTTCCATGCTGAGAACATTGGTTGTCTCAGTAACAAGAAAGGGGAGTCTAAATGAGGACAGAAAAAGGCAAATCACTGTCTTACAGAGAATAAGACTGCTAGCAAGAGTTTTCAGTAACTATTAACATCTTTTGATAGATATGTAATTATGAATCACTTGCTATGACTGTTGGATTTTGCTTTATCACAAATTATGTTGGCAATGCACTTAGGGATAGCTTTTACTGACAATTTCATTTGAAAGTATGGAGTTAGTGTTTGGACTCTAAAAGCTTTTATAAACAACAAAGACCAAGAATTATGTGATTTTGATATTTCAGATTCATGCATTCAAAAACAGAAATGGATTTATTTACAGTTTCAGAGAAATATTTTGGAAGACAGCTACAGAAGTAGTTTTTGGGAAAAAAGTGCGATGTTATGTATGATATACAGAAGATGAAAGACAAGGGAAATATGGGCTTGGAAAGCATGGCCTAATTTAATAGTTGAAAATAGTAAAAAAACGACATATTAAAAATGTTGTCAATGAATTTGGTTATATTAGAATGCTCTGATGTGTTATGCAACCAAAAGTAGGTTGTTTCCCTTATGATATGTAGCAACATAGGAACATAAAAATACTAGTCATTTTTTTATAATAATGCAACATGGTAATGTCTGGCCAGTGTGAGAAGAAGGGATGCTCATTGCAGAACTGCAAACCTGTATGTACAAAATACGAGAACAATGCAGACAATTGGTTTGACTGTGAATAGGAAAAATAGAAATCAGAAATAGAAGAGAGAAGAAACAGGTTTATAGCAGTCTGTCGAAATGGCTGAATATCGAATACCAGATGTTCGAACTGTAAAGTTTGAACACTGGTAATCGCAAAGCCATGGCCCATCAAATTCTTTCCCAGGGAAAGAATTCGGTGGGCCATTTCTGTGGCTTTGTATCAAGACTGTGGTGGGAAGTTACGGGTCGGGTTCAGGTAAGTGTGCGATTGTGTGGATGTTAGGGTTAGGGTGTGGGTTAGGTGAGTTATGGTTAGGGCACGGGTCAGGTGAGTGTGCGATAGTGACGGAACTTAAGGTTTGGGTTAAGGTAAGTGGATAGGTAGTAGTGTACATACAGTTTAGTGTAGGGTTAGATGTAGGATTTTGAGTGCATGTGTGTGGATTGATGTTGTTTTGGTGTGTTTGTGTTGCGTGTGTGTTTCTTGGGACAGCAATATTTTTCCTTGGGAAAAAAAAAAAATCGCTGTTTTAAGATTTCAGGTTTTTGCAGTTTGTGGTTTGAAGTTCGAACATATGGTGTTCGAACTTCAGACATTTCGATGAACTGATATAGACCCAGAAGAAACAGTTATGAAAAGGATCAAGAACCACAGCAAAACAAGCTGTGATAGAACAACAGACAGTAAATAATGAGACTTTGTTTTGTTTAAATACACAAGTTGAAATAAAAAGGACAGGAAAGGCACAAGTATTACATGAATGTGGGACATTAACGAAGAAAAATGTGAACTGTTAACTGTAGAAGAATCTAACTTTTTTTCTGTAAGTAGTATAGAAGACACTAATTGTGAGAACAATTACAAAAAGGGCAATCTCATATAAAATGCCATGTTGTTAAATGATTTGCATATAACTTGTATCAGTTCTTTACCAGTGTTTTTATATTATGTCTATTTTGTTATAATTATTTAAACTGCAGATGTTTTTGTTTATTTTTGAAGATTGTAAAATTATTGTCCTTAAAATGTTTTGTAATAATTTGAAGCTTTTCTCCTTGGGCCTCCACTGAAAATGGGCTTCTACCCAGCTGGACTTTCCTGGTAATCAAATCTCAATAAATAAAAATAAATAAATAAAAGAAATAAAAGAACAAAAAAAAAGAAAGTTGAAAAAATTAAAAACATGCATGGAACGGCTAATATTAAAATAAGTTTAAATCTGAAAGTATTGGGTTAAATTTAAGGAGGTTATTAACACAAAAATATTACAACAATGCTGTATATGTTTAATTGGGTTGTTGTGTCTTTCGGCTTTTCCCGGTTAAGGGTCGCCACAGCAGAACTCTGGTCCGCTAATGATTGGCAGTAGATTTTTACGTGCCGAGTTGCCAGCCCTGACGCACAACCTTCAACGAAGGTACGCCCAGTCACGCATGTCTCCACACAGAAGACGCTTTAGCTGAGATATATGTTTAATTGGGTAATCTATCATTTTAGGTTGAACTACATATAGTCATACACTGTAGGTCAACCATCTGACTCGGTGACCACTAAAAATTACTCCAGGAACATCAAGTAAGTAAGAACAGTGAAGTAAGTGGTAAGTAAGAATGTGAAAATAAATAATAAGTAGCACCTCACTACCAGTACATAAATACACACCTGTCCAGCACCTTATTCCCAATAACTGGAATAAGCACTTTGAATAATAAATAAAAATGTATCTTTGTGTATGACAGTGTTACATTTGGCATATAATGTATGAATCAGAAGAAACTGAAGTATAAATGCAGAAATGGAATATTGGACTAGAATGTCAGATAAAGCTTTCTTTAAAAAAGTTAGGTACAATTCTGTTGTTCTTTTTATTGTATCCCCAAACTGAAAAATACTTATGCCAGTCATTATAGAAAATGTGAAAATGGATGTGTTGGACTCTGTAGTGTCAACATTTATGCCATAGCTTTAATTTATAAAACTGTTTTGGAATAGGTAGATAACAAATAAGTTAAGCAATGGAAGGAAATTCATGAATTAATATGTGAAAATTCAGCCTTGAGACTTCATATGTTAATAACAAATATTTTAGATAAAAAGTATACTAATAATGACTGTAAAAACAGTAGGCGCTAATAATACTGGTAATATTTAGAAACATTTTAGGAACTATATATTTAGAATGCCTTCTACAGAAAAAAAGATATTTGCTATTCCTTCATTAGCATTTACTTCAGGGTTTACAGATAGCAACCATTTGTAATGTTTGGACTTACATATACCCTGTCTGAGATGCAATTTCTTGGACTATTCCCTTTTTTCTGAGGTATGTTGATCTCAGAGTTGGTATATATATATATATATATATATATATATATATATATATATATATATATATATATATATATATATGGGTCTACCTGATAACACCAACATACCAAAACACCAACAATGAAATAACCAACACGAAAAAAACGACAAAAAAAGAAAGTTCAAAAACACGAAACTTCACATGCCCGACAAACCAAAATCCCAACAATCAACAAAACAAATACCTTTCCCGAAAAACACACACAACACAAGCACACCAAAAACCTTACAAACCTACACTAAACCTTACATACACAACTATGTATGCACTAACCTTAACCCAAACCCTAACCCTAAGGTCCGTCACTATAGCACACTTACCTTACCCGCACCCTAACCCTAACTCACTTAATCCGCCCCTAACCCTTAACTCTGTCACTATCGCACACTTACCTTACCCACACCCTAACCCTAACTCACTTAATCCGCACCTAAACCTAAAGTCCATCACTATCGCACACTTATCTGACCCGCACCCTACCCTAACGTCCGTCACTATTATACACTTACCTTACCCACACCCTGACCCTAACGTCCATCCCTATCGCACACTTACCTTACCATGTCAGTGTTCTCAGCATTGGGATTCTCAACTGTCAGTCTTCTCCATTGTCGATCTTCTGGTGTCGGTGTTCTCGTCATCAGCGTTGTGCACTTTCGGTGTTTTCAGGTAGACCTATATATATATATATATATATATATATATATATATATACGTTTAAGAGTGTTGTCTGCTTGCCCCTCCTCAAGGGAGATGTGTATGGGGGCTTGCCCCCTGAAAAAAGAAGTTTTAAGGAGTTTTAAGGAGCAGAAGAACTTTTGAGATTCACTGTTATCTGGGTTTTCAATCTTTTTTTAGCTTTTGTCACTTGGCATTTCAATTATCGACATTTGAATAGGGAGCCTTTACAGACAGCACAAATTATGAAAAGCTAATAAGGTTAAAGAAAAAATGTTTCATATCTTGGTTTAATTACCTTGATGGGCATTTAACTGTGTTTATTAAAATATTATTAGTATCTTACAGGATCTTATTAAATACAACAAGACAAATAATACTGGAAAATGTTTTACCTATGCCAGAAAAAGGTTAAACAAATTTCCCATTTATTAGAATATTTCTCTCTAATTAAAGTTAATTTAGATAAAACATAATTGTTCTGGACAATAATACTAAGATTAAAACTAATTTGAATTATTTTCTGACCAATGAAAATTAAATGAAATCAATGAAACAAAAAATAAAAATTTTAAGATACAATGGTTAAATGACCACAAGTGTAACTTGAAAAGTTTTTACTAGGAAATATAGTCACAGGTTATTTATAACTACACATAAGATAAAAATATTTCATTGCAATAGATATATAAGTAGTTGGAAGCATGGCATTACAATAAAGTCAGGTTAATAATTAAAATTTTAAGATTGTATTACGATGAAAACATTTTGGTAGGTTAGTCAAGATTTTTTAGAGTACTACGGCTGGACAATTGCAATCTAATAGATCAGTTATACTTATAAAGGCACACATTCCTGGTTGTATAAAAAATGAATTATCCATTGGTGAAAGAATTTTGGTAATTGTAAAAACATAATCCCCCAGATTTAATAAAATGCATGCAATCATAGTGTAGAGCCTACACAGAAGGTACCGTGGCCATGTAGGTGGTTCACCCTTGGTGGTGCACCATGCATATGAATGATGGCGTGTTGCTGTGGGACAACCATGGAACATGGTTATTGAATCAGTGTAGGGAGTGTGTTACTGTGTCTGCAGATGAGTAACACACCACCTGCACTGTCAAAGGGCATTAATTCAATGTAGTGAAAGTTACTTTTTTCTTTAGTTTGCTCAGCGCATCGTGGCACATGGCAATGGACACATGCAGGCATATAAAATAGAAACAAGATACATTTAATTATTAATGCAAAGGTCAAGTTTAAGAATAGGTGAACAGGTTTGTGCGGCAATGGCATGGTGCTCAGCAGTGCTTAAACATAGCTGATAGGTATATATAAAAGTATAGCAGCATTCTACACATCCACGTAGTGAAATAGTTAGAGTGACAGCCTTATGTTCAGTAGGTGCAAGGTTTGAATACACAGAAGGGTTATTAAGCATTTATTTTCCAAAAACAAAGTATGCTATTTTTTTTTAAATCCTGCATTGCTGTGCTCAGCTAAGCTCTGCTAAGCCATGCTAAGCACTGCTTAAACAAGATACATTTTAGCACTGCTTTGCACTGCTTAGCACTGCGCAGCTTTGCTAAGCTAGTTTGTGCACAAAGTGGAGCCAAGCACTGCTAAGCATTGCCGGTTTAAACAGTGCTCTGCTCAGCTGGTTTACACAGTGCTAAGCGACGCACCACATTTTTAAAAATTGCCCAGTGGTGTTAAAGGGTGAGAAAACAGTCTATATTAAGTGCAATAGGCAGGAATACTGCAGAAATTGGAGTTCAACCTGTGAAGATACTATGGAAGGTGTTGGAGAGGGTTCATGCTTTTGGGTGCAGCAGTGGGGCATCGAGGAGTCCAGAGCCATGGTAAGACTCCTAGTGAAAAAACATGAAGACCGGTTCATTCAAGGTGGTTACTAGGGCTCGTAGTACAAAACGGAGGACTGGGGCAGGCTGGCACGGGACCTCAGTAGTGCAACTGGTATCCCCCACACTGGTGAGGAGTGTTCTCACCACCACAACAACCTGAAAAGAAGGAAGGGGGCTCTCTTGGACACATGGGTCTAAGAATTCTGGGTGGGCAATGTTTCACAAGTGTGTAAGTATTTTTACCTGTGTTTCACCAATATTTAAACTTGAATGTCTGCTTAACTGGTATACATAATGTTGTGCTTCTCTTCCAACAGCTGTAGAGGTGAGAGATCTTAGCACTGAGGTGCATGCAGGGTGCCTGGCCAGGTTGCACTGTGAGTGTGGTGAGTACAGGTTTATCTTCCAATCTATAGTCATATAAGCAAGAAAGAGTAAAGCATTAACTGCCATTAGGTATATAAACAGTTCTGATTGTTTTGCAGTGACTATGGTCATAGACCTGGACTGCAATAAGTGACTACTGCCAAATATACTGCAATACGCAGGAAAGAGTAAAGCATTAACCTTCATTAAGTAAATGAAATAAAGTTTCTATTGCAATAACTGTGGAATTACAGCTGTATTGCAACACCTGCATTACATTAACTGTTGGTTAAAAAAACTCAAAACTATACCAGTAAATGCATGAAGGTATCTGTAATAAAGTGATGTGCAATACTTGTGGAATGTGAGCTGATATTTCAACCCAGTGACAATATATTGTGTACACCTGCATTTTATTTAGTAATGTATAGGTTATCTAGTATCTCTGCCATGATTGCATTTAATGAAGGTGTGTCCAACTGTCACTGCACTGTATTATAACACTGTAGTATTGATACTAGGTCATATTTTGTTTCCAGGTGAGCTCCAGGACAAAATCAGTCAGTCAGATATCAGCAGTGACCCAGTAGCTTAGCTTGTTAAATGTTGTCTATGAACTAGATCTTGCTAGACACAGACCAGGGGTCAAATACAGTTCCATGTACTGATAACTACTACTGAATCAGATATGTTATGATTACAGATATTTTCTCCACAGGGACTACTGGTAAATGGGTGAGGTAGCCCATAGTATGGAATCACTCAGAAATCATAGAAAAATCCCCACTCAGGAATCATAGAAAATCCCCACTCAGGAATCATAGAAAAGCTCACTAAGTTAGGCATCAACCCCTATATTACTAGGTGAGTTGCAAACTGGCTCACAGATAAAACCCACAGTGTGAAAGTAACTGACTCCAAGTCAGACTGCTGACCAGTCATGAGTGAAGTCCCACAGGGATTGGTCCTGTGTCCTTTCCTGTTTGGTATCTACTTCTCAGAAGTTCAGTCCAACACAAAGGGACTCTGGCTGACAAAGTTCACATACGATTGCAAGTTGGGTGCCATTATTAACTCCCCAAGTGATGTTGACATTATACAGAAAGGCCTCACTGAGACCAATGACTGGTGTCAGAACCATGGCTTTAAGCTCAATGCCAAAAAATGTGTCATCATCACCTTTGGGAAAAACCCAGTTCCCATGAACTACCACATCGATGGTAGTCCAGTGAACACAGATATAAGAGGTATAAGAGATCTGGGAACACTGGTTAAGAGCAACCTCTCTTTTGACCACCACACTGCCACTGTGGTCAGAAAGTCCTTCTATGTGGCACATCTCATTACTAAATGTTTTGCATCCAGGAAGAAAGAGGTCATTGTCTCCCTCTACTCTTCCCTCATTAGGCCAACCATTGAGTACAATGCCCCATTTGGCATGTAACTGACTAGACACCTGCAACAACTGGAGAGGCCACAAAAGTACCTCACAAAGAGGATCCTAGGCCTTAAACACTTGTCCTATATGGACAGATGCAAAAATCTCCAACTATTCTCTGTGTCATGTCACCTACTTAGAGGTGATCTCTGCCTGACTTATAAAGCCATGTCTGACTCAGCTCTGTTAGAAATGCTACATCTAAAGAAATCCCAATCCCTCCACATGCTCCAGAAACCTCAACCTCATTATCACCATCAACAGAACATGCTGGAGGGACATGTTCATAACCCAGAGACTGCCCATGCTATGGAACAGACTTCCCATACATGTCAAACAGAGCACCTCACTGGCCCTCTTCAAGAGAAATCTTGATGAGTGGATGGGAAATAGAAAATTCACCCTGGGGATCACTCCAGTGGCTTTACTCGACAAAGACACTGGAAACTAAGGTCAGGTGGCATGATGCCAGAGTAATCCTATGGGCTAGGCTTGTAAAGGCTCCAGGGCCATTAGCCTAGTACACACCTATGAACCTATGAACCTATGTGTAAATAATTGTTCAGCTGTCACAGACTGTGAAAATAATTCTCACGAATGTGCTATTTATCCAAACCATAAAGGAAACAGGTTCAATAATAACACACTATAATAAAATGCAAGAAATAAAATGTGTAATAACAGACATCATTCTCTCCACAGGGACACAGATAAAAAGGTGAGATAGCTCATAGTATGTGTAAGTATTTGTTTGTTCAGATGTCACAGACTGTTAGAATCAGTTTCACAAATGTGCTATTTATCCAAATAATAAAGGTTCAATAATAACAAACTATAATAAAAAAAATCACAAAAGGTTTCTTATCCAGAAAAAAAGAGGTCATTGTTCCCCTCTACTCATCACTCATTAGACCCATTATAGAGTACAATGCCCCTTTTGGTATGTGCCTCACAAGACATCTACAATAACTGGAAAGGCCACAGAAATACCTCACAAAGAGGATTACTGGCCTCAAACAGATGCCCTAAGCATACTGTCTCAAAAAACTCCAGCTTTACTCCGTCGCATATTGCCTACTTGGAGGTGATCTCTGCCTAACATACAAAGCTATGTTAAACCCAGAGCTGTTGGACATGCTCCACTTAAAGAAATCCCAATCCCTCCGAGCTACACGCTCTAGGGACCTAAACCTTGTCACCACAATAAACAGAACATGCTGGAGGGATAGATTCCTGTCTCACAGACTTCCCATACTCTGGAATAAACTACCTATCTATATCAAACAAAGCTCCTCATTAGCACTCTTCAAGAAAAATCTTGATGATTGGATGGGAAATAGGAAATTCACCCCGGGGATCACCTCTGTGGCTCTGCTCGACAGTGGCACAGGAAAATTATTTTCTTGGGTGGCAAAAGCCAGGGTACCTTTTTGGCTGGGCTTGTATAGGCCCCAGGGCTGATAGCCTAGTACCTACCTATGAACATATGAACCTATAAATAAAATGTGTAATCAAGGTATGGCGGTATTCCTGGAGTGTCTTGTAAAGGTTGATGCAGTCAATTACTGCATGTGATGCATATGTCCCCTGCTATCAGTCCTATTTGGTATGATCCCTATGCCTGCCAAGCATGGCACGATAGTTGTGTACTCAATGTACTGTACACATGCATGTCTCTCAAGTGTCATGCTTCACGGAATGTAATTACTGTTGTGTAATCCCTCTGTCACAGATGTATCATTGACATGATTATATGTCAATATCAAATTAACAGTACCTTAGCCCACAGTACTCCTCGGTAGTTATATAGGTCCACTTGATGTGCAAGTGCTCCTTGTAGTAGTGTATCTGCAGGTGTTACTGTTTGGCCCATAGTGTCCCATGCAGATGGCTTGAGAAATATGTATGTGTTACAGTAGCTATAGGGCACATTTACACATAAAAAAAGTACAGACCTGTAGAGTAGCTAGCATTACTGTTGTCAACTATATAGCCCGTGATGATATTAATGGACTGTATTTCTCTCTTTTCCCACCCCTTCATATATTTATTATTGTTATATATTGGTTATGGTTTACTATTAACATATGTTATTCCATAAACGTTATGTTGGGCATGTGTTTTATTACTGTTATGTATTACTATGGTTGCATATTAACATATCTTGTTGAATTACCTACTCTGTCAGCCTTATGACATAACTGTGACTAAATGCTGCTAATATACTGACTGTTCTGTTATTTATTGTTGTGTTTCACATAATATGCAGTTAACTGTAATGGGGTTATTTCCAATGTTCTGGCATGCTGTTATTACTAACAATTTTTTTCACAACTCACCTATGGTTTAAGCAACCCGCACATACCACCTTAAAACTGCTTAAAAGTGCCTTAATCATCTTATGTATTTCACACAGTGTTAGGCACATCTGCAAAATACTCAACCCTACCACGTCTCAAACCTGTGCCCCTGTTAACTACAGTACAGTGCCTTAGCCCACTTGGTCACTCAGCTCTGAATTAAAACAGGTGTTTCCAGCAACATATACTGATTGCCACTGACACACTGCAAGTACATAGAATGTCAAAAATGTCAGTGTACTTGGGACTGTGATGCGGTCACTACGCCAGTACACAGTGAAATAAATAATAATGGATGTAGGTGAGGCCTGGGATAGCAGGTATAGCTGTCAACTAAACAGACTGCTGCAGAATGTCCACAGTTTTGCCCCCTAGTTTTGGCCCGGTTGTCACAAAAACATATGTGTCTGGTAAAGTAGTGGCAAGATTGAGGTTAGAAAATCATGACAGACATTTGAGTGTCACACATCATACCCTTCAGAAAACACATGCTAATGCAAATCCTTTTATTCTATCAACATTCAACATTTGTAATAGCAATGTGTCAAGATTGTCCCTAGTTTTGGGCCTGTGTCCTACTTGTATGTATGGCTTTGTCCACAGTTCTTGCTCTAACAAGTTGAGAGGTATGATAGCAGGTAACCGTCCCCTTTCATCAGCATCATCTTTAAACATACCTGCTAATGCAGCAATGTCTACTACTGGGACCCTGCTGCACAACAACTGCCTTTGAAAGCCATGCACATACTGAGGGTTACAGAAAACTTGTGTCACAGACTGTATGCATGCTCATATATCTTGCAAATACACCTGCTGCAGCAGTGAGTCAGTAGCTAAGTCTGTTAAATGCCTTGCATCCAGTACATTTTGCCACCCACAGTCCTGGGTTCAAATCCAGTGTGTTGCTCTTCAATTACATTCTTGTAAATGCAGAAAATAATGACTGAGTCATGCAATTTTAACCCAAACAGGTTGCTGCTATTGAATTAACTGCTACCCATGTTTGCAAGTCAAAGGCCTGTAGGTAGGGACACACTGCACATATTCATATAGCCTAACTGTATGTCGCCTACTACTCTGTAATTGGCACTGTTACATAACAGATGTACCATAACCAGATGCCTCGGGTAGACTGTTATGGGTACCCTCACCCTGGCTCTGCTGTAATGACAGAGATGACATTGGTCCCTCAGTTACACATACAGCTTGCTGTCCTCCAAAGTGTTCACACTCCCCCCATGTCTCCTAGGCTGCAGTAGCAGCTGCAGCCTGAAGCATATGCATCTGTATGTTAAGCTACCTGCTACAGACCTATCATACCTCACAACCCCCTAGAACAAGGGATCCAGACAGAGGTCCAGTGACAGGGACATGTTTTACAGTTTGCCCCAACAAGCATAGTGAGCAGAAAGAATAGCAGCTACTGAAGCAGCATGCATATTCTGATGGGTAAGATGTCTGACACTCACATGTCTCTTCTCCCTTACTGACCTCAGCCCCCAATGTTTGACACTGAACTGCCAGATAATCACAATGTCATTTGACAATGGCCAAACATAGCATGCAAAACTGTGGACATACCTCATAAATCTCAACACTGGACAGTATTTGTACCTACCCTCTATGATGCTGTAGTCTCCACACCTCACTAATGTCCAACTCAAAGACTAAGAAAGGGGCCAAGGCCTACATGAAACCCTTAAATATTGCACTGTGGTGCCATGTCAATGGCTAATGAAAGTGCAACCCAGCTGTTTTGGATGCAATTAGCAAGTCTGAGCCATGGATTGGTGCACAGGCAATTACCTGTTAATGAGCATTAACTACAAAAAGTCAATCAACTACCTATGGGAAACAGGCCTGTAAGTTGTTTTACTAAGACAGACTATTATTTAGCAAGCTTTTTTCTTGAGGATTTGTTCACAAAAGGATTACATCAATCTACCAGGTATGTAATACAAGTCCCCATGTAATGGGATGCAGATGGGAGGATCCAGTTATGGGGACTAGGGATTACAACAGTAGGCCTGTAGTACATCTCTGGGAATGACATGTTGGTGATACTCTGCTGTCCAACGGCTACAGGCATGCCTTTCATCTGTCCCTGCTATGAATGAAATCACAGCTGTGACCCTCTCACTCCCTTCTACAATGGTTGGCTCCTGTACAAAAACTGCTGGATTATGAGTTAGACATATTGACAGTAAGTAAGGGTGGACACAGCTGTAATATCACATGAGGTATTGTCATTCAGCTCCTTTCAGTCTGTGAATGTCACACAGGAATAGTTCAGACATTGTAAAGGTGTCCCTGACTGCTCCTGATGTACTCTGGCTAGGTCACAGTTTTGTCGACATTCATATGTCATTGCTTGAGAGCTATGGCTAATATACTTGGTAACCTCCTACAGCAGGAATTCAGGTCATAGCCATTATTAGTGCAGGGGACACAGGCCCAACCTCAGTGATAGAGTGTATATATTGGTCATACAAAGTAAGAATATGAATAGAGTAACAAATATTACTGTAGCTTAACTTTTTTTCTGAGGGTTCTGGCATGTGACAGCCAGATTCTCTATATTCTGACAATGACCATCAATTATTGGCCAACCGTTTGCCATACATCCACATGTTTGTGCCAAAAGGACTACATATATCAGGCACACATACACATTCCACAAACATCTGTGTACTGGAGAAGTATGATGCCTATAGGGAAGATATAATACAGCAGGTTTGCATTGCTGTCTGCCATTGCGACACACTGCTGTTGGTGGACTGTCCCCATATACTTGTAATAACGCACACCTATTTGTCTGACAGTGGCTGTATGACATAGTAGTAGAACTTTGCCCATAGGGGCCCATCACAGTAGACAGCATTGATGTGTGTAGAGACATACAGCACACTCTGTCATGGCACACAGGGACATAACCAGTATTGCTACTATGTTGGTGATAGCCACATACATAGTGTGTTGATAGACTGCGAGGTATGACACGGGAGGTAGCAGTGGATAGTGCAGGCCATTTTGGTTGTGCAGGGTCTGTACATAGTGGATATCAACACATCTGGTCCTGTGATATTTTCCCGTCTTGTTGTCTTTCAGAAAGGATATATCAAAGGAGGCACCCACCATTTTCAGATGCTGAAAATAATGTTATCCTGGATGACCTCAGACTGCATCATAACATTCTGCTGTCCAGGAGTCACCAGCATCATGAACAACATGCAGCACTGTGGGCTGACCTCATCACAGCAGTCAACCAAATAGGGCTACAGGACAGAACCTACAAGCAGATCCGACACTGGGCAACAGATATGGTCAATGCTGCATGGCAAAGGGCTGCCGCTGTGGCCAGGGACTGTGCTGCCACCAGTGGAGGGCCTACAGCAGAACAACCACTCTCAGCCACAGAGGAATTCCTGGCAAATCTGGGAACAACAACCAGCTCCCAACCTTCCATCACTCCATACATCCTGGAGGTGGGTGCCACAGCATCCAGATCAGAGGAGCATCCAAGTAAGCTTCCTGTGTTCATCACTGTAATACTGTATCAGTCATTGTGGCAGCCTCTGCATACCAGTACACAAGTGTCAGGTCTATATGCATGGGGGGAGGTTGGTTTTGATGCACAGTTGTCCACACATACTCAAAAAGTCAGCAATGTAGGCCGTATCACATTAGCTACTGTACATGTTCATATACACACATATTACCCTGTAATAATGCCACATTTGGTATTGCTGACAATACCTCTCCCTCACCTTTCCATAGGTAAGTCAGGTGTGGCTGGAGTCCAAAGTGCTGTACCTGGTAAGTGTGATACTCTTGTTTTATGGATCATATATACCCTAAGAATGTTAAGGGCTGCCATTTTGCCCTAGGCACAATTGATATGCTTAGCCAGAGTACAATACTTGTATGTTTAATTTCGGAGAGGTTAACTGAAGTGCATTGATTAGGTAATCACAGTTGTGTATTTGCAGGTGCAGTAACACATTTGCACTTATTTTTGAGAAGGTCTATGCAGCCTGCTACACAGGAGGGAATCACTCACAGATGCCTGTTCACACAGAATATGGAGATGGTACATACCTGATGCACTGATACTATAACTGGCATAGTATGCTCAAGATGGGTGCACAGTGCTTTAGGTGTAGGTCTATCACATACACTGACATATTGCTTATCTCACAGGTGTATAGTACTGGCAACATTAATTGGATGTAGCTGCAGTGCATGTTATAAAGGGCCTGTCTTGTCTGAGTATGTTGTAGTGTGTTTGTGTGTTGTGCATGGGATCAGAAATAAAATGTGGTATGTGTAATGGAGTTGTGGCTCCTCACCTGTATATGTGTGTGGATTACCATACATAATAGTGCAGGTAGTAATATACTTATTTTGTCTTCTTCCTCACAGGTGAACGTGGGGTTGGAGTCTGTTTCCCTCACAACCTGATGTCAGTGTCTCATTGGACTCTGATGATGATGTTGGCCATAGTGAGTCACAGGTGAGGCTATTGGGGGCTGAATCTGGCTCATGGGTTGACATCCCACTTCCTCCCCCATTGTCCCTGTACACAGTCAGTATGTCCACACATACCCAGTCCCCTGAGGCCACTATCAGACAGTCGGAGTGTGGTGACATTGAACAGGAGAGTGTGGTAACTATGGCATCAGTGGGTGTAGGCACTGGCCATAGCCAGAGAGTTGATGAGGTCCCCCACAGGCAGATTGACAGCGATACTTGAAGGAGGACTGCTGCTCATCCACAACCTGTCACAGGTGTCAAACCATGGGTCACTCAACTCATGTTTTGGTCCATCATGGAGGCACAGGCACATTCTGAATGCAAAACCAGACAGATGCTTAGGATTATGGATGCAGCACAGTCTGACATCCGTGGCTCCATTCACCACATTGGTGATGCCATAGATCGTTTCACTGATGTAGTGGACAGATGGTGGGGTGAGGCATTGCCAGTCCTTGACTTGTTTTCTGTGCTGGAACATCTGGTTGGAGTAGGGCATTGGACACATGGATGTTGGTCAGCAACACCATCTGCTGAGAGTCCACGTGGCCGTACACACTCAAGCTCCTGTAGTGGAAGTACCTTCAGCACTACAGAAGGGAGTATGCTGTCTACACCATGATGTTCCAGGCCATGTGCACCTTATTCTGGAGGTCCCGTGGGGGACACAGATGAAGCAAAAGCCAGTCACCTCAGCTACTAGTACCATATATACCCTGGGCATGGTGGTGCCAGTGCCATTCGTGGCAGAGCCAGTTCCTGTGTTCATGGCTGGAGATGGTGAACTGTCCACTCTACCATGTACGGTCCACAGCTGTCCAACATACATGCACGTAGGGCTAGCACTGGGCTTAATTGTGTACACGCACACACAAACATCACTGTCACATGCAGGTCACCAACAGACACACACAGCACCTCTCCATGGGCCTGCTATCCAGCACACCTTCCTGACTCACACACTGTTTGGCACAGTCTAGGCCTCTGGCACCTCACACTACACCCTATGCATGTGGTGATACCTGTGCCACATCCCTGCTACCCATACTATCAAAGCAGGGACATGCAAATATGTGTCTGATGCACAGGGTGACTATATTACATTACATGTAGTTTTGCAGTGCGATAGTGTTATGCCATGACAGGTGCTGTATGCTGACATGTGTCATGAGTACACATTAAAGTTTGTGTACCTTTGTTGCATGATATTAGATTGGTGGTAGTTTTGCAGAGTTACAGATGTTTCACAGAACTATGTATGTTTCTGTTCCAGGGGTCTGAGTGTCTAAGCTATGGAAATTTGGTGGCAATACAGCAGCACAGGATGGCATGGTAGCACAGCAGAAATATGACATCAGCAAGGTATGGCTGTATATGTGCGTGGTTACCTAGGTGCATACGTGTAAAACAGTGTGTCAGGGACAATGGGGGCAGTCAGAATAATCTTGCATTGCACACTCTGTGATAAGGTCTGCTACCCTTGATATGTGTCACCTTGGTGTTCTGTACATACAAATGTAGGTTGTGGTGGATAGCATTTATGCCTAGGTAGATGTGGGGTATTTAGGGCCAGCAGCTAGTCACAGGGCAGTAAAATGCATGATAAATGCACACCTATATGTTTACTGCTGCATGGGAATATATTTGTACACTCACACAGAGTTGCCTTTATTGAGATTAGAACCCCTACCTATTAGGTATACACTATAACACTAAGTACTTATCACATGCACCATGGAACTTGTCTGTTTTGAGATTGTTAGCCAGTGCTGTTAAGGTGGATGACATCAGCAGGCCTTGTAAAGGAGGCCAATGGGGAGACTGGCAGGTCATCACAGAGCCTTAAAATGTATAACTATTTCCCAGAGAAAGGCATGTGTATACTGCTGCAAGGGGATATATTTACACACACACACACACACACACACACACACACACACACACACACACACACACACACACTTGCCTGTTGGAGATTAGACCCCTTACCTATCTAGTAATATATAGTATAACACTAAGACCTTATTGCATGCACCACAGAGCTTATCTGTTTTGAGGTTGTCAGCCAGTGCTGTTAAGGTGGATGACATCAGCAGGTATTGACAGGGAGGACAGTGCTGAGGAGGACATTAGTCACAGGGTCATAAAATGATTTACCATTACACAGACATAGACCAGTAGACCAGACAGGTACAGCTGTATTGCTGTAAGGGAAATATCTACACACACACACACACACACACACACGCACACACGCACACACGCACACACGCGCACACACACACACACACACACACACACACACACACACACACACACACACACACACACACACACACACACACACACACACACACAAGGTTAGAACCCCTACCTACCTATTACATACTACAGTTTGCAGTACTTATTGCACATGTGACACCACCATTTAGATCTGTTGTACATGTGGCTGCAGCCACAATACTTGTGGGCTATGCAAAGTGGCCTTGTATTACACAGCATGTGTGGCCTGCAGAGAGAACCTGCTTTATGCTGTTATTGTATCTAGTGTCCTAGCAGTGTGGTACCTGTTAATACCCCTTCTATGTGTGTACAGTTACCAGTTTTGCCATTTATGGCCAATTGCAGTTTGCATTCAAGCCATTGCACATTACACCACCTGCTCACCATTGTCTGTTTACAGGGTGACATTCCACAGGCACAGGGTTCTGTGGTTGGGTGGACTATGTCATTATGGCACCTTGGTCTTTTACCATCAGACAACTGTTGTGTGTGTAGGTGCAGATAACCCAGCATTCTGCATCTAGGTGTGGACATTTGTGCATCCCCACAAGCATATACACATGAATATATATATATATATATATATATATATATATATATATATATATATATATAGATATAGATATATATATATATATAGGTTCATAGGTAGGTACTAGGTTATCGGCCCAAGGGCCTAAATAAGGCTAGCCAACAAGATTCCCTGGCTTACACCACCCAAGAAAGTTAATTTCCTGTGCCTCTGTTGAGCAGAGCCACAGAAGTGTTCCCAGGGGTGTATTTCCTATTACCCATCCACTCATCAAGATTTTTCTTGAAGAGTGTTAATGAGGAACTTTGCTTAACATAGTTGGGTAGCTTGTTTCAGAATATAGGAAGTCTCTGGGACAGGAATCTATCCCTCCAGCATGTCCTGCTTATTGTGGTGACAAGGTTTAGGTCCCTAGACCATGTAGCTCAGAGGGATTTCTTAAGGTGTAGCATGTTCTACAGCTCTGGGTTTAACATAGCTTTATATGTTAGGCAGAGATCTCCTTGGGGTAGGTGATATTCTACTGAGTAAAGCTGGAGGTTTTTGAGATGGTCAGTGTAGGGCATCTATTTGAGGTCAGTAGTCCTCTTTGTAAGGTACTTCTGTGGCCTTTCCTGCTGCTGCAGATGTCTTGTGAGGTACATTCCAAAAGGGGCGTTGTACTCTATAATGGGTCTAATGATTTCTGAGTAGAGGGGAACAATGACCTCTTTTTTCTTGGATGAGAACCCTTTTGTGATGAGGTGTGCCACATAGAAGGATTTCCTGATTACTGTGGTGATGTGATTATCAAAGGAGAGACTACTGTCCACCTGGGTCCCAAGGTCTCTTATCACACATTCGGCATTAAGTAAACTGCCATTTATGTGGTAGTTCATGTGTACAGAGTTTTTACCAAAGGGGATGACAATGCACTTTTTGGCATTGAGCTTGAGGCCATGCCTCTGACACCAGGCATCTGTCTCACTGAGGCCTTTTTGTATGATGTCCACATCATTTGGGGAATTGACTATGGCACCTAGTTTGAAGTCATCTGTGAACTTCATTAGCCAGAGGCATTCTGTGTTAGCCTGTACTTCAGAGAAGTGGATACCAAACAGGGGTGGTCTCAGGACAGAACCCTGTGGTACTCCACTTGTCACTGGTTTGAAGTCAGATTTGGAGTCTGCAACTTTTACAGTGTGGATTCTGTCAGTGAGCCAGTTGGCAACCCATCTTGTGATGTAGGGATTTATACTAATTTAGTGAGTTTAGCTATAATTCCAGAATGGGGGATAGTGTCGAAAGCCTTGGCGAGGTCAAGATAGGCTGTTTGAACCACCTTACCCTCGTCTATGGCTTTGGTGACTGCGTCAAAGAAGTCGATCAGGTTCAGAAGGCATGATCTGCCTTTCACAAACCTGAACTGGGTGGGGTCCAGAGTTTGGAGGTTACCAATGTCTTTGTTTATGAGTTCCATAATAATACGTTCCATGGCCTTGCAGACCAAGCTCATCAGGCTAATAGGGCGATAGTTCCAGGATCAGTGGTGGCTCCCCCTTTGTGAAGTGGGATAACTGTTGCTGTGCACCATTCAGTGGATACAAAGCCTGATGAGAGACTATGACTGAACATGGTGCGTAGGTGGGAAGCCAGTTCATTCTGAAGTTCATGTAAAATGCAGCCTGGGATGTTGTCTGGTCCCATGGATGCTGTGTTATTGGTTTTAGAGAGTGCAGCTTTTACCTGCATAGATTTGATTACAGGGACTCTGCATTCTTCCTGTATAGATATGGGCCCTTTAGGGGGTGAAGTTAGCACTGAACCTATCTGCCAGGATGTTAGCAATATTAGTTGGCTCTGTAATCTTCATGCCATTGTGCTGTATCTCAGAGCAGATCTGGGTGTTGAAATTGAGATTCTTGACATAGCTATAGAATGCTTTGTGGTTGCCCTTAGAAGCAGTGGCGATTTTGTTTTCATAGCTAGATTTGGAGGATATTATAAGGGATCTCAGCTTCTTACTGTGGCTGACCAGGCAGCTCCTCCACTCATGGGATTTTACTCTCTTTTGGAACAGTTTCTTCCTTCTGTTTTAGAGTTTGTTTATGGCAGGGGACCACCAGATTGGCTTCCTTTTTTTGGAGGATAGCATCTTGGTTCTGTTTGGGATAGCACGATCCATGCACTCGTGTAACTGCTTATAGAGTGCATTTGTGTAGGATTCAGCAGTCATAACTGTATTGTCCATCTGCATAGGTGTCATGAAGTTTGCCACTTCTGTCTTAAGAAGCATGAAGTTGGCTTTGGAGAAATTTTTTACCGTGGTTTCCTTAATGGTGGGTGGGGGTGGGATGTGGATATCTAGGGTGATTAGCTTATGGTCGGATCTGACCAACGAGGAGTTGATTTCAGGTGTGGAACACCAGTCACTCATGCTGGTAATGACTAGTTCTAGAATATTGTTGCCCCTGGTGTGGGTGTGGATAAGTTGATCCAGGGCATTGGAATTTATGAATTCCAGAAAACGTTGAGCAAAGGAGTTGGTACATGAGTAGTTTTCCCAGTTAATGGTGGGGTAGTTGAAATTGCCCATTATTAGGGTGTTTGTTTGAACCCTAATAATTTCCAGTATATCAAGAAAAGAGAAGTAGGAATCCTGGGGCATGGTGGGGGATCTGTAGCAAGCTACAATTAGGATTGCAGTTTTGCCCAGAGTTAGTTGCACTTGGATAACCTCGGATGCATTATGCTGTGGAACTAGCCTGGAGGTGTGGATATCCTTAACGAATATGGACGCACTTCCGCCTTTGGTGTTCTGGTCCAGGTTAGATGGCCGAAAAGTGTGGTATGAGTTATAGCCTGGTAATGCAGGGGTGCTCTCTAGAGCCTTGAACCAGGTCTCAGTCACTGCACAGATATTGATGTTCTCCATTTTAAGGAGTGCCTCAAGTGAATGCATTTTGAGATTTAGACTTCTAGCATTGAGTAGCATTACCCTCAGTTTTTGCTTGCCTGTTCCTGTTACAGTGGTGAATTTGTCATTTGAACCTTGCCTAGAAAGGCACTATATGGGAGGCAAGAGCCTTAGCCAGTATCTGGAATCCCAGGGGCAGCAGGTGCAGGCCATCTCTGGCAAAGCATCATGGTCTGTTGACCATGTCATCCCAGGCAGAGAGATACTGGATCCCACTTAAAATGATGCCAGAAGCTTAGCCAATTGTTGAAGTCAATCATTTTGTCCTTATACTGTGGTATCATTCTGGGCAATGGCAGGATGCTACTCAGGGCTAGGGTCATACCTGCCTGGGCTACAAGATTGGAGAGCTCTTCCATGTCTCTTTTCATGTAGTCCAGGGAGGTATGTCTCAGGTCATTCACACCAACATGGACAATGACAGAGTCATATTTGTACTTGTTGTGGAGTGACCTGAGTGTGTGGGTTATGTGGCAGATCCTGGCACCTGACAGGCAGCTGACAGTAACCTTCTCCTTGTTTAGCCTGATGAGTGGGACATCAGTGTGCCTGACTAAAAAGTCACCTATGACTAGTGTGTTGGGTACATTGGTTTGCCTTATGGGCTGTGGTTTATTGGCACACTGAGTCTGTGGGCTGTATCATTTGGGTTGTGTTGGGGTGGAGGTTACTTGCGTTTCTGCTTTAGAGGTCTCTGTTGCTTGAGCAGCTTATTATTGAGAGCCTCCGTGAATGTTTTTGTGTTTCTATGTGTGGATTTTGGTGGTGTAGGTTTAGTGGGACTATGTGATGAGCGTGGTGTGGTGCAAGTGTTTATCTTCTCCTCTTGACTGTCAATTGCAGTCTTGGTTGGAGAGAGCTTTACCTCCAGTATCACAGGTTGTGGTGTTGGGTAGTAGGAGGAGAGGGTTTTCTGTGTATATGAGGTAATTGCTACATTGCCTCAAGATGCCCAGAATCATCAGATAGACAGGAGAGAACACTGGGAGCTGACCCTTGGACATGCCTGAATAAAAAACTACTTTCCTCTAGACAAGTGAGGAAAGCGAGTATAAGAGCTGTTTTTCTCTAAGCAAGTGAGGAGAGTAAGTACAAAAACTGTTTTCCTCTAGGTAAAGAGGAGGCTTGAGTGCAGTAGTCATTTGTAGCTTATTTAGTACTAACAACAAGTTCTGAACAAGTGCTGAGCATGAAGAAGCAAATTCAAGTGCTAAAACTAAGACTCTGTACCTGGATCTTGTGGTACATAGGCTACCTTGTGCTTACCACTCCCCAGTGATAAGTTAGAATGCTTCCCTCCAACACAGAACGGCTTAGGGGCTCAGAAGCTTACAAACAGTGCTGAATACAGCAAATCTGTATCTGGATTAGACTAGTTACAGGAAAGATGGGAAACAATTGCAAGCACAGGCTTTTAAACCAGAAAGTTGAAAGATATGGAAAAACTGCAAAAACAGCCAATAAACTACAATTTCTGGGCCAAAAACCACTCTTGTGGTAGATAGGCTACCTAGTGCTTACCACTCCCACTGATAAGCTAGAAGGCTTCCCTCCAACACAGAAAGGCTTTAGGGGCTCAGAAACTTACAAACAGTCCTGAATACAGCAAATATGTATCTGGACTAGACCAGTTACAGGAAAGGTGGGAAACAAGCGCAAACACAGGCGTTTAAACCAGAAATTTGAAAGAGATGGAAAACTGCCCAGAAAATCAATAAACTACAATTTCTGGGCCAGAAACTATAGGCTACCTAGTGTTTACCACTCCCACTGATAAGCTAGAAGGCTTCCCTCCAACACAGAAAGACTTTAGGGGCTCAAAAACTTACAAACAGTCCTGAATACAGCAAATCTGTATCTGGACTAGACCAGTTACAGGAAAGGTGGGAAACAAGTGCAAATGAAGGCTTTTAAACCAGAAAGTTGAAAGAGATGGAAAACTGCCCAAACGGCAAATAAACTACAATTTCTGGGCCAAAAAACACTCTTGTGGTAGATAGGCTACCTAGTGCTTACCACTCCCACTGATAAGCTAGAAGGTTTCCCTCCAACACAGAAAGGCTTTAGGGGCTCAGAAACTTACAAACAGTCCTGGATACAGCAAATCTGTATCTGGACTAGACCAGTACAGGAAAGGTGGGAAACAAGTGCAAATGCAGGCTTTTAAACCAGAAAGTTGAAAGAGATGGAAAACTGCCCAAACGGCCAATAAACTACAATTTATGGGCCAGGAACCACTCTTTTGGTAGATAGGCTACCTAGTGCTTACCACTCTCACTGATAAGCTAGAAGCTTCCCTCCAACACAGAAAGGCTTTGGGTGCTCAGAAGCTTACAAACAGTCCTGCTTACAGCAAATCTGTATCTGGACTAAAATAGTCACAGGAAAGGCAGGAAACACGCTTAGAATTTTTTTTGGAAAGTGGAAAGGGAGAAAGGAGGAACAGAAGATAATTCTAAATTAAGGATCTAAGTGGCTTGCCCTTCACAAATGTTCTCTCTGTATTAGGTAGAATGAGCTAGTAACACTAGACTGGAATAGAGCTGCGATAGAGCTGAACAGATGGGACTGGTAGGAGTGTCTGAAGTCAAAATATGATCTCACTGTATTCGGTTGAGTGACACAAATTTGCAGGAGGGGCAGGCAATTCCAAAGCCACCAAGATTAATACCAGAACAAGAACAGGGAGGGCAGGCTGGAAACTCATTGCAGAGACAGAGAGAGACCACAGTATTCTATGAAACAATTAAATAGAAATATAAATAACTACAAAGAGACACAGACCAATGAAACAATTAAATACACAGAAAAATAAAATAAAATGCAGTACAATCTTTAACACTGCAAGTCTGTAGTTAACTAAGCTAGTAATGCAGTATATATATATATATATATATATATATGGATTCACTACTGAACCCCGAAATTACACAATTCCAAAGCCCAAAATACCGAGACTATAAGCCCGAAACCCCACATTATCGAAATGTTAAAACCGCGAAATTCAAAATCCTGAAAGTACTACATACATACAGCACACACACAAACATACACACAGCCTCCCCCCATAACCAAACAAACCACCCTACACTAAAGATAAGCAGGGGGGCTTCACCCCCTTCACCTCCCATGTGGGGGGCTCTGCCCTCCACACCCCACCACTTTAATATTCTAACTCCGAGATTGCACAAACATACACACAAGGCAAACTCACACCCACACATTACAGCCCCACACACACACACACACACACACACACACACACACACACACACACACACACACACACACACACACACACACACACACACACCACAGTCACAACACACACTTACACACACTAAAGCCCATCACAAACACACTTACACACACATCGGGATTTTGAATTTCGCTCTTCTGATCTTTCGGTAATGTGAGGTTTCTGCTACATGGTCTCGAACTTTTGAAATTTGATATTTCAAAAGTTCGAGATTTAGTAGTATTCCCATATATATATATATATATATATATATATATATATATATATATATATATATAAAATATATATATATGGATTCACTTCAGAAGCTCGAATTAGCAAAATCTCGAACTGCAAATAACCGAAGCCAAAAGATCGAGTTTCGGAAACTCGAACTTCTGAAGCGAAACCAACAACAAAAAAAAAAAAGACAAACTTCGCTGTGCCCCCCACACCCCCTATTAAATATACCAACTCCAAGATCGCGCTACAGTGGGAAATCTCCGTCTTGCTGTATGGAAGCGCAAAACGGGAGATTTCTCATTTCCTGTCAACACTGCAAAAAAAATAAAACATTCCGTACACACAGAGAGTACAAGAATCCTTGCCTCTGTGTGCATGCAATGTATTAAGGTAAGTAAACTCTTTTTTTTAAACACTACACATATTCGATTTACTGAAATCTCGATCATATGGTCTGGACCATATGAAATTTGAGATTTCAGTAATTCGATTATGTGAAGTGTTCCCATATATATATATATATATATATATATATATATATATATATATATATTTATATAATTTGTATATATGGTTCCCCTTCACAAGATCGAGTTACTGAAAGCTCGAAATTCATAAGCTCGAGCCCAGAATCTCGGGTTCTCAGTAACTCGAAATTGTGAAGGGAAGAGAAGGAAAAGAAGTTTACTTATATGTTTGCAGGGGGCTGAGTCCCCCTGCACTCTCCCTGCTTAAATATATCAGTTCCTTGACTGCACTATAGCGGAGGAATGGAAATTCTCCCGTTGCGCGCTTCTGCATACAGAGTGGAACGGGAGATTTCCCTCATCCCTGTTGTAATGCGATCTCGGAGTTGATATATTTAAGTAGGGGGTTGTGGGGGGTGCAGGGGGGCTTGCCCCCTACAACAACATTGTAAAGACATTTTTGCAATGTCTTTCCCTATGCTTTAGAATTTCGAGTTTCTGAAAATTCGATCTTCTGGGTTCGGTCATCTGAAGTTCAAGTTTTCAGCAATTTGAGATTCTAAAGGGGAACTGTATATATATATATATATATATATATATATATATATATATATATATAAATATATATATATATATATATATATATATATATACATATATATATATTATATATAATATATATATATATATATATATATATATATTTATATATATATATATTATATATAATATATATATATATATATATATATATATGGATTCACTTCAGAAGACTGAAAGCCCACAATCTGGAATCCCATAAGACTGACACCCAAAATCCTGAAAAGTCAAAAGACAAGGATTTAGAGAAACAAAGACAAGACAAACCATATTACTTTCCACCAAGTATGAGCATGGGGGGCAAGCCCCCCTGCACCCCTGTTACTTAAATACATCAACTCCGAGACTGCACTTCACTAACATGAGTTATGTTGTAGTATAGCAAGTAAGAAGGGAACATTACTAAGGTTACAACAGTCAGTCATAAAACACGTAATGGTATGTTTTCCATTTTATTTTGTGGAGTGCGATCTCGGAGTTGATATATTTAAGTAGCAGGCGGTGTAGGGTGTAGTCAGTGTTTGTATCCTGTGTGTTTTCAGTCTTTTGAGATTCAGTCTTTTGAGTTTTCAGTCTTTAGGGCTTTCAAGACTTTGGGTGTCAGTCTTATGGGATTCGAGATTGTGGGCTTTCAGTCTTCTGAAGTGAATCCATATTATATATTATATATATATATCATATCATATCACAGGGATGTCATCTTAGGTATAGCTTTGTGTGTGTGCATCATGTAACTGTGTTATATAGATATATGTGGAGGGTCTACATCATTCTACACATTTATGTAGCTCTCTCTATATATAATATATATGTGCCACATACTGATAGAGAGGGCGATCATGTGTGAGGGGGATGGGGAGAGACAGATACATATACATAGCTGTCTGTATGCACAGACATATTTTCACATAGGTTCATAGATTCATAGGTGTGTAGTAGCCTAATGGCCCTGGAGCCTTTACAAGCCTAGCCCATAGGATTACCCTGGCATCATGCCACCCAACCTTAGTTCCCAGTGCCTCTGTTGAGTAGAGCCACTGGAGTGATCCCCAGGGTGAATTTTCTATTTCCCACCCACTCATCAAGATTTAACTTGAAGAGGGCCAGTGAGGTGCTCTGTTTGACATGTATGGTAAGTCTGTTCCATAGCATGGACAGTCTCTGGGTTATCAACCTGTCCCTCCAGCATGTTCTGTTGATTGTGATAATGAGGTTGAGGTCTCTGGAGTGTGTAGTGCGGAGGGATTGTGATTTCTTTAGATGTAACATTTCTAACAGAGCTGGGTCAGACATGACTTTGTAAGTCAAGCAGAGATCACCTCTAAGTAGGCGACATGAGACAGAGAATAGTTGGAGTTTTTTTGAGTCTGTCTATGTAGGACAAGTGTTTAAGGCCTAGGATCCTCTTTGTGAGGTACTTTTGCAGCCTCTCCAGTTGTTGCAGGTGTCTAGTGAAGTACATGCCAAATGGGGCATTGTACTCAATGATTGGCCTAATGAGGGAAGGGTAGAGGGAGACAATAACATCTTTCTTCATGGATGCAAAACTCTTAGTAATGACATGTACCAAATAGAAGGACTTTCTGACCACAATGGCAATGTGGTGGTCAAAAGGCAGGTTGCTGTTAACCTGTGTTCCCAGATCTCTTATAATGCCTTCTGCATTCAGTGGACTACCATTGATGTGGTAATTCATGGGAACTGTGTTTTTCCCAAAGGGGAGGATGACACAGTTTTTGGTATTGAGCTTAAGGCCATGGTTCTGACACCAGTCGTTGGTCTCAGTGAGGCCTTTCTGTAGGATGTCAACATCACTTGAAAAGTTAATAATAGCTCAAACTTGCAATCATTTGCAAACTTTGCCAGCCAGAGTCCCCTCGTGTTGGCCTGTACTTCTGTAGCAGTGCACCATTCGGTAGAGACAAAGCCTGAGGTGAGGCTGTGATTGAGCAGGGCACACAGGTGAGGTGCCAGTTCACTCTTTAGTTCATGTATAACACAGCCAGGGATATTGTCAGGTCCCATAGAAGCTCTATTCTTGGCCTTGGACAGTGCTGTTTTAACCTATGCAGCAGTAATACTAGGTGCCTGGTAATCTACTGGTATTGTGATTGGTCCTTTGGGGGGAGAGAGGTAATACTGTTGGCTTAGTATAGGAGGTACTATTGTGCAGTAGCTCAGAGCAAATCTGGGTATTGCTGTGGAGATTCTTTACATAATTATAGAAGGGCCTTGTGGTTGTCTTTACTATCTGCTGCAATTCTGTTTTCATAGCTAGCTTTAGAGGATTTGATGAGGGATCTCAACTTTTTGTTGAGGATGATAAGGGAGTTTTTCCAGTCTTGGGACTTCACTTTATTCCACATCAGTTTCCTCCTTCTGTTGTAGAGTTTGTTTATGGCAAGGGATGACCAGATTGGCTTCCTTTTTTTTGGAGGAGAGCATCTTGGTTCTCTTGGGTATGGCGAGATCCATGCATTTGTGGACTTGTTCGTACAGTGCATTGGTGTATGAGTCAGTGGTCATGTAACTATCATATGAGTTCTTTAGGCAGATGAGGCATCAGACATGGGCTCAGGTTAGCTAAGTGTAGGAGCATGCCCAGTGTGACTGTCAGTACTTACAAGGTGACTCCAGGCCAGACCTACCTGTACTCCAGTCCAGGATTTTGCGTGCTGCAGGAAATTGGCTGCTGCTCCTGATTCAACAGTTCAGCACCTTCCTGGTATTTTGCCCAAGGGATTTTCTGGCTGTGTGCTGAACGTAATATATGACTCATACCTAGCGACTGTACAGATTGTAGTAGACTGTACAGACTTTTGCATCATATGTATGGTACGTTTTACATAGCACTGAGATTTTCTGGTACATCAATGGCAAATCATTATAGATTGACATTAGGAAAAAATGACAGAAATGTGAGTTACTGACTCCATACACACCGGGAAACCCATGCTACTGCACGATCTGTTATTCTCTGAACTTTATACATTTGTCTGGCCAGTAGTTAATCCTTCTCCTTATATTTGGGCCTTTGTCCCACTACTGTTCATGGCTTTGTCTATATTTCCTACTCTAAGTGGTTGTATGTAGGATGTGACTGGGGTACATGATGTAACACCACACACAGGGTGACAGTCTTCACACCTCTCACTGTACATGTTTTTGCAGGATGTTCAGCATTGTGGCCCATATGTCTGCTCTGCTCCTCATACAGTTGTGTTTTTCCCATAATATACTAATAAATGGAGCCCACTGAATTGTTGTAAGTACTGACACAGTTAAGTGATGGCATTTACAACCTGCTGCTACTCTGACTTGTTGCGACCTGCTGTTATACTAGCCACATTCTAGGTTACTCAGAGCATGTATAATGTCTGTAGGCTTGGCCCTCTGTGTCTCCATTTTCTCTTGGTTTCTCCAGCTTTTGTGCTGCAACAGATTGTGACATATTGACAGTCTGTGGGACCCCTACCATAGGAGTACCTCACATGCAAAAGTTGTATGTGCAGCTAGCTTCGAACCATGAACACCATTAACCATGTTAATGTACTTAGCCCACTGAGCCACACCAGCCACCAGAAAGTGAAGTGTAACTCCTGACACTATCAACAGCAGACAGACATACAATTTGACCCTGCATATTGAGGAAATAGAACATGTTGCCAGGTTGTTTGGGACAGCCCTGGGATTGTGTGGTCTGCTGCTGTATCCTTGCAAACATACTGTTACTGCAGTTGTATGGGAATACTGATGTGTTGGGGGTAGTGGATTCTAGCATTGAGAGTCATGCGTCTGTCCTATGACCCCACTGTTTGGCATTTCCCTCACATACTGCAGTGGGTTTTGCTGCCTTGTGGCCTAATGCATATTATGGGACAGTCAGTATTGGACAGAGTACCTGTTGTCCCACACAGCTGTTAGTTCTCTGCAGGTAGCCCAGTAGCCCACTTTATTCCATTGCATAGATGCAACAGGTCCATAAATATGGTACCATAGTCTAGTACCCTTACATTTGTTGTAAAGGAGAGTGACTTACCTTGTGAATGCAGCAGTTGAGATACCTGTGTTCCAGGGCAGACTCTGTCTGATGCATGCCATACACAGTCAATATGTGGTAAGGTTCAGGTTGTGTGGTGTGGCTGGCATCCTTTTTACTATGTATGTGAGTCAGAGTAAGGTGCTAGTCCCTAGAACCCTAGGTTGTCAGTGCATGTGCTATGAGTTGACTCTTTGCTAAGACCAGGGCATACTGGACACACCCATGTCTGCCTACAGGGACAGCTGCAGGGGGTTCCTCCTCCGAGTCCCCCTGTAGGTCTGGCTGCAGGGACCTTGGTACTGGTGGGGGGCTGTGTGTCCCTTCCCTGTGATGATCCTGCCACAGCTATTTCTGCAGGATCATATTGTGTAGCATGGCACATACTGTGAACATCTGTGGACATGTGGCTGGAGAGTACTGCAGGGCATTCTTCTGTAGGTGTGTGTCAGTGGCGGCTGGTGACTTCAAATCAAAGGGGGGCTGCAGGAGACAGGTGAATGGGTGGGGTCAATGGGAAGGGGTGCAGCCAACTAGAAAGGGGAGGAGCTATGCTCAAAACCACAAAAACTTTAACTTTAATTAAATATGCTGCCCTGGGTGCCAAACCGTCATTATGAGAGTCCAGTCAAGACCAAATGAAGTGTAGAAGAAAAAAATATTTCAATGCATTGGCTGCATGACAGCTTACTTAATATCTAGATGGAAACAAAAAGGTTGTGAGGCATGAAAAAATAAATTACTTTTGAAATACATTACTGGAATGCCAGTCAAAATCAAGTATAAGAAAAACAAGCAGCACTCAACTCAAATCACTTCTCCTTGCACTGCAGTTCTAATTATAATTTATATTCAGCTTTGTTAAAGTACCAAGTAACATGCCGAAAGTAGCAATCTCTGTGATACCCCCACTTGTAAAAATGTTTCTTATTCAAAAAAGACCTGCTGCCTGACAACTATCTACTTGTTTCATGGGGAAATCATGATCAAAGTAAAAAATGAAAAGCAAACAAGAAACAAGCTCAAGATACATTGCTTAAAGAATTACTGTACAGGTAATGGACCACACATGATAGATTGGCATTCTGTTTGGTTTACAGGTAAAGCCTGCAAAGATGACTGCAAGTCTCCAACAAATGTAATGAGCTTCTTAAAATAATGTAATCCTGTCCTTTATTACAAATACTGTCATATGCATTTCAGTAGCCAAGGCTTATACATTATCTAGTTATGTAAGTATTCTCTGCATGGCAACATCAGAAAGGCTTTCACTGTTGGCAGTTCTTTAACAGTATGCTTATTAAAGCTTACTGGCATCTTACAATCTCAGACAAGCTTACCTGATGGTCATTAAGCATTGCTACTTAAACACAGAGCAACAGGCACTTTCTGAGTAATAATAAGCATAAATCAACAGTATAAAAATATGACAGAAACCAGAACATTATGCAAAATCAAGGACAGAATAAAAGTAGCACTTGTGTCTACCTTGGGTGGGGGGATACTCTGCACATTTACACTGCATAACTGCTCCTTGCCTTGCTTGGACACAACCAGAGTCACTACATTGGGGAGTGGGGTGCAACAAGTATGTCACAATTTGAAATGTTTCTGGCTGACTGTGATGGCCTTCACACATTTGTCATACCTCTCAACCTCAGAACAAGAAACATGGACAGAGCCATACATAGAAGTGGGACAAAGGCCCAAAAATAAGGACAATTTTTAAATATTGCTCTTATAAACTTAGAAAGATAATGGTTTTGCATTAGTATGAATTTTCTGAAAGGTATGAAATCTGAAACTCAAATGTCTGTCATTATTTTCTAATGTCAGTCTTTAATGATTTGCCACTAATTTGCCAAAAAACACAATTTTATGAAAAATGGACCAAAAATGTGATGCAAAAATATAA
Source organism: Protopterus annectens (assembly GCF_019279795.1). Lineage (NCBI taxonomy): Eukaryota > Metazoa > Chordata > Ceratodontiformes > Protopteridae > Protopterus > Protopterus annectens. The sequence continues at coordinate 480,520,811 of NC_056742.1, read as the reverse complement.
AATAGCCACACAATACAGTTGGGAACCTGCCAAAGAATAGACACTTTTTTAATATTAGCACTGCTAACTTGAGTAGCTGACAAAATAAAAGAATCTACATGCATTTCTGAAATAAAAGTAATCTATAACTCTGATTATTACAGTTATTTCTTAATTGTAAGCCCTCCACGTTTTCTTCCAAAATTGCCATTTTGTGGCAGGATCATTAGGGGAAGATCAATATTTTGAGCCAAAATCGGGGACAGTTGAGAGGTTTGGATATGCCTAATTCTATAAAGCAATTTATTTGCATGTACCTCTCAACCTGTTAATGCAGGAACTCTGGACAAGGCCAAATATACTGGGGGAACATATAAACAGTACTATAAATTGTTGTATAAACTGAGAGAATTGATAGAATAACAGGTCTTGCTTTAGCATGCATTTTTCTGAAGGTTATGAAGTCTGAAACTCAGTGTCTGTCATTATTTAGTGACTTAATTCCTAAATTATTTGCCAGAAGACCACACATTTTATGAGGAACACACCAAAAATAAGAAGCAAAAATCTATTCATTCTGTGAAAATCTGGACAGTTGAGAGGTATATTTCAGCCGGGGCTGTCTTTGAGTTTGCCGCCTTTCCCCCTCACAAAATCATGGTCGAATGGAGCCTCCCCCCTGCAGCCATTCCAATGAACCATTACTTGGCTATTTCACCCCCATTTACCATAAACACTAATGTGCATACTGCTTTACTTCTACGATGATTTGGACTTCATTTGAAAGTTTTATTTTGCATTTTATAGCACAAACACTAAGTCATCTGCTAAATAAAGCAATGCAATTTCACAATGAAAACAGACTTAGCGTTAAAACCTCTCTGCCCTTGAAACTCACATTCATTGAAACAGCATTGAAACCCACATTCAAAGAAAATACATTTTGCCAGTGGCAGATAAAGATTAACTTTGGGTTGTTTTCAAATCATAGGCCCCTTGCACATGAAACATACACGTGGTCGTTGATACACCTTCCTGACTGTATTAAATTATATTCCTTGTACAATATAGTACAGTTGTTAGAGGGCGTTTTAAATTTGTTTTGAACATTTTTCCAGTAAACAATGAAGCAAAATGCATGTACCAATAATGACAAAATTGTCCAATTCAGAACATTTTTTCATTAAACAATGAAACAAAATGCATGCACCAATCACGACAAAACTGCCCAATTCAGAACATTTCTATCATAAAAGTCTACTCAAACTTCTACAGTCCACCAGCATCAGTAAATATGCACAATCTCTGAAGAAGTAAAAGTCATCTAAATAATTCCACATTAAAGAAATCTGTAACCAATGAAGAGGTTGCTGCTAGCAAACAACTTTATATTTCATTGTGTCATCTACAAATAAAGTGACTGTTGCCCTTGAAGAATAAATTGCCAAAGTTGCATTAAAAAAATGATAAGCTATTAGCAGTAGGGAATGGATTGCAAACTGATAACAGGTTCATAGTTACTAGGTATCTTCACCAAAAAGGACTGCAGCATCCACCCCCTTTACAATACAGTACAGTATCAGCAATGCATCTACCTACTGTGGGAATAGAACCCACAGCCTTCTGCATGAAAAGCAAGTACATGACCTATTGTGCTACTAACAATGCAAGCAGACTGGGTGTAAGCAGCACTAAACATTTATTCCCCTGCAGCTCTCAGCTTCTTGTAAAATCTACTTGACACTCAGCTGCATATCTGAACTTTGCAGCACAAGAAATCTGGAAAAATCCAAAATTTAGGGGGGGGGAGGGCAAAAGACCAAAAAACAGGGGGTACCATTTTAAACATTGCTTGTATAATGTTGAAAAGTTGTTAGAATAAAATGCTGTGTTACCACCATACATTTCACTGCCAAGTATTCAACCCACGACCCTGTGCAAAACAGTCAGAGCAACATAGCACTATGCCAAATCATCTGTTTTATGAAAGAAAGGAAGACTGAAACTTAAATGGCTACCATTTTTGCACACAAAACATACATGTGTTCTTTGATACACCTTCCTGATTGTATTAAATTATATTCCTTGTATAATACAGTACAGTTGTTAGATGGCGTTTTAAATTTGTTTTGAACATTTTTCCAGTAAACAATGAAAAAAATGCATGCACCAATAATGACAAAACTGCCCATTTCAGAACATTTCCATCAGAAAAGTCTACTCAGACTTCTACAATCCACCAGTATCAGTAACTATGCACAATCTCTGCTGAAGTAAAAGTCATCTAAATAATTCCACATTAAAGAGATCTGTAACTAATGAAGAGGTTACTGCTAGCAAACAACTTTATATTTCATTGTTTCATTTACAAATAAAGTGCCTGTTGCCCTTGAGGAAAAAAATTGCCTACGTTGCATTAAAAAAATGATAAGCTATACTGTGGCGATTGTTAAATCACCATGCAGCATAACTATGCAAACAGAGTAGAAGACATACACAGGTAGACTCATTCATATCTCTCAGGTGTCCCTGATTTTTGGGACATCCCTGATTATGCCAGCAAATGCTGGGACCTCAAAAATTGTGTGATTTGGTGGTAAAACATGGGGTTTAAAGTCATTACATAATTCGAGGCATGAGAGTTACGATCGAAAATTAGTAACACAAGTTTTCATGTATACTTGACTTTCTACAGTAAATGTTTAATTCACTCACAAGGTTTAAACATCTCATCTTCTTACCATTTGCAAAGAGATTACAGTAACTGTAAGATGCCCTTTGGAGTTCCAAAACGACAGTACGCTTGACCAAGAAGGATCAAGTTTCTGTGTACCAGGAAAGGTGAAATATTGAAAAAGTAAAACTGCTACAACAAGCTGTCATGCCTCTATACCCAGCAGACATAATTGCATGGTTCATATATGTAGTTTCTTCTATCATCATTCATCTCTGTATTGTGTACCTTCCTCTACTAAAATACACTTTGTGGTGTTTTTTCTGACTCTGCATTCAGCTCAGATAGCTTTTCATTTTTGCATGCTGCTCAGACCCTCAGCTCATTAGTACATTTCCAGCACACACTGGTAGTTGTTAAGATGGTGTCCCAATGCCCTCATGAGCAGCAGCCCTACCTTTTACCACTTCCCTGTACCTAGACTCATATTACTTGTATTATTTAGAATCCCTCACAACCATAATTCCTTTATAAACTTCACTCCACAACTTAACTGCCACCATCACAGACTACAGCTATGTACAGTATTATCAGAATATATAGTAATTTAGCCCCTTGCTATTATTAGCATATCATTTAATGTCACATATTTAGTAAATATTGTATTGCACATACCAACAAAATGTACTCTAGTGAAATCAAAATCTTTTTCATCTGTGGCAGTCAATCACATCCGATGAACGAAGTTAGGAAGTCAGTTGTCAATTAATAAAATCCACAACCGCAAACGAGTTAATAAAGTCACTTAACTGCCTGCAACTGTTTGCTTCTCGCTCTTTTCCCAGCACATAAAGCCCGGGAAGAGAGCGAGAACCAATCAGCAGCTATTCAGCCCATCCATGTCACGTACATGCCTACGGACGTGGCAGTCCGAGCCCCTTCCAGTTCTATGTGGTTACAAACCGCATAGACTGCTGGGCATCACACTGATGCCTTCACTCGTAAATCTGGACTGTTTTTATTGCAGGCTAGAGTGGATTTATTATTTTATTTATTTAAATGAAACTTTTTTTTAAAACCCGGAACTCGAACTGCGCAATGTGCACATGCTTGCAGATGAGTCAGTCGGAGGAAAGCAGCCGGCTGAGTTTAAGAAAGACAGTAAATAATAAACAAATTAATTATTTATTGTAAAAAGTTCTTTTTTCTTGCTGGAGGGGCTGCAGTCCTGCAGTCCGATGGGATGAGCACCCCTGGTGTGTGTGTATTTCTGATAGGTGTCATCGTCCACAGTTCCAGAGCATAGCCACCATCCCCCATTAGAAGGCTGTATGGGATGTCCCCCCTGGCAAACATCTGGTACAGCTGTGATGAGTACCAGATATGGGAGTCATGATAACTGCCAGGGCTGCCAGCACACACATTCATGATAATGCCCTGGGCATTGCACACAACCTGGCAGTTGGAGTGATACCCCTTGTGGTTGATGTATGCTCTACCCTCCTCACCAGGCAGTGCTTTGATGTGTACATGAGTGCCGTCTATGGCACCAAGCACCTCAGGGTAGTGTGCTACATGGTAGAAGAGACACATACTGCTGGCCCTCTCCTCAGGGGTGTAAATAAATGTGCTCACTGGCATGTGTTTGCATGGCAGCCAGGAATTGGTGGAGTACCCTGGATGCTGATGCCTGTGAGACCCTCATCATGTTCCCAGTTGGTCTTTGAAAAGTCTAAGGGCTACACATACCTTTGTTTCCACTGGGATGGATTCCCTCTGTTATCTATGGGTCTGAGTTGAGAGCGGCAGAGCTTGGTGAGTTCTTGTAGTATGTCCCTGTCTACCCTGTAGCTCTCTACAATCTGCAACTCATGTAGGTCCTGGAAGGTTACCCTGGGCCTGAACACTCTTCTCCTTCTCAGTCTAGGCATATTGTTAGCATCAGGATTAACTGTGACCTCAGCATCTAGCACATACAGATGTAACAAAGCAGCAGCAGCCCTTAGCATTTTGTCAGTTAAAATTCCCAGGGCTGTACTCCAGTGGTGCAGAGTATGGGGGGAGCAGATTGTAGGGTGTATGCATAGTTTGTAGTGCTGTACTGCAGATGCAGCCTGTGCGATTGGCTAACTATGATGCATTCCACCTGCCAGGTACATCATTGAGGGGTTTGAATGGCCCAGTGTAAGTGTAACAGGGGTTGTCAGTAATTTATACATACATTGGCTTTCACAGGCAATTTCCTTTTTTTTTTTTTTTTTTTCAACTGCCTTCCCTGGTAAGCACTGCAGCACTATGCACAAGCTGGTATAAACAATGCTCAGCAGTCAGTAGACAAACCCCCATGGATGGGCATGGTCAGCACAGCAGCGTGCCATGCAAACATGCTCAGACAACCTAAACACATGCCCCAAAGCTAAACAAAGCTTAGCAGCACTGGACACCCCCCACTGCTCAGCTGAGTGGCATGCTGCTCAAATGGGTGCCACTGAGCTCCAATGTGCTTAAGCATATAGTGATACCCCCCTTTTGATGTCAGCTACCTCTCCTGTGGACACCAACATGGTCCTGGGACTACATGGATTTTATCTGCGGGCATGGTAACCAATTTTTTCTATTCAGTAACCCCAGTTCATTTGCATACAGATCAGTGTACACAATATGAATACTACACTATTCCAGGGCCTGCCTCCTTAACAACCACAGATATCTACCATTGTGCATACTCCATGCGAGGTCCTATAATGCATTATTGTCACATATTTATTATTTTCATTTTTACACTTTTAAATATTTTTTTAGCATAACAGCATGTTTGCGCACTGCTGCGGACCTCACAAACATAACATGGGCATTAAAAAATTATTTTACATTATTTTCTATTACTTTCTGGACACACAGGACATAGTTTTGCACACATCTGTGTCTACAGAATGGGGTATAAGGCTTAACAGTATGTCATCTGTTCTCAGTTTTCCTGGGTTCTTTTTGCCCTTGCAACTGCTGACCATCAAGTCCCCCCAAATGAACTTTATTTTATTTATTTATTTATTTTTATTTTACATTTGTTGACCGGGCTAGTCTAACTGGATACATGTCCATTTCCAGTATAGGCCCGAGAAGATAAGCTCTGATGAAACAATAACAAAATTACAAAGCAACAAAATCATAATACAAAATTGATGTAAACAAGGTACAATGATTTTACATTAATGAGACTCATCCAAGAGGTTAGAAGTTGATTACATATAGCAACAAGTGCAGGTATAAGTTGTGTCATTCAAATGCAGTTCTAATACATACTATATAGAGAAGAAGGCAGGTGATAATATATGTAAATTATATATACGTAAATATGCAGGTATAAGTAGTATCATTCACATGCAGTTTTAATACATAGTATATAGAGGAGAAGGCAGCTAATTATGTACACTTTCTATGTACCGATGGTATTTCCATTAGTAAGATACAAGAAGATGTAAGTAGTAATATCTAAAAGTAGAATGTTAGTTGAACTTAAGAAAAGAGGTAGATTACTGAGAAGAGGAGGGTAGGCTGAACCTATTAGTAGGGCTAGTTGATCAGTCAGGTTCAGTGCAGGGGCACAACCAGTGTGATTTGAGGAAATATTTCAGTTTGGTTTTGAAAAGTGATAAAGAGGGTAGTAAGGAAAGTTCACTGGGGAGAAGGTTCCAGGATTTTCCAACAGTATTAGAGAAAAGAGAGTTTCCAGCCATGTTGTTTGATTTACAAATATTGACAAGACGTTTGTGGGATGAATAAAAGGTTTTCAAATTTTTGTAGGGGGTGATAAGGGTAGATAGTATAGGGGTATTTGTTGGATGGAACTTGAGCCCGTTTGGTTTCACAGGGTGGGGGGGGGTCATCCCCTGATTGAAAGGTGTGACAGCCATCTTATGGGGCCATTATTTTGGTAGCTATAAAACCTGCCTGTGCCCTCACTGGTATCCTGGCTATAAGAGTATTTCTACAATATATCCTAACTCATCCCCTGGGTGGGGAAATATGAGACCCAAATCATTGCAGAGGTCACTATGCCTTCTCCCACACAATAAGTGTCTTATTGTACCACACCCCCACCCCTAGAATGCATGCACTGTCCACTTTCTCCACAGGCTGGTCCCAACCTAGCCCAACCCCCAACACAGGTATGCTTATCCTCCTTTTCATCTCCATCAAGCAACTGAGCCTTTAATTGAACTCAGGTGGCCTTGGCCACAGCCAGGACTTTATATTTTTATGACAACAAAAATTGTACACGTGTCCTTTTATTGATCTCATGCTGTCCAATCAAGAAGTGAATCACTACAAATTATAGAGGCAGGCCAGAACTGGAAAAAAAGATGGGTTTTATTTCCATGTGCATCTATTCCCAAGGACTAATCGACAGACTAAAATTAAGGAGACATGCTATTACATATTCAGTTAAAATACACCCATGCAGTTAAAAGTTCAGTAATTTCAGTTTTATTATGCTTGGTCAACATTTTGTTGTTGTAATCTATTTAAAAGACCACGTTAAAATATTTAACAAACACATTAACAAGTTCATCAGCAATTAGCTTTGAGTTAGTGTTGTTATCAAGGGTTAATTCTTCCCTGAAAGAAAAAAAAAGTAGTACTGTCATTTATTTATTGCCTCCAATTACAGATCTTTTATTGTTATTTTAATAGAGTAGCATAGAGACACTTCCTTATTTTATCCTACAAAAGGATCTCAGCCATCATATGAAATATGTCTTCCTATTTTTGTGAGTAGCAGACACGTTTCTTATCTATTTTCTTGCCACTCTCCTGTTCAGTCATTGATCTCCATACTGTATAACAAATGTGTAGCACATGTAGGCCTTGTGCAGCTTTCTTGCAGATAAATCATACAAATATGTCATGCTATTATAAAGCATCTCTTGACAATAGCCAGGAGAGTATGTACTAGCTTGGTGAAGACCATTTTGTATCTGAGAAGATCTGATTGTTCTCTTGACATCTTGAATATAACTAGTACTCAATATGACATTCTCTTGGTTTATAAAATTATGTCATCCCACTATGCTTTACACTACATCTATGCCTCTGTAATAACACTATCTTACTTATTTGAGAAAAAAACCCAGAAAACTCCATCTATAAAGTTCCCAAACCCTCCTTTCCCAGTGACTTCAGACCCATTCCCAGTCTCTCAGTCCACATAAAACTTACTGAAATGTTAATTTATACCCATCTGTGTATTTTTATTCAGTGATATAACATACTTTTCACCAAATAACATTGCTTTTGGGCTGGCAGAAATACAATAATTCTGCTATATACCTTAACTAAATATATTCTTCTGAATGTTGACAAAGGTAATTTTAATGGGTGCAATCTTAATTGACCTTTCAAAAATTTATAATCTGGTTGATCATAATCTGTTATTTCAATCATCAAAGGTCTTGACTGGTTCAAGGATTTATTTATGTAACAGAACCTTCACTGTGAAGTTAAACACACATCTGTCACCCTGTGCTCCAGTATTAGAAGTTGTACCTCAATGATCCCTCTTATCTCCACTTATGTCTTTTCTCTTCATTAATGAATTACCCCAGCAAACCTCCTCACCTGTCACTCATTTTATATGCAGATGGTATAATTAATTATAAAAATAAGCTATTCACAGACCACAATTAAAAATGGTTAGAAAAAGACCTGTCCATACTGTCTAACTGGTTACAGAAAATGCACCTGCTGTTAAACACATTCACACACACACACACACACACACACACTATGATATTTGCAACCAATCAAAAACATGCACTATTACCTACCAACTGGCACATAAAGGATAATAAAAATAAACTAGTGATTATAAACCACTTTAACTATCTCGGTGTTTGTCTTAAAATAAACTAGTGACTATAACCCACTTTAAGTATCTCGGTGTTTGTCTTAAAATAAACTAGTGACTATAACCCACTTTAAGTATCTCGGTGTTTGTCTTAAAATAAACTAGTGACTATAAACCACTTTAACTATCTAGGTGTTTGTCTTAAAATAAACTAGTGACTATAACCCACTTTAAGTATCTAGGTGTTTGTCTTAAAATAAACTAGTGACTATAAACCACTTTAACTATCTAGGTGTTTGTCTTAAAATAAACTAGCGACTATAACCCACTTTAAGTATCTAGGTGTTTATCTTAAAATAAACTAGTGACTATAAACCACTTTAAGTATCTCGGTGTTTATCTTAAAATAAACTAGCGACTATAAACCACTTTAACTATCTAGGTGTTTATCTTAAAATAAACTAGTGACTATAAACCACTTTAAGTATCTCGGTGTTTATCTTAAAATAAACTAGTGACTATAAACCACTTTAAGTATCTAGGTGTTTGTCTTAAAATAAACTAGCGACTATAAACCACTTTAAGTATCTAGGTGTTTGTCTTAAAATAAACTAGTGACTATAAACCACTTTAACTATCTAGGTGTTTGTCTTAAAATAAACTAGTGACTATAAACCACTTTACGAATCTAGGTGTTTGTCTTAAAATAAACTAGTGACTATAAACCACTTTAACTATCTAGGTGTTTGTCTTAAAATAAACTAGTGACTATAACCCACTTTAAGTATCTAGGTGTTTGACTTAAAATAAACTAGCAACTATAAACCACTTTAAGTATCTCGGTGTTTGTCTTAAAATAAACTAGTGACTATAAACCACTTTAACTATCTAGGTGTTTGTCTTAAAATAAACTAGTGACTATAACCCACTTTAAGTATCTAGGTGTTTGTCTTAAGTAGTATTTAGACTTTCAGTATCACATTAATATAACAATGTTCAAACTGATCAGAATACTCAGCTGATCAGCAATGATTTCCTACTTTCTGTTAATGGAAAGAAGCTGTGCAATTAATAAAGGAGTCCTCCAAGTACAACAAAAATATGTGCTTCCTATCGTCACTGTAGCATCAGTGAAGAACTTTTCATCTTTATATGCAATCAGCAACAATATTTGCAGGTTTGTTACCCTGTCAACCAAAAGAGAACACCACTTGTTTTCTCTAGCCAAAGCAAAATGGCTACCCGTAAAAAAATGTTGCCATCTACTGCTGGTCTCACTTGTTTTCATACTGTTAAACATAGTTTTGATTTCTTCCTAGACAGTTATCTAGCACTAATACCTTCTACCCTCACTTAAAACTCCATGGACAAAACTTCATATCTCAAACCACAACTTCTCTTATATTTCACCAAAACATTGAGAATACCAATGCCATACTTAAAAGAATCCAGTCCTACACAGAATTTAGACCAGAATTTTAAAATGCATTTTAAAAGATACAAACTACTTTCTTTCTTTCCCCAAATATTACTTGACCAGAGTTTTGCCAAACATCCTCTACATTCAATCATTTCATTTAATAGAGCTTTTCAAACATATTGTCAGGACCTTTATGGAAGGAGAGCTGAGAGGTCCTGACAATATGTTTGAAAAGCTCTATTAAAACATATTGTTAGGACCTTTATGAAAGGAGAGCTGAGAGGTCTCTGGAACATCACTTGAAGAGTCTAAATCTTCTGGGTTGTTGGTCTTTCAACAATTGCAGCTGATGAGGAAAAATGCTTGTGATGAGCTACCCAAATCTATTTGTAATACTCCTGTAGACAAAGCTGCAGGGTTAGATGGCTTCAACTCAGAACTTTTTCATTTGTATGGGAAATAATTATTCTAATTTTAACCATATCCAGTGCTGGCTTGACAATGGTGGCTTTCCAAAATATAGCAAGCTTCAAACCCAAATCAATAACTAGCAACCTATGTCCCTAGTAAATATAGATTTAAGGGTTTTGATTAGGATTATGAAGAATAGTATGTTGCCCCTCCAGTCCTAAGTACCATCGTCGACACAGGCTGGGTTCATTATGGATAAAGAAAGTTCATTCTGGTGAGGTCCACTGCTGATTATTAGAGGAGCCTCACTCACTGCTCTCATAAATGTTTAGCATGAAGTCCATTAAACCAATATCAGTGTCTAACAATGGCTATAATTGTAGGTTCTGGAAAAGTCTTTGACTTTATTTGTTGGGACTACTTATGGACAGTGAATGTTCATTTTGTATGTTATTTCCATGGGAATTCCTTGTGACAATTCACGTGCTATATAAGAATCCATGTGGCAGTTTCTTAACAAATTCCTAAATGTCAGCACTATTTCTCCTATAAAGAAGTGCCAGACAATGATGTCCTGGCCTCTTCCTGCTTGCCATTGAACCACTAGCATAAGCTATTCAATGTCAGAAAGTGGATAGCAGATTGTTGTATAGCAAGAGGAAAGTTAGGACACTACTCTTTTCTGATGACTGACCTAACTCTTTTGAGTGACTCTGAATGGGACTTAAGTGTTTATAAACTTTCCAGACTTGCTGTTCTACCAGAGTAATAACACAACATGAGCAAGACTGAAGTTATTCCAGTAAGTACAGCTGCTAAGGAATTCAGGGATAGTCATAAGGATGTATGTTTTGGGTGGCGGTCTTCCCCTTACAAGTATCTGAGGCTTAGATTATATCCTGACCTACATACTATGATAGACCTCAGTATTAACCCACTGGGGGCAAACTATATATGCGTGCACAGCTGGAAGTCAACAGAACTATAATTGCTAAAATGTTTTGTCATTATTTGTTTATTGACATTGATTGACATTTGATGACCAGGAAAGTCCAACTGGGTCAGGACCCCATTTTCAGTGGAGGCCTGGAGAGAAAATCTCCACATGAATGTAGATAATTAGTGAAATTTTTATGGTGAAATTATTACAGTTGTGTATATACTTTACATACAAATTATAGGAAAATATAGTTTAACATATATGCATTTGTGTAACATATATGCATTTGTATACAGCTAAAGCTAAGGTATAATATAAACCTGGGTAGTAAAAATTACCGTCAAAGAGGTTATACATTACTAGAGAGTAGATTAAGTCTCAGTTTTCATGTCTCTATTATATTATGTATTAAACAACACCTGAGGTGTGTGCTCTACATCTAGCATTAAGAATGATGCAGAAAATATTGTTGTATTTTGTATAGCTAAATGAAAGGTGCAGAGTCACTAAATGCCCTATTCTTGGAAGGAAGTGCGCTCTTTCTCTGAAAAAGGAATGTATGTCTTGGCATTTGTGGCCAATTTGCTATGACAGTCAGCAGGGAAGATACATTCGTTGTGGTATATCACAAAACAAGACTTGCTAATCAGTGTTATAATCTCTGATAGGGATGTCTATTGGCTGATTTGAAATAATGGTTTGTTTTGGGAGTTACTCATCATTATTTCAGGAAGGCAAGTAAAAAACTTTCAGATGCAGCATTGGTGGGAAAGGAGACTCCAGCATAGAGGCAACAGAGGCTCATAATCGATGATAAGAGATGTTGGGTGGGTCAAGTGAGCAAATAAAGGACATGGCTTGCTAGCTTGGACAGTGGAAATACTAACAAATTAACTACGTCATCTCCTTATCAGGGTTAGATTAAATAGCTACCATGCAATCCCCCACTCTGATAGATAATGTCAGAATCATGACCTTGAATAGTGGCCCAAGACTCACCAGATAGGAATAAGAGTAGACAGGATATGGAGGAAAGCCTGAAGATATGGCCAGAGACCTTCCAATCACTGGACAGGAGGTGAAGTTTATGAACACTCTTTAAAGTACATCAAACTCCTCACATATTGCCAACAAAATAATGCTTCACTTTTTATCCCCAGGCTTTTGGACCTGTGCAGGCTCATGGATCTGTGTCACGTATGTTTTGCAGTGCTGCTAGACACCCTCCCTAAGTCTAAGAAATGTTGGACTTGCCTGGTAGCATCATCACTGTGGCATGAAACAAAAGCTTTTGTGATTACAATTCTGTAGGCTAATTTTAAAATGTATGTGGCCTTTTAAATTACTCTCACAAGTGTTGATTTTCAAAGGTTTAAGGCAATTAAATTAACTGGACCGTGCAAATGGCAATAATAATTCACACTGTAATAGCTACCTTTTTTGAAAAATCTAGAAAACATGCAGGTGAGAAGTCTCTTTTTCCACATCCTTCAAATTAATAAATTAATCTTGATGTGCGGATGATGGAGACAATCTACTGGAGAAAAGTCACAATGTGTTGATTGGTTTGCACTTAGCAAATTGTGAAAGAAACTATGTTCAAGCAATAGTGAATGACGGTCAATACATGGAATCTTATGTCTGACTTTATTAAATGATTTTGATGCAGTTTTAAAAATGCCATTTCATTTTGCAAAGCAGCTTGCTATTACGTTATTTACTTATGGTTGTTGTTAATAAAAAGTTGTAAATGTTGACAAAATAGGAAAAAAAATCTAAAGAACTGAATACTTTGTTATGAAAAAATCCTATTGTGGAGTATAAAAATGATTCACAATGTATAAAAAATAATTAATTGTTAAGTTAAATCATGGTGTCCATTCTTAACAAAATGCATTTCCTTTTTTCAGGTTTCTATTTAACATCAGAATACAATCAGAATACAAGATTTACCATTATTTGGTAAAGCAGCTTTCATAAGAAACTAAATTTCTCATGTAGTATATGATTTTACGGTGAAGAGGTTCTACATCAGTTTTAATTTGTTGTTAATTCTTTCACTGCATTTTATTCTGTGTTTTGTTTGTTTCGAATCAGATCAAGTTAGAAAATAGAGCTGTTTGTATCTAAATCTTTATTAGTGATTTGTACTGCTGACAACCATCATGTTCTGAACTAATTAGCTACTTTTATCGAATTATATTTATTATGGAAACTGTACTGATTACGAAACATTTCAGCAAGTAACCTGCACCATTTAAATGTAATATCAGAATACAAATGTTTGCACTTCAATTGAACATCTCACATGTAATGAGACTACAATATATAAACTGCTTGCCAGTGGATAAAATTAATCATACATAGAATAATTTATCTTCTATAACAATTCTCCATGCAGTACAAAAGAAAGAGTTTATTCACAAAGGACTCTAATCGACATTCATACCTGTTTACATGCTGATACCTGCATTGTTTTCTAATTTCATGGTTAAAAATGAAAATTGAAACACATCAAGTTGTGAAAGGGTTTATATTCTGCTTAACTACCGCTGTTGGCCTTTCTGGAAACGTACTGATCATATTATCACTGGCTAACATTGCTCACCAAGAAAAGAAAATGGTGCCTACAGATGTCATACTTTCCATTCTGGTGGGAGCTAACTTAACACTTCTGCTCACCTTAGGACTCCCTCATTCTCTCTTTGTGTTTGGAGTGAAATATTTCTATGCTGACCTTGACTGTAAGTTTAATGGACTTTTAATGAGAGCATCTAGGGTAATGACCATTGGTTTAACCTGTTTATTGAGTTGTTATCAGGGCGCAACACTGGCCTCTTCTAACCCCATGTGGGCTGTTGTTAAAGTAAAACTGCAGAATTACCTTATATCTATCATAATTCTTCTTCTTATTCTTAGTATTATATCTAGCCTAAGTTCAGGACTGTATCCTGTTGTTAGTGCAAACATGACTACTCTGAAACATGCTTTCAATATGGGATACTGCATTTCAATTTATCCAAGTAAATTTCTGTTTGAGCTCATTGGATTTGTCGCCTTCGCTCGAGATGCAGTTTTTGTAATCCTGATGGCTCTGTCCAGTGTATTTATTATTTTCATTTTGCGTAAGCATGCAAAGCAGATGAAAGGGAAGAGAAGGTCCGATCGAACCCAAGAAACCACTGCAGAACAACAAGCGTCTAAAATGATTGTTACTTTTGTTACCATATATGTGTTACTTTTTGGAATAGAGAATATAATCTGGTTTTGCCAGGTTTCCATTGATAGTGAAAACCTTGCAGCTTTAAATGACACTCGTGTTTTCCTAGCATTTTGTTTCTCCACTCTCTTTCCTTTTGTGTTAATTGCATTCAACAAGAAAGTTAAAAGTAATTTGAAATGCTTAGTGATTAACTGCTGTAAAGGTCATTTGTCATATTCAGCACACTAATATTACTGCAGCCTAGTACATGCCTCATCACACTTATGCAACTTTATTTGAACATGTAGTTTCATACAGTTAGATAGTTCATGTATTTTGCAGCTTTTAAAGCTACTTTTACATGTTAATGTACAAAGTAGCAGCAAAACACACTGCAGGCAAGTCACATGTAGGTCCAACAATAAAAGACCATACTGACAAGGTATCAGGTAATAATATCATTCCAATTGTTTATTAAATCCACAAATTCCACAATAAAACAGGCAAGTGCTTTCATCCTGAATAAATGGGACTTCTTCAAAACTAGGCAATGTTAAAACAAGCACACTTAAACATTTTCAAAGCAGTCTACACATAACTGGCTGAACTAAAACCGCAAATTAAGTTAAAGGCATATAATCAACCTGGGTTGAACAAAACAATTTCAATTTCCAGTGTTTTAAAATCTAAATCATATAATATTTAGATAAGCGATGAATAAATATTTTTAAAAGTGTATATTAACAAGTTTTTAGATCTAATTGTGTATTTTTAACCTACTTAGACTGATTTAGATTGTTTTAGTGAAGTATGTCATTTTATACAATTGGGTTGTGACTCTTGTTTGCATCAGGGGCTTTGTCTCTTTAAGTGTAAGCCTTTTGTGACTGGTATGTTTGTACTGGTGTAGACTGTTGAGAAAAAATCTAAGTGTGCTTGTTTTAATTTTGCCTAGTTCTGAAGAAGTCCCATTTATTTTGGATGAAATCTTTACTTTTTTAGTGTAGAATTTATGGATTTAATAAACTGTTGGAATTAACTTGGTGCCTTGTTGGTATGGTCTTTTGTTGTTGTGACTTGTCTGCAGTATGTGTTGACGCTACTTTGGACATTACAGGTGTTTTGTTTGGCTCCTGGTTTGGGTACTTTTATATGTTGCCAAGAGTGAAGGAAATATATTAAACCTGAACTTTTTGGAAAAATTTGAACTGACGGCTGTTAAATTAATGCCAATGGATTGTTTTTATTTTATGTGAACCTTTGACTGCATTGCACTGCAATTTCTGTGTCTAATTTATCTGACCGCACATTAAATCAAAATGTAGTATATGCTAGTGGTCACCCATTGTAATACTTAAGTAATGAGGAATTAGCTATTATCATTGAAAATTTAAAGACAGGTTTGTTTATTATGAGGAGAATTCATCTGCAAACTGACTGGATAACAGCAAGAAATTAATTTTTATCAATTTATCTGACAATTGCATTTACATATGTGATTCATTACTCCAAGAAAAAGTAAAATATCACTGGAGTAACCTTTACACACAAGTGCTTTGTTGATTTTCTGTATACTACATGACAATTATGTTGTACTTGTGAACTTTTTTTTTTTTATTGGGTTACCTGGAGGTTTTGTTCCTATATCTCCACAACAGAAAAAAAAATGCTAACTAAAGTACATCAGCCAACAAAATGAATGAAAGAAATAAACAAAACAAGGAAGGAAGGAAAGAACTATTTAAAGCGGCTGTTCTTAGATACTAATATCATGAGTTTATCAAAAGAAATACTCAAAAAGAAGTAATTTTAATGTGATACCTAAACTTAAATATTCCCTTCCCCTTGTTACCTTCCAGTCTGCTAAAGTATGGAAAAATTAAAATCCCTGAAAATAAAACACTTATATTTGCCCTGAATGCAGATTCAAACTGCCATCACTGTACCTTATATGAAGAAGCCCATTGGCTGACAATTGATAAAAGAGCCACTTTTCTCCTTAATTCACTAATTTTCAAAAATCTACATCTTGGTTACTGACTACCTCTCAATCAGTGACTCCAAATCAGAGAACAAAGCTACTCTGTTAGAAACAGTTAAAAAAGTACAATCACATTGGTTACACCTCCATTCAAATTAGCCATAGTTGGAAAAAAACTTTCTGTAATTGGGCCAGCTACATGGAACTAGCTACCTACTGAAATAAAAATATGGAAAACTTTGAACATTAAAAAAAAAAAAAAAACTTAGGCAGCACTTGCAAGATGGATCTAAGAGTAACTGCTTTCATAACTCTAACTAGTTCTGTAACCTTATAATGGTACGGCAACATACATGTAATAACATTTACTCCTGTACTAATGTTAATATTTTTGGGATGTTTTTGCTCTCTAGTCTTGCTAGTAACTGCACACCAAATATTATTTTTTGTAAGAATTTCATTGCAATTTATTCTTTACTGTACTCTTATACCCAGCTTATGGCTTAACAGGGTCTGTAGACAAGCCCATCTACTCAGTCACCAAATTAGAAAAGAAATATAAATAAAACAAATGTAAGAGTAAGAAAAGTCACCAGTTCTTCACAGAGTGAAGACAATTAGTAATTTAGAATTTTTTTCTAAAACTCTTAGCAACCGAGGAAGCCGCATTATTTATAATGTTGAGTAGACATGTGAAATGATCGAAGGATCACAGAACCACAGGAAATACAAGGAAAGCAATTCATGAGACCAGTTGTGCATTAATAATACCACCATTATGAGGTACCTCCCACTTTTAGAAGATCAAAACAAGTGAGGTCCCAGATGAATTTGTGGGTGCTCCTCCACTCATCAAGGTTAGTCTTGAAGGATGCAAGAGTATCACTTTGATTAACATAAAAGGGCAATTTATTTCAGAGATGGGGTAAGTATTGGCTAATAAACCTGTCTTTCCAGTGTATTCTATTTATATGCTGGTAAAGATTCAAATCCATAAATTTAATGTAAGTGGGATTGTTTGTCTTACAGAGATGTAGGGGATCAAGGAGGGTTGAGTCTTTAATGCAAGACATAGCTCTCCACTAAGATTCTGTAAGAGACTAAGTATAGAAATGAGGCATCGAGCTAATGTCGCAGCTAACAGTTTTTAGACTTAGTAATCTTTTTTATTAGATAATGCTGAGGGTTTTCTAGCTGTGCAATGTATCAGGTAGGTACAAGCCAAAAGGGGTAATTTAATCAATAATTGGTCTAATCAGAGCAGAGTACAATGCTATATCTTCTTTTGACCCAGATAAGATGTCTTTAATTATCAGTTGTACTGCCAAGAAGGATTTGCTGATGAATAATGCTACAAGGTGTTCAAAAGGGATGGCAATGTTGACCCAGGTACAATTTGCTATTAAGACCTCAGGCTCTGAGAAGAGCAACTTTGTTATGATTTGATTTGGATATTGCTATAATTTTTAACTTAATCTGCTATGCTGGAATGTCCAGTAGCAAGACTCGGTCAAAAAGGCATTATGAAACTGCAAGGGCCTTGGGCAGTAAGCAGAAACTCTGAAAAGAGAGGTACAGGTCACACTTTGTAAAGTAAGTACTGTTTCTATCTCATCTCAAGCATACACATGCTTGAGTCATCTCAAATAATACCAAGCACTTATCCAATTGTTGAAGGTGTGGTATTAATGTTTGTAGTTTGTAGGCTTAATTATTAACTTTAATTGCTAATATATGCTACAAATCTTGACATACCATGAGACCTAAACTTGATTGTTACTACATGTTCTGCATTTTCACAAAGACATAATCCATAATAGAGGATTAGTTCTGAATAGTATTAAATATGAGTGAAAATGAGTTTTGAAATAGTAGTAAATATAAAAGATCATTATTAGACTCACGACATTTTCTGTGCATCATAATATGTTGGATATCATTAAAAATATCAAACACAAATCTAGTCTGTGGAATTCCAAAGTGGTGGAAATTGGGAAGAAAAGCTGAGGGCATTTAATGAAGGACAGGTACTGTATTGGAATACCACTGATTCATTTTCAAGGTATTAATGTGATACAAGACACTCTAAAAAACTGAATAGGGGAAAGTAATAATGGGATAAATGTGAGCTTAATTTTTTGCACATTATAGAAAAAATAATGTAAACCATTAGGTGTTGTTGTTGTCTTTCGGCATTTCCTGGTTAGGGGTCGCCACAGCGGAACTCCGGTCTGCTATTGATTGGCAGTAGATTTTGATGAACGCTGTGATGCCAGCTCAATGTTCAACCAAGGCACACCCATTTACGCATGTCTTTCGAACGCCCACACAACTGCGGGGAGGACATGCAGACTCCACACAGAAGGCACTCCCCGCACTCCAGCCGAGAATCGAACGGGAGAACCTCTTGCTGTGAGGCAACAACGCTACTGCTGCACCACCGCAGATGTAATGTAAAACATTAGGTGTACGGACTAATAATGTCTATTGGTAGAGAAAATGAGTAAAAAAGGCTGAAGGTAAACGAAAAACATTTTACTGGTACAGACGCCATAGCAATCTGTATGTTAAATCCTTTTGGCTCTGAGATCAGCTTAACAAAAGTGATTTATTTATTTGTTCTTTGATGACTGGAAAGTCCAATTGAGCCAATGGCCTATTTTCAGTAGAAGCCTGAGTAGAAAAGCTCCACAACAGATTCAAAAACATTTAAACAACTGTTGATGAATAATTGTATGCAATGGGAGAAAATCACTGCAACAGATTAAATATTTTACAATGAGATGAGAAGAAAGACCCCGCAAACACACACATAAAAACATTTTACAGTAGCTGGTAAGTAATCTTATACAAGGGCAGAAAATGCCCACAACAGATAAAACACAGGTTGAAATACATTTACAGAATATGACTAGGATAAATTTTGGTCAAGAATACAATATGTATGCCAAGTAGCAAGACATTTTGCAGAAATGGATGTCAAGTAAACTAATACATAGTTATAAATATTGACTATGTTTCTAATAATATAAGGATGTAAGAAATTATAGGATATTCTGCTGCCTAAACTGACAGAGGAAAAGAATGAGATTAGGAGGAGTAATGAGCAGGAGGGAAAATTAAGTACGGTTTACTATCATGTCCACAAAGTGCTTTCCTTTGTAGATGGCAACATCAAAAGCTGTTTTCCAAGTGGCTAGACCTTGAACGGAAAGTCAGCAAACCACATCACCGAACATTAAATGGAACATATACTCCAACAGCCATATTTTCAAAACACTGAATGTTGAACCGTCGCTATTAACATGGTTCGACAAGGGGACAGAACAACATTTTTATTTTCAGCATACCTGTTCGGTGATGTGAGCATTTGATGGAAGGCACTCCATGGACATGATAGCAAACCATTAAGTCCATAGAGAGAGAGCGATATGATTATTATTAGAAAGGTGATAATGTAATAGAAAGAAAGAAAGGAAAATAAATAGTAGTAAGTGTTGACTGAAGAGGTAGAAGAGCAATCATTAGTAGTATGGTATCATTAAAGTGAGAATGTCTATAGATGTTAGGCCATTACTGCCTGCTGAGATAAACATTAAAGTGAGAATGTCTGTAGATGTTAGGCCATTATTGCCTGCTGAGATAATCATTAAAGTGAGAATGTCTATAGATGTTAGGACATTACTGCCTGCTGAGATATGAAGGTGTTAGGGAATTCAGAGTGAGAAAGTCATAGTTATAGTGTGTAGGTGGTCATACATCTGTTGTGCAGATCCAGGTGTCAGACAGATATTTATTAGACTGGCCTTGAAATTTGAAATATTGCTAACATGTTTAAGGGATATAAGGGGATAGAGTTCCAGGAATGTGTTACATAACTGGAATAGAAAAAGGTTCAGGATGACAAGTTGTCGTTTGTAGGTAGTGAAGTGCATTTTGTTTTCAGAGCAAAGTGGCCTCACTGAGGTGTATGCATCTAATAAGTCAAGTAGGGCTTTGCTTTGTTCTGGTTTGTATATTAATTTCTGAACTAGGAGTAGTTTTGTGTGAGTTATTTAGGTAATTCAAGCCAATCAAGCTGTTTTAGGCTAAGCAGTGTTGGGCTCTGTTTGGTGAGTTAGTGACAAATTTTGGTGTTTTATTTTAGCACGGGTTTAGTTTATTTTGGATGGAAGCTTGAAGGATAAGTAGTACTTGGGGAACATATAATATGGAGGGAAGTAGGAGTGCAGCTGCCAGGAGTTTCCTGGATGGATCAGTTACGTGTTTTTTTGTTCTACAATTTTTAATTTTGGTGAGTTTTTTGAAAGCCTGTTGCACATGTAAGTAAAATTTCAGGTTATCAGTTGTCATGCATAGTAGCTTGGTTTGAGGGATGGCTTTTATAAAGGTGTTAGCAGACACTGCTTCTGTGAAATTTTGTTGGGGGAATAGCAATAGCTTTGCATTTTTTGGATTAAGTAGAATCTGGGAGTTATTTTGCCAGCTTTCAACTGATGAAAATGCCTCTTGAGGGAAGTGTTGTACAGTAATTATGTTACTAGTAGAACAGATTAATGTGCAGTCAGCATATTGGGTTACTATTAGAATGACAAAAACTCATTTTGTCGAATGCGTTTTCGTCGACACATGTAGAGCAAACAGGCAAAATAGTGAAGCAGCTGTTCAGCGAATTCTTTCCTTGGGAAAGAAGTCACTTGACCGCTTCATTGTTTTTCCATGTTCTGAAGTGTAGTGTGGTCCCTTGTCCGGTATAGCTCCCGAGCATGAAAGTGCAACAGTTAATGACCTTAGGGTTAGGGTGTGGGTTAAGGTAAGTCCATATGTATGAAAGTGTTTACTGTTTTTTATTTTGTGTTAGATGCATGGTTGAGTTACGTGTGTGTATGTTTTCAGCTGTTTACTTTTGTTTTGGGGGGTAGAATTAGGGTTAAGTTAAGTGTGTATGTGTTTGGAACTGTTTATGTAAATGTGCGAGAGTTACTGACCTTAGGGTTAGGGTGCGGGTTAAGGTAAGTGCATATGTTTTAAAATGTTTACTTTTTTTTCGTTAGATGTATGGTTGGGTTATGTGCATATGTGTATTTAGTTGTTTACTGTTTTTTGGGGGGTATAATTAGGGTTAGGGTATGTGTGTATGTGTTTGGAATTGTTTAATGCTTTTTTGGGGGGGGGTTGGAACAGTGATTTCTTTCCCTAGGAAAGAAATCGCTGTTCTGTGGTTTCGACATTTTCAGCTTTCTCTGAAAATGTGTCAATGAAACATCATTCACTGTTTTCAGCATTCGATGTTTCGATATAGACCCAGCATATTGTATGAGAGATGCTTGACATTTGTCAGAATGAAGGTTGTGGGTAACTAGGGTGATAAACAATGACCCCGCTATGCAGCCTTGGGGAACAGCTGTTTTGATGGGTAGGAAGGATGAGTAAGAATTAATCTGTTTAAGAGGCTGGAGTCTATTGGAAAAGTAGCTGGAGAACCAGTTTATGTAGGTGTTTGACAGGTCAAGTGAAGAGAGTTGTTTTAGAAGAAAGCTATAAGAAATGGTATTGAAGGCTTTGGACAAATCCAGGAACACGGCAGACATGAGTTGGCCTTTATCTTTTGTGAGGTCAACAGTGTTGGTAATGTTTAAGAGAGCTGTGGCAGTACTCTGCCCTGGTGTGAAACCATGCTGTGTCAGGAGAAAAGAGGTTGTTTGTTTGTAAGTGAGTTATTACTTGACTATGAATGCATTTTTCGAGGCTGTTTAGAAAAGGGGAGAGAATGGCAATGCGTCTAAAGTTGGATATATCATTGGAGTTACCTTCCTTGTGAAGTGGGATGTTGTAAGATTTTTTTTTAAGGCTGGGGCATGGGATTCTTGAATGGACAGTGGAAAGGAAATTGAGTTGACTGCTATTTTTAAGAAATCACCTGGAATTCCTACTGGAGCAAGTATTCTCTAAGTGGTTTGAAGTATTTCATGATTGTTATGGCAGATACTGGTTGAAAGGAGAAACACTGAGTATTAATGGGAGTGTGAGGTGAGACTGAGTAGTAGTCATCAGGTTATTAGAGGATGCTGTGTTTTGAGTTTCATTGTGAAGTAATTTAGCAATGCTAGAGATAAAGTGATCACTGTATGCATTAACTGCAACTTCTGGTGAGCAATGGAGGTTGGGCTTTGGTTGTTCATTTAAGCCAGGGTGTAGTATTTTAGATATGGTTGCCAAGAATTGTCTTCAATATTTGTAGCATCTATTCTGAAAACTGGAATAATGATGTTTCTTGTCAAGTTTGATCTGGCATTTGGCTTTATTTCATAAGCAGTTATACTGTTGAAGATTTTTGTCTGTTTAGTTATTGAGCCATGCCTTCCAGACTTTATCTCTATCCCTCCTTAATTTCCTAATAGTAGGATTGAGCCAAGGAGCAGGGCTGTTTTGCACTCTTTTAAGCCTAAGGGAGGCCATGCTCTTTAGCAGTTCCATTAATATCTTATTAAACTAGACAACAGCATCATCTAGTATTCCAGTTGTGGGACTGTACTGAGGTGTTAAACAGTTCTGCGACAAAGTTGTTCATGTTGATAGAGTATGACATTTTCTTGTGGCGTATATGGGCAGGTGACTTGAGGTTTACTTGTTAATAACCAGTGAATGAGGAAAAAATAAATTAATGTCTATGTATTCAGTCACTATTACCTAATTAATTTTCTTCTATTGAATATAATACTCCAATACCTCTCAACAGTCCAGAATTTCACAGAATGTTTTTTTCTTGTATTTTTGGTCTCTTCCTTGTAAAACTGGCGATTTTCTGGCAAATCATTAAGGATTAAAGTCATTACATAACAACAGACATTTGAGTTAAAGACTTTATATCCATCAGAAATGCATGCTGGCGGAGCCTAGATAGCCAACTGAGAGCAGTGAATTTTGAGAGCTCCATAAACTAGTATAATAATATAGGAAAATGTTATTATTTTGAAGTTTAAAACATCAGAAATCTATAGATAAACTACTAAACTACATAAATATCAATTTTGGTGGAGATATACATTTTCCTGTCAAGTAACTTGGAGATATATTGAGTCACTGAATATGAACAACTCAAGGAATTCTCATCCAGATGCTGCTTTGAAAAAAGAACTGCAATTGATGACACCTACCTTACAGGAACCATCTTTGAAGATGGATGGCTTTAAAAAATACTTAGAAAACCTCAAATTAAATTCTCAAAAATAGACTGATACTCTTAAGGAACTATTACAGCAACACCATACAAAAATAACAAATATAGAGACTTCTCTAAATGACATTGAAGGGAGACTCAAAGAGGAAGAATTCCAAAAAAGAATTACTGCTTAAACAGAATATATGGCTGCTTAACAAAACAGCTGACTTAGAAAACAGGGAGAGGAGAAACAACATAAAGATCTTTGGTCTGCCTGAAAACACTGAAGGAGAAGACATTATTTCATTCATAGCAACCTGTATTCCTGAATTTCTAGACATGAAAGAGGAACTTTCATTTGGAATTGAAAGGGCGCATAGAGCACTGAGGAAACTTGCTTATAACTCAACAAATACTCCGCCTAGATCCATAGTTATTGTTTTCTTGTTATAATAAATTTATGCGTTAAGGAAAAGCATCTTTTATCGGCTTGGTTTTTACTACAAGTCTGCTTTCTGGATACAAGGTTGCCTGCTCCTATTTTTCAACGGTTTTCCTTTTGGCTACTTGTTTGTTAGATCCATAGTTATAAAATTTCTTTCATTTCTGGACATGGAACTAATATTAAAATCTGCTTGGAGAAACTCACCCTTAAAATACATTCAAAGCCTGATAAGGTCTGACAATGATTATTCTTCCAGAATACTAGAACAAAGGAAAAACGTCTGGCCAATAATAAAACTGGTGAAACAAAACAATATTAAAGCACAGCTGGCCTTTCCAGCCAAGATAAAAATACTTTTTGCCAATGAGATGAGAACCTTTAATGACTTAGAAGAAGCTACTATATTCATCAAAAACAACGACATGGTTTCTATCCCAGAATAAATGGAATGGATGGTCCCTACTCTTAAAATAATAAAATAAGCAAATCCTTGGACTGATGCTAGAAATAAGAAACAAAAAACTGATTCCAAGATAGCTGTCCCAAAAAAAAAAATAACTCTTACAACGACATCTCTCAAAGTATCAACTGATATGGTACATCACTTGTCATCTGTTTTTATTTAAAAAAAAAATCAACAACTGAGAAACAGTAATGATTTATTCTGAATGTTCAAAGAGTCCAGTATTTCTTCACAAACAAAGGTAGGTCAAGATGGGTTACTATTTACATTATATATAAGCCAAACAAAGCAACATATAATATAAACATAGAAGTTTCTGTTCCCCAAATTGAACTCAATGAATACTCAACGTGTTCATTTTTCATTGTTTTTACTTATAATAATTTAAGTAATTAATTCAACAAGGTACCATTCATCAGAGTTCAGACTCAAATGTAACAAATTAACATCATATATAATAGCAGTAACAGTAGAGTGTTTCGAAAAAAAATGCTATCATGGAGACTAATGCCTTCTTCAGTTAAAGTATGATTTAGAAATGTCATGTATATCCTGATTAAATAATAGTAGCAAGCTCTTAGTACAAACATCATCATTATTCGGTCTAAATATAGTTAATATCAATTATGGCAGGTATCACAGTTACGAGTGCTGTTTGATGAATCCTGATATGGTGTGCGTGGATGCAGCTGTGTCTGGCAGCTAGTACAAATGTCATTATTATTCTGTCTAAACATAGTTAATATCAATTATGGCAGGTATCATAGCTTTGAATGCTGTTTGATCAATCTTTGTATGGTGTGCGTGGATGCAGCCATGTCTGGCAGCTAGTACAAATGTCATTATTGTTCTGTCTAAACATAGTTAATATCAATTATGGTAGGTATCATAGCTCTGAGTGCTGTTTGATCAATCCTTGTATGGTGTGCATGGATGCAGCCATGTCTGGCAGCTAGTACAAATGTCATTATTATTCTCTCTAAACATAGTTAATATCAATTATGGTAGGTATCATAACTTTGAGTGCTGTTTGATTAAGCCTGACATAGTGTGTGTGGATGCAGCTGTTCTGGCAGCTGTTGTATGTTGCCATTTTTATCTCTGGGAAGCTGTGGGTTGCGGCTTGTGATTGAGGTTTACTGATACTTGTGTATTATGAAGAGACAATTGGTGTTTTAGTCTGGATCCAGGGGAAGGGGGTGGATGGAGCTGTGATTTGGGATATTTTGGCAGAGAATAGTTTGTTTATATGTCTGCTGAGTGAGAGTTGGGAGGGCTGGAGGAATGTGTTGTCTCTTGTTGTGGTGGGCTTGTTGAGAGTTTTTTTTTAATATTTTGCTCTGTTTGCTCTCCATTCTTTTCCTGGCTGTTGCCTTACTGAAAGGGAAGGAATTTAGGCTTGAAGTTGCAGTGAAGTGAAGCTTTGCTTCAAGTGCATCGCAAGTCTCTGGTATGCAGTACACAGACACACTAACAGAAACAGACGCTCCCAGGTTGTTATGGTAATAGAGACAGAGTAAAGATAATGCTTAATGGCTCTGAGAAGCCTCCAAAATGATTCTCAGCAATGAAGGTTTTGGTTTAAAAAAATATGTATATAATAAAAAGGCTGTTTTTAAACCACATGTACACATATTGATGGTCTCCAAACACTTTGTTTAGCTCATAAAGTTGATTCTTGATAAAAATAAATAATAATAATAATAATAATACACACTGTTTTATATTTAAAATGTAGTTTGGTCCAAACACATTAAGGACTTTCATAAGAGTGGAAATCTGAGTTGTTGTGAAAGACTAAGAGCACTTGGTCTTGTGCAGGACCCTTTGCAGTGGTCTGGGAGGTGAGATTGCTTGGATTTGCTGGGCATATGGGGATAGCTGATTCTAGGAGTGTTTGAGGTTACTGGGAAGTGCTAGAAATTATGTAAATGCTGGCAAACAATGAAATATAATTTCTGATATATGTAGTAAATTGCATTGTATTATAAACTTTAGGTATAAATATTACTACCATCTATTTATATTAAGTAATAAGTGTTGAACGACTTCATCAATAAGGGTGAATATGTTAAATAACTGTGTGCTATCATCTTTTACTGAGGTTTTATATATGATACATCCTACGTCACTATGACTGGATTGCTTGTCATCTATCTTTCATGTAAATATTAGTTGCTTATACAGTAAGTAGACATTTATTTTGTATTAGAATTCTGTCTAATCTACAATAGTACTATATCTGTTCAAAATAATGTAAATATTGCTTATTCCTATTACAAATATTATGCATATTATAATTCAATTCATGGAGCTCAGATGTTCTGGATTGTCAAGGTATGAGTGATAATCTGATGGACTAAGGTTTATACATCAGATTAGGAATGATTTACATTCCATGGCTAGTGTGGATCTTAATTTTGATTAACATTTATTAGTTTAAATTTGTTATTTTACAAAAACATTTTTAGTATACCTGACCAAACATTACTTTATTGGCAAACACTCAAAATATAAAACTGATAATTTCCTTTAAAAGGTCAAACATATATTTTATAGTTATCAAAGAAAAATGTTTAATAGTAACAATAAAACAAAAAATACATGGTCTAAATAATCTAAGATGGATTTCACTTTATTATCTTTAAATACCAATGGCTTAAACAATCCTAGCAAGAGATCAAATCTGCTGAAATATTTAAAACTGAACAAAGCACACATCGTCTTCCTTCAAGAAACAAATTTCAAAACAAATGACAATTACAAATAGAATCATAAGGAATATATGCTATTGGCACAATCCACTTATAAGACAGACAAAAGGGGTAACAATTTTATGGAAAACAAATGTGATTAACCCAGAAATCATTTATAAGTATGAAGATAAAGAAGGCCTTATGGCATTAGTAATAGTTAAATATAATAACAGAATATGGACCCTAGCCAATCTATACTGGTTTCCAGGCATTGGATCAGGAACTGTTAAAAAACACTTGGATTTTATTTCCAATAATCATAAAGCAACTTAATATTAGTTGGAGATTTTAACTGTATATTTGATATTTCTGAAACTACAAATAAAAGACTGCTGTGTACATCTGCTGTATCAAAAGCTTTAAACAAGTGGGTGGAATCAATTCATCTTGTAGATACTTTCAAATTTAAAGAAGATAAATCTTTATTGTTTTCCCATCAAGATTACAGATTTAGTATGCAAACTAGACTAGATAAAATATTTGCTGCCCATGACCTACAGTCTAAAATCATTAATTTTTCAATCACTCCCTATCCTTTTTCGACCACAATTCGTTGATACTAAAACTTCAAAATGGTACCAACCATTAATCTTTAACTCCAGAATTCCAGCATATGTAACTAAAATTAAAGAGTTCAAACCCTGGTTATTATCTGAATTACAGTTCTTCTTAGATATTAATTACACCACAGGGATAAATAAAATAATGATATGGGACTCATTAAAAGCTTACATATATGGTAAAACCCTAACTTGGTTTAAAAAAAAAATCAGAGAATGGGATTGTGAATTATTAGATCTACAATTCAAATGTTTGTCAGTAAAAGCTGAAAAAAATCAAAATCATTTGGAGATGAAAAAGAAAGTAAAAGTATTAAACAATAAATACAATGAAATTCTAACACATAAAACTGGTTTAGCTTTAGAAAACTAAAAATTAATACCTTGGCCACTTCTCTCAAATGTCTACATAATGTATCCACAAGAATCAAAAATACAATCAAAAGCTAATAACATTAAAAGTATATTCATGAAAAGAAAGGGAAAAATGTCTTGGATATACGTGACATTCTTGATGCCTATAGAAATCACTATATGGAACATTTCCAAAAAGAAGATATACATATCAACCAATTAAATCTAGATGAAAAATGTTCTAATATAAAAAAAAAACAGAAAAATTAAAACTAGATCTGCAAGGACCCATATCCTACAAAGAAATTACAGATACAATAAAAGAGGGTAAAAATAATAAAGCTCCAGGTATAGATGGCATAATTATGGAAATATATAAACTTTTTCCTTCAAAGATACTATCCCTCTTCCATAAAACTCTATTAGAAATTCATTCACAAGCTTTAATACCACCCTCTTGGAGATATCCCTTAATCACACCAATCCTAAAGGAAAACACATCAACAAATCTCTGTACCGCATATAGACCTATATCATTATTAAATAATGATAATAAGATATTTATGACACTATTAACTGACAGAATGAAAATACCACTATCCAAAACAATAAATAATGATTAAACTGGATTTATATATTATAAACACACACGACAATATTAAAAGGTTAATTTCTCTTATAGATTATGCTATTAAAGAAAATAAAGAAACACTCATAATTGGCTTAGATATAGAAAAATGCTGGTTTTATTTGAATTTCTTCCTTTCTTTGAGATCTACTAAAGAAAATATATATACAAATAATTTAGCATATGTTAAGCTAGATCCTTTCACCTCTGAATCTATACATATAACAAAGGGTACTAGACAAGGATGTCCGATGTCACCGATTCTATTTGCTTTGGCTATTGAAATATTGGCAAATTCAATACATAACAATACAAAAATCAAAGGAGTAGATGTTTATGAATAATACAATTCTAAAGTAATGCTCTTTGCTGATGACATATTATTAACATTATCCAATACAAAACAGACATTAAAAGAATTAGATATTTTAATTGACACATTTTACAAGACTTCAGGATTCCACTTCAATAAATCAAAATCAAATTTTTTATTTTCAAAAAAAAAAAAAAAAAGAATTGCTGATGAAGGGGAATCACATTATAGGGAAACAAGAATCTACCTTAAAATATCTAGGAATTGAGTTATGCAAGGATAATAATGAATTAGTCTCAAAAAACTACAATCAATACAATTAAAATCTCCGTGGAAAAGTGGAACAAAATAATATTAACATTGAAGATAGACTACAGTTAATAAAAATGGTTTTACTACCTAAAATTCTATATATAGCTTTGACAATACAGCTGTTACCTGAAAGGAATATACTCAAAGAAATAAACTCCTGCCTAATAAAATTTTTATGGTTTCCCAAAAGAAACAAAATAGTTTTAATACATCATATCAGACTATGGAAGCGGGGGGGGGGGTAAACTTTCCTGGTATAGGAACATATATAAAAGCAACAATATCTAAAACAATCTCAGATTTGATAAGTACAAATTATTCTGCAAATTGGAAAGAATTACTAACTGTAACATCAATAAATTAATTTGATTTATAAAAAAAAATTTCAAATAACAGATAAAAACAATTTGCCATGGCACATATTATGTATTAGTATGCAGTATAACATAACTAAGCCCACTAAAACTAGTATGATTAATTATTACATTGACTCATTTAGGAAAACTATTAATGCAAATATAGATTTAAAAATCTAGTTTGATCTTTTAACACCATTCATAGCTATAAGAAGCTATCCACATAAAATATACAGAGAAATAATTCATTCCTCAGAACAGAAAGGCTTTGTTTGTTGATTTCAATGTATCAAAGTACTAAAAGTTCTGGATATGCAAACAATAGAAACAACATACAAAATTCCACAACTAGATTGGCTAACTATGCAAAGCATTCTGATGTATTTGCAAGATTTATGCAGAATAATTAGTAATTCTTCATTTAAAGAAATACCTAAACTTACGAAATACCTATTTGAAATGATATAAAATTATTATGACATGGGAAACAGTATTTCAAAATTTTACACGATATTAATAAATTATAAAACAACACCCAAATCCTCATAATGGAATTATATAACAAAAGGACACTCATTACAGCTAACTGAAGAAATTAAATCAAATAGTTTAATTATCAATAAAACATAAAAGTTTTAAATTGGAAATGCTTGCACAGAGCATTCTTAACTCAAAGGGAATATGTTGGAGGTGTGAGCAAATACACAATGCAGATTGGAATCACATTTTTTGACTGTGTTAAAATTAAGCCATTTTGGAATGGTATTAAAAACATTTTACAAACTTTATTTAATGAATCGTTTAACTTCTCTAAAGCTCTAGTATTATTAAATGTGTATGAAGGTCCTCATGTGAATGAGTCAAATATGTATCTAGTATGGACAATACTTGCAATCTCAAGGAAATAAATCAATAACTTTTACATTAGTTCACGGTTATTTACTGTGTTTGGGAGCTGTAAGCGAGGTTGTTTGGAGTTCAAGCTGTTTTTTTTGGAGTTGGTAACTTGAGTTATTTGTACTTCCAGACAGAATAATTGTGTTATTTATTCTCCAAACAGGCCAGCGATAATACTTAAGTACCATTATTTCTATTGATAGACTGCACTGTTTTTAATGCAAATGCCTACATGTGCATTTTTAAGTGAGAGAATACCACTTTAGAATAGCATGCATTTCTTGATCCAGTTCAGAGGCATCACCATTTTAATTTAATAAATAGATGTGTAAAGAGGGCTACAGATTGTAGAACCTGGAGCAATCTGTAATTACACATTCCATTTGCCATAACAAATCAAGTGTGCATCTGTAATGCACGCTAATCAGGAAGATGATTTTTTTACACTGTTTGTCTTCCTGAAGCTAACCTAAACATTGTCGTCAGCAAGGAGGAGTTTGAATGACTCTTACAGTGTTTAACTCCCTTGGAAGTATGCAAATTTCACAACCTGGAAAATTTGATTGTGATAATACGTAAGTACCGAAGTTTCTTACAACAATAGACACATGTTGGTCAAAAATTAGGTCACTGTCCACATAAATTCCCAAATCCTGAACAACTGGGTTAACTCTTAGGGGTGTGTTGTCAACCGTAGTTCCCTGGGGTAGCCGACTTCCCAAAGCATACAATAATGCATTTTTGGCATTTAGTTTCAATCCATGATTTTGGCACCAGTAATTTACTTGGGATAAACCTTCCTGAAGGATGGCTAAGTCATTTGGGGATTCAGTGACTGTGCCTAGCTTGCAGTCATATTTGTTTTGATGCTACTTTATGGTCTAAAATGCTGGACATTTCAGATGACACTACTACAGAGGGAAGTACCCATGAAATAGTTCTTAGACACCTGGAGGTCACTGGTAATGTAATATTCAGAGTAATCAATGCAGAACAGAAAAATAGATGTAGAAAAAAATCAAAATTGATTGGAGAGTACTGTCATTTGTGAATGTTTTGCAGACTGGCAAACAGACTAGTCTAGGAAATGGGAGGAATTTGATTCATATTAGATATGTTGGTAAGAAGACCTAGGGGTTTTGTATGGTTATAGACTGTGAGCCACTGGCAAACCTGGTCAACCAGGCCAGAGCCATAGAGTGTATCTGTCAAGAACCTTAAGGAGACATTGCAACTGAAATTGATAAACATAGTTTGTGTGTTTTACAAGAGATTAAAAGAGAACATTTTTTTGTCAGACTTGGAATATTTGGACTATAATTTCAGTGTTAAAACAGAATACACATATTTTTAGAACTTTTGAGTTAAATGGAAAAGATGTTGAATGGAAAATGAATAATAATTGTCATCCTGCGTAGACGTTAAAAAACAGAGACAGATTTATAGTTTTTTGAAAAGGAGATTGAGAAATGTTTGGACAACTACATACTGCAAGCTGCATATTTGTATATTTATTTAGCAATACTGTTTCTGATAGACAGATACATTTTATGACATTAAGGCAACCATTAAAACATAATGTGTGGAAGTAAGTGGGACACTTTTGTCAAGGACTATAAAAGTAAGCACATTGTCTGAAGGAGAAGGGTCATTCTAAGTGGCTAGGTTGACCATGGCAACAGGAAGGTCATTTTGTCTAAACTGTTCCAAAAAGGGCTGTGAATCTGAAAATACTATATGAACAGAAACCATTGAAGACATTCAGGAAAGTGCACAAGAACTGCAAACCAAAGAGCAACAGAAATAAATTGTTAAAAGAAATGTAAGTAGTAGCTAAATATTTAAAATATTAAAAGGTTATAATAAAAGTTCTGACACTGAGGAGAAAGAATAAGGACAAGGGGGAGGGCAAAGAGCTACAAGAAGGAAAAGAGACATGAATCAAGATATTAGTTAAAAAAAGATTAGAACGGATGGAACGTTTGTATGTTAATGTCAATGGTTTTAAGCAAAAAAAGGTCAGAAATAGATGTACCCCATATTAAAGAGGAAGAGTAGGACATAGTTTGAATCTGTGACTGTAGATTTATAAATAGGCATTTAATAGAAAGGTTAAAAGGAAAAGTTTTATTGATTTGGTGAAGTGAAATGTTCAGGTGTTGATGCTGTATAAGGAAGAATGTGAATTTTCTTCATAGGCGTCTGTATCCATGGAACAATAGCAGACAATTTATAACATGTATATTTCAGCGGATGTTAAAAAGACAGGAGATGTCTTTGAACAGTTCAATTTGTATGCAAATAATAATGAGAAGAGAGTGTATGTGTGTGAGTGTATCCAATATTAAACAGGGAAAAAAGATGTTAGTGTATCACAGAAAATCAAAGAAAAACCAAGGCGAACTGGAGCAACGTAAAAAATAAAATAGTTTAATATATGTAAGCACTTTCGGAAACAGACAATGCTTTTCCTTCATCAGACATACAAAAAGGGTGTTGAATTACTTTTATACCAATAAACTATGTGTCAATCAATCAATTAATACACAACGTATTCCACTTTAAAGTAGTAGGATAAGTTAAATAAACACATTCCAAATATCGAAAATACTATTAATAGTACAGTTAAAAACACTATTACTACTAAGTTAAAGACAACTTGCAACAAACCCTATACCTGAAAATTCTTGAAAAATAAATAAATTTATCAGAAAAGCACTAATATGTATTTCATTACAAAAACAATGGTGTAATAAAACCACTACTACCTAAAGCATTCAGGTAGTAGCATCAAACAAAATGCTTATCTTTTTAAAGCTAAAAGCTTAAAGAAACATTTGATTGAAACTGTTTCATTAAGACCTGGGGGCGAATAGGCTGCAGTGGTAATTTGCCATCGCAATTCCTCAATTTCAAGTTTAATTTGCCATGGACCTCCTCTCTCATCAGCCCCCATTTGTTTTAATACGGTGAACTTGAAAGTATGGTTAGGAAATTCGTTAATATGCCTAGCTAGAGCGTTAGTCATGTCACCTCTACCAATAGCATACTGTTGTTCGTATATTCGTTGCTTAAGCTTTCTTTTGGTTTTTCCAATATAGAAAGCTTTGCAATCTTGACAACAAGCAGAATAAACCACCCCTTTGGTGTCACATGAACATTTACCCTGAACTTTGTAAAAAGTATCCCTAATTTTAAATTGGTAAGCCGTATTAATGTGCCTACATTGGTTACAAGTTCCACGTTTAAACATACCCTTGTTCTTATTAGTTAGTGGTTTGGTGGAATATCCTAAAAGTGTTTTCAGGTTGCACCCTCTTCTGTAAGTGATTTTTGGTTTGTTACCAAACAACTTGTTCAAAGTGCTATCCTCAGTGACAAGTGTCCAATTCTTGTTAAGAAACTAGATGTGTAACAGTGAGTGTCGCTGGTCGGTAGATCCTGGGCCTTGTCCTTGGGGTGTTCATGTTCAGCCAAAAAGCCCATAGATAGTAAGGGTCTAAAATGTCCACAACACCTTTTAGTAATGACTTCTGTGGAAATAGTGGAAACTAAACTTAAAGGGTAACCTCTACTGAGAAACATTTTCTCCAATAAACCACTTTCCTCCAGAAAGTCAGACTCGTCTGAAATCATTCTAGCTGCCCTCACCATCTGACCCTTAACCACCGCTCTTTTCTGGTGGTAAGGGTGGCAGCTAGAAAAATGGAGGAAAGAGTTAGAGTATGTGGGCTTTCTATGAATTGTGCTTTTAAACCTGCCCTTATCACAATCTTTATGGATAAGGATGTCAAGGAAATTGATAGTGTCACTTTGTAGGTTAAAAGTAAACTCAAAAAATTAGTTAAGGAAGTTATTACATCGATAAGTTTCTGCACTACTTCAATGGGGCCTTTCCATAACATGAACATGTCGTCTTGGTAACAAGTGTACCAAACGATGTTGTTCATAAAAATAGGGTTCTTAAAAAGTAGATTTGTTTCCCAGTGTGCCATGATGCAGTTGGCAAAACTGCCACCACATGGGGACCCCCATGACAACCCCAGACTTTTGAAGGAAGATTTTGCCTTCAAACCACATAAAGTTGTTAACAAGTACTAACTCAAGGAGGGTTTCCACAATGTAAATAGTATTGTTATTGACTTATCTTGATTGCAAAAAATCCCTAATCCACTCTAACCCCAAAGTTTGGGGAATCACCATGTACAAGTCTTTTACATCTACTGTCAACAGTTGGTAATCACAGTGAAAAGGAATGCTACTGAGCTCCTTCAGAAAACTCCACGAG
The DNA here is from genome assembly GCF_019279795.1 of Protopterus annectens. NCBI lineage: Eukaryota > Metazoa > Chordata > Ceratodontiformes > Protopteridae > Protopterus > Protopterus annectens. The sequence continues at coordinate 480,485,822 of NC_056742.1, read as the reverse complement.
TCTCTACATATTTGATGCTCTTGTTCAACTAGCGGTCTAAGGATGCTGTCAACATATTTGGCACATCCATACGTAATAGATCCATGTCTGTCAACAATAGGTCTAAAAGGTGGGTCGACAGTCCTCTTATGGATCTTAGGTATGCCAAACAGTGATGCCATCTTAGGAGCTGGCATTATTAAAAAATTATAGAGGTCTAAGTCAATGGCTTTTTCAATAAACAGTTCATCAACTGTGTGCCTGATTTTTCTATAAGCCGTATTAAATTCATTTAAACATACTAATTGATATGTTGTGTTGTCCAGATGATCCATCATTCTAGAGATGTATGTGTTATGTTCCGTACAAACCAGACCACCCCCCCCCTTGTCTGGCTTCATCACCCTAATCCTACAATCCTTCAAAAGTTTAATAAAATTGTGTTCCTTTTCACTAATGTTAAGGCGACCTTTCCTAGTTCTTGGTCCTGTGTTAACAAAAGATCTGAAATCAATTTCACACGTTTTTTCGAAGGCAAGAATATTAGGGTGAAGGGGTGGGTTAAGCACACTAGAAACTCTTAGTGAGTTGGAAAAGGAAGAACTGGTACCCATAGTAGCATTAAGGTTGATCTTACGAACAAATAATTTAAGATCAACTATCGTATTTACCAAGTTCATTCCTGAATCTAGAACAAATGTTAGACCTAATGCAAAAAAGTCAATAATTTCCTGAGGAAAAATTAAGTCAGAATAGTTGTAAATGTGAAAATCCCCCCCAGAGTTAGAAAGAATTTGTGGGTATAGTGCATCAGTTCCCACTATCTCTTGCGCTGATTCCTTCAATTTCTCGCGCGCCCTTGAAACTTGGGCGTCCTCGAGTTGTTCGATTGATTGGACTGGTGCATTGGAAAAACCTGCTGGGAACCTGTTGTAGATTGATTGTTGTTACAATTATTGTTGTTATTAGCAACAGGCTGATGGTTAGAAGAAGAGGGGTTGTTACCAATATTTCTAATCCTTTCACTTCTTCGGGGCGAAAAGACAGGCGATGTCTTTGAACAGTTCAATTTGTATGTAAATAATAATGAGAAGAGAGTGTATGTGTGTGAGTGTATCCAGTATTAAACAGGGAAAAAAGATGTTGGTGTATTAAGGGAGATTCTCAAGACTAAAGATTTTGAAAAAATATAAGGAAGGTCTTACTTATGTTAGAGACAGAAGAGGAGTCCGGCTTGTTCATGAAACACCAGTGATCAACATTCACATGGTGCATCACTAGGATGCAACTGCCTGGATTTATTGCGGAAGGGCAACTTGCTAGTCTACCAGGGATTTTCCATTTCCCTGTGATGGTGCTACATTGGAGTTAGTATATAGAGTGCTTGTGGGGTGGTCTACTTTTATGTTTCAAAATACTGTTTACCTTCTCAATGTTTTGCTCAGTTGTGATCAGTCTCAAATGAACTGAACCCTTGTCATGGTTTCTGTAAGAGAACTATAGAGATCGTTTATGCAATTGGTACCTAAAGTATGCAGATAAAATGTGAACGTGTATTTGATAATTTTTTTTCAGATTATGGCACTTTAATTGTGGAAGAAGGACAAGAAGAAATGAGGACAGGTACTGAAATGTCTGAAATATATGGTGTCATTATTGACAACTGAATACTGGGAGCACTAAGGAATGTTTGAAGGGTGACTATTCACTGATAAGGGACTTTTGTGGTGGGAATGTTTGAAGATAATGAAAGTTAAAATAATATCAGCAGGTTAGTTTGTATAAACAAATAAGATTAATGAATGAAGAGAATAAATGTGTAGGAAAAAATATACGATTCCATAGTGGTAAACAATTTCTATAAGGTGAACAACAGAGACAGATAATGAAGTATTTAAAATACAGAAAGGAAGAATGTGGAAGCTGCTTAGGATAAGAATTTGTACCTGACACCATGTTTGCTCACTGCCTTTGGGTAAAAAGAGAAAAAGCAATGGATGAAAGAAAATAATTGCAAGATAAAAAACAAGATTTTTGACGGAAGGACTGCCACTATTGCATGGTATTAGCAAAAGAAATTTAGGGGTAGAAATTGATTTATTGAATGTATGCTGCCAAATAAATTTTAAACTGGAAAAAGAGTTGTGAGATTAAGATGGTGTTAAGTTATATAAGGCTGAAACACTCATGAGGTAGCAAGAGCTTAAGTATGTCAGACATAAGTAAATGACAAGTAGATGTTTTCTGTAAATTCTGAATGCATTTTTATTTTCAGTAAAAGAAGTTAGAGATATACAGCATATAAGTCCATTTTTTTTTAAAAAACGATGATGTGGTATCATTAAAATGGGAGATATATGTTTATTAAATACTTGTTAAGCTGTTAGCTAGAGTAATACAGGGAAGGATCTGCCAAGCTTTTGATAAATGGTGTCTAGAAGAGGTAAGAGTAAAAGGCAAGAATGAAGTTACAAAAAATATGTTGTGGTGGACTAGGTAAATCACAGAAAAAAGCAGCATATTGTAAAGGTATATTGGTAAGTGCAGGTTCAGAAACATGATCAGTACAACAGAACATGAGGAAATTCTAAGGGTTTTGACCAATATAAAGAAAGGAGTATATGGCATTTGTTTTACAAGCAGAGAAGGCTGAATATCTTTGAGCACTCGATATTAACTGAGTACACATAAGGCTGAATTCTGGTAACTGTAATCAGCAGTAATGCCATAGTGAAGGGCATGTACATCTTTGGTTTGTAGTGGAGATTACTTTTTATGTAATACATTCCGTTTGCTTTGTGTGTGGTTTGCTATGTGTAGTGGTTGTCTTAGGAAACCACTGCCAGTGTGGTTCTCAGTGTTCACACTCCCTTCTCTGATTTTTGCAACCACTGAGTTGGTATATTTAAGTTTGAGGGGTGTGTACGGTTGCTCTCTACATAGGAGGTGCAGAGGGGCTTTTCTCCCGAAAAAGGACTTTTTTGTGGTTTCCTTATGTGTAGGTTTTATCCATTTGTTTCGGTGTTTTGTGGTTCATTACTTTCAGAAGTTGCTCTTATTTTGTATTATGGATTTTGTGTTCACCCTTTTGATGTTTCTTGCTTTTTTTTTTTCCATAGCTGATATAACTAAAGACAGACAGCTGTTAAATTATTAATAAGAGAGAGATGCTATTAAGACTTACTATAAATCTATTTACAGGTAAGGGATGTAAATAGTTAAAGGGCATAAAGCAGTGGTTTCCTTTTGTTCTCTTTCTCTTTTAATGTGCATGAACTGTATTTAAAAGAAATCTTTTTGAATATAAAAGGATTAGCTTGGAAAAAAAAGGATGTGAGATGCCTAGGCTGTTATGCAGATGAGATGGTAATAGTAATAAAGGAGGAAATGGAAGGTGACTGAGAGTTACGGAGATATGCAGGATACATTGCCTAAATATAAATGGTAATATAAGCAGAAGATATTATATAAAGATTAGAGTAAAAGATACAGCCATTTTAAATGGCGGAAGACATGCTAAGGCCTTTAGTGATAAATTATTTTAGAAAACACAGGAAAAACCTGAATTTATGGTGAAAGCATACAAGATCGGCCTTAGGTCAAATGGTGCCCTAGGTAAAAGGGCTCCAGAGCGCTGCCCCACACCACCTGGTGCCCCCATCCTGGTCTATTTGCACCATCCAGATTAGTAGAAAAGCACCCCTGTTACAGCGGCTCCCTAGGCGGCCGCCTAGTTGTTCTATGACTAAGGCCGGCTATGAAAGCATATAATGTGTATTTGTTTAATTATACTTTACTACCATTTGATAACTATGTAGTTGGAGTATTTTTATTACCTGAACATTTTAGTGACACCCTGACCCCATGTGCAAAATTGGAAAAAGGGATTGTGGATAGATGAATTTAGAGAAAGTGGTCCTCGAAATGTGTTTTAAAATAATATGGGGATCATAGGAATACTATAGAGGAAGAAAGAAGAAAGAGAGAGGTGCATGATTCCACCTATGGTTCTCTTTGCATGTTTAAGAACATAATTTTAGGGAAATTAGGGAAGAAATGAAAGTTATATACTTGCAATAATACTAACGTCTGTCCAGAATATTACCAGATGATAAAGAAAACAAGAATAAAAGTATCAGGGTTTATAGGTTTGTCAGTTATGGTGTTGAGACAGCTATTATGGTCTGCAGAAGCCGTGGAGGGAGTTCTATAGCTGACGTTGAAGTGGTAGTTAACCTTGTTTATGCTGAATTAGATTTCCAGCAGGTTGAATTTTATGTCAGGAGGAATTTGTTGTGAAATGTGGGTGTCTCTAACGACTGATACCCCATTGCAGTTGTTCATAGATTTGAAAGCATAAGAAGCATAAAGTTGATAATAGATAGTTTGCTATAACTGCACTGAAATCATGTTAACAAGACTAGACACATATGCACGTCTTCAGTTTGCTGGAAAGCCTTGTGTTTGGATATTGATACTTCTGGTACTGAGTAAAAACCCATTGATATATCTCAAATTAGTATTTTCTAGGTTTGAATGTTTGGAAGACTGACTTTGCCCAAAAGTCACAATGGTGGCAGTAAATATTTTAACCAGAATGTGAAATCCATAAGATAATCTTTAAATCCATAAGATAATCTTTTATGAATCAGTTGGGTTTGGCATTAATCTTGTGTCAGGTCAACATATGCTGGAGACAATCTGAATTACACCAGTGGCTAAGCCAATTATTAAATTCACTTATCTTATATTTAACGTCAGTGTCATTCTAGGTGAATGCAAAATACGACTTAAGACACATAACTCCCCAAAAATAACATTGCTGTCTTAATTAAGCCCCATAATAGCAAAACTTGTACAAATTGATGATTCTAGTGTTAAACGTTATATTATTTGGAAAAAAATAAATACATAAATAGAATAAAAGAAGAAGAAGATAAAACACCAACTGCAGTTAGACAATTGTCTAGAAAACTGCATCGCTGGCAAAGCAGACCCAATTCTAGTTATCTAAACAAAAAGCAAATTATAAAACGAATAAATCCTGGCATGATCATTGCATTACTAGTGTACATTGAAAATGGATTAAAAGAAAAACTATATTAATATGTACCTCAGAGCGCCTATGGAAAACCACGCATGAGACACTACACTCATATAAAAGTCTTGTTCAGACTACATAAATCCATGTTCAATACAAACTTAGCAATTAACACAAGTCATCAAATTCGATGGGTAACACAACTCTTACATAAACAAAAACTGAAACAATGTACACATTAAGTACAAGACGCTCTGGTTGTGTGATATAGGAAACGTTGTACTGTGAGTTTATGAATCTCAGTTTAGGGAACCCTTATTAAAAATTGATCCCTAAATCTATAGTACAACATATTTCTTCAGGCAATGATACAAAGAGATAAATGTGTAAACAGGGAGCTTTCATTAGACTGAGCCTAATTAGCATAAGGGCCATGCTAGAAGTTTCAAAACTACACAATATATACACACCTGCACCTGCCATGTCCCTCAACACACTGAAAAGTGTGCAAGAGATGAACAATGGCAGCTTTGTTATTACTTGGGTTAAAGGATTCTACAACAACAGCTGTTTCTGAAAGGTAAGTTAGCGAGGAATGGTATTTTACTTAGTTTGTACAGTTATACTTATTTGTTGTTTATGATATCCTTAACACTGTGCTGCTGTATTATGTGTTTATGTTGCTTGTTCCAAGTAACAGCAATGCTGCCACTGTGGTTGTGGGTGCTATGCTGACTGAGGGTCTAGTGACATGGTAGGGCTCATGGAGGGTAAATGATGTTGCAGGGTTCATTTCATATAAGTTATGAGTGTTTGGTGTTGTTGTAGTGCATTCCTACCTGCAGGCCAAGGAATGAATTTTCAGCCTAATGCGTATTGATATGTCAGTGTTGGGATTTTTTGTCCTGGGTGATAATTTCAAGAGAAGCTGTTATAGCACTGCTTGTTTTTATGGTGGGGGGGTGTAATGCCATCTGCATATTAGTCTACAGGAGTTGTACAACAACCATTTGGCATTATGCTAGGATTATTGTGAAAGTTGTTGTGAGTATACTCTTACAGTTTGTGTTTGCTGGGGAGTGGAAGGTGGATCTTGGTGGCACAATACAAAGGCGTGTATACCTTTGAAGTTTGTTCAGCAGCTATACAGGCCATGCTTGTTTACAGGCTATGTCTTTACACACTTGCATCCTCCCAACCCACATGCAAAGCAGATGTTGTGAAAGTGATGGAGGTATTACTAAAGTTTTGTGGGTTGAGAGTTTACACATTCAGGAAGTCATGTCTTCATTGGGCTATGGATCCCATAGTTTCCTCAAGGCACACCTGAGTGTACTGAGTGAGGAATCTGTCTACAGAATGTGATGCCCATGGCCTGTGTAATGCTTAAGATCATCAGCTTCATGACTATGTGCCAAAATATGATATATCAGGTATGTGCTGCTTCAGTTGGCTTTCTGCTTAGTGGAGGATTTGGAAGCGGAAATTGCTATACACTTACCCACATAAAGGGGTATCTGTACATGGTATAAGTAAATTTCATTCACATCATGTGAGATGCTCCATTGGGGACCCATGTCTATTTGAGTGTTGCATCCACATATCATATAATGTCATACCTGGATAACTGACACAGTTTCCCACATACAGTGAATTATATAGCAGTGGTGCATGTAAATGGCAGTGAGTTTAAGAAATGCTGGCATTCAGAGCCTGTTGAGAGCCTGTGTCACATAGACTGTGGTGCTTCATATGCCAAAAGAGACTATGGAAACCCTGAAAATACTGCATGGCAGCATTATGTTGGAGTATATGGCTTATATGCATGCAGATGCTTGGAGCAGTCCCTCACACATACATTTGTGTACCCTGAGTCATGCTGTAGAGTAGTTAGTCATGTTACACCATGTTGCTATCGCATGTACACAATGCACGCAACATCCTTCAACACATGGATTGCAGATATACATATGGGTAGCACTCCTTATATATTTCAGGGGCACATTGGTCTTACCATCTCTGCATTAAAGACTGTGTAGCTTTGTAGGGGTGTGTCAGGTGTGCCCACACCACATCTTACAAATATACTTCTTTTCACTTTCAGGTATCCTGCCAATATGTGGGAAACACAGAAAAAGCTAATTCTTCCATGCAGAGAATAAGATCCTGCTTCAGGCCCTCCATCTGCATGGCGGGTGGATGCTCCACTATGAGCGTGTCTAATGTAATAGATGACATCACTGCTGACAGTGATCAAACTGGAAAATATAATCAGGTCAGAAGATGAGCTACGTCATGTGATCTGTGCTGCACAAACTAGGGCAGCCTACCTAGCACAGGAGCAGTGGGCCTCAAGAGGGAGTACACTGAGAAAACCACTTTTGACAGACATGGAGACGTTTCTGGCATATTTCCATTGTGATCTAGACAGTTCAGGCATCCATGCTGGACTGATAGATATCAGTGCTGAGTTAAACAGGACACTATACATATCTGTTGGTGATGCCTTAGGACAGGGCATGTTTGAACATGGATTAATATGTGCAGTATTACTTCTTTGCAATTTGATACAACATACAAATTTTTTTATTTTATTTATTTATTTGACATTTGTTAACTGGGTTGGTCAAACTGAGCCAGAGGCCCATTTTCAGTGGAGACTAGAGGAGAAAAGCTCCAGAGATTTTACAGATACAAAGAACACATTTTAACATCTTTAACAATTAATCAAAACATAGTTCAAATAGCAGTAGTAATACAATTACAGG
>NC_056742.1:480460534-480473034 GCF_019279795.1 Protopterus annectens | reverse complement strand
CTAGAGCATGTAGCTCAAGTAGATTTTGTTTTGCTAAGATGGAGCATGTTCAACAGTTCTGGGTTGGACATGGCTCTGTATGTTAGACAGAGATCGCCTCTGAGAAGGTGGTATACAACAAAGAAATGCCTTAGTTTTTTCAATTGTGCTGCATAGGGCAACTGTTTGAGGCCAGTAATCCTCTTAGTGAGGTACCTCTGTGGTCTCTCCAGCTGCTGGAGATGCCTAGCCAGGTACATTCCAATTGGTGCATTGTACTCAATAATGGGTCTGATGAGGGAAGCGTAGAGGGACACCACTACATCCTTAGATCTTGATGCGAACCCTTTTGTGATCAGATGGGTCACATAGAAGGATTTTCTAACCACCTTGGCAACACGGTTATGAAAGGAAAGCTGACTATCTACTTGGGTCCCTAGATCCCTTATTACTTCTTCAGATTTCAGGGGGTTACCTCCTATGTGGTAGTTCGCGGGTACTCTGTTTTTTCTAAAGGGGATTACTACACATTTTTTAGCATTTAGCTTGAGACCATGGCTTTGACACCATGCATCAGTCTCATTAAGGCCCTTCTGGAGGATATCCATGTTGGCCGGAGATTCTATTATAGCACCCAGTTTGCAGTTGTCCGGAAACTTGGTCAGCCACAGCCCTTCAGTGCTTGCATGTACTTCTGAGAAGTATATGCCAAACAGGAGGGGCTCCAGGACAGAGCCCTGAGGCACACCGCTCATTACTGGTCTGGATTCGGACATAGATCCCACTACTCTTACTTTGTGGGATCTGTCTGAGAGCCAGTTTGCGATCCATCTTGTGACATAAGGGTTTATGCCCAGGTTGGTGAGTTTATCAATAATACCCGAATGGGGAATGGTGTCAAATGCTTTAGCAAGGTCAAGGTAAGCTGTGTGTACCTCCTTTCCCTTATCTATAGCCTGAGTAACTGTCTCAAAGAAGTCCACCAGGTTCAGGAGGCATGATCTGCCCTTGATGAAGCCAAACTGTGTGGGGTCAAGTGTTTGGAGGTTTCCAATCTCTCCATTTATGAGTTCCATAATGATTTGCTCCATTGCCTTACAGATCAGACTGGTCAGGCTTATTGGTCGGTAGTTCCCAGGGTCGGTTGTGGGCTCACCCTTGTGCAGTGGAACCACCATTGCTGTGTGCCATTCTATGGGCATATATCCTGTCGAGAGGCTGAGACTGAACAGGGTATTCAGATGTGGGGTTAATTCATTTTGGAGGTAGCGTATGACACAGCCCGGGACACCATCTGGTCCCATGGCGGCAGTGTTTTTAGCTTTGTTTATTAACCAATGTATCAGTAATAATTGGAGTTACACAATCCCCTGGAATAGTAATAGGCCCTGTAGGTGGTGAGGGGGGGAGAAATTTGCACTGAACCTATCAGCCAAGATGTTGGCAATGTCAGTGGGGTCAGTGTATTTTGTTCCATTTTGTACTAGCTCAGAACAGACCTGAGTGTTGCCATTTAGGTTTTTGATGTAACCATAGAAGGCCTTATGGTTATCCTTGGCATCCTTGGCAACCTTCTTTTCGAAATTGGCTTTAGTTGATTTGATGAGGGCCCTCAATTTCTTACTGGTGCTGATCAGGGATGATTTTTCTACTTGAGATTTGGCCTTTTTTTGTATAAGTCTCCTCCTTTTATTGTATAGTTTGCTTATGGCCGGGGTTCACCAGACTGGTTTCTTCTTGCTTGATGAAGGAGTCTTGGTTTTATTTGGGATAGCATGGTCCATGCAACCCTGAAGATGTATATAAAGTGCCTTGGTGTAGGATTCTGCATCCTGGATATCATTATCCTTCTGCAAGGGAATAGTGAAGCTTTCCACTTCTGATGCAAGTAGTTTGAAGTTTGCTTTGGAAAGGTTTTTTTACAATGGTTTCTTTGACTGGGGGAGGTGGAGGGGTGAGGATGTCTAGGGTTATCAGTTTGTGGTCTGATCTGACCAGAGAGGGAGTGATAACGGGTGTGGTACAATGGGCGCCCATATTTGTGATGACTAAATCCAATATGTTGTCCCTCTAGTGGGAGAACATACCAGTTGTTCAAGGGCATTTGAATTTATAAATTCTATGAACCGCTGGGCATAGGAGTTAGAACTTTGGTAGTTCACCCAGTCTATACCAGGGTAGTTGAAATCACCCAAAATTATGGTGTTGGGTAGGACCTTTATATTTTCCAATGCCTCAAGGAATGCTGAGTGAGCATCTTGGGACATGGTGGGCGATCTATAACAGGCTACGACTTGAAATGTGGTTTTGCCTGCTGATAGTTGTGCATGGATGATCTCTGGGGCATCATGCTGCACCACTAACCTGGAGATGTGGGTATCCTTGATGAATATGGATACACCTCCACCCTTTGTACTGCAATCCGGTAACTGAGGCCGGAAGGTATGATATGAATTGTAACCTGGTAGTGCTGGGGTGCTCTCTGGAGCCTTGAACCAGGTTTCCGTCACTGCACAAACATCGATTTTCTCCATACTGAGGAGTGCCTCGAGTGCGTGCATTTTGAGGTTGAGATTTCTGGCGTTGAGTAACATTACCCTTAGTTTTTGGTTACCTGTGCTGGTTACGGTGGTTGGTTTGTCCTTTGAGCCTTGCCTAAAAAAGGCACTATGAGGACGACAAGAGCCTTGGCCAGTATTTGTAAGCCTAGGGGTGACAGGTGCAAACCATTTCTGGTGAAACAGCGAGGCTTGTCTATCATGTCATCCCAGGCAGACAGACACTTGATCCCCTTAGAATGACACCAGAAGCTTAGCCAATTGTTGAAATTGATAATTTTGTCTTTGTATTGTGGTATCATTCTAGGTGAAGGTAGTATGCTACTCAAGGTCAGGGTCATACCAGCTTGGGCTACATGATCAGAGAGGTCCTCAATGTCTCTTTTCATGTAGTCCAGGGAGGTACATCTTAGATCATTCACACCAACATGTACAATGACAGCGTCACACTTGTACTTGTTCTGGAGTGACCTAAGTGCCTGTGTTATGTGGCGGATCCTAGCATCCGACAGGCAGCTGACAGCAACCTTCTCCTTGTTCAGCCTGGTGAGTGGAACATCTATGTGCCTTACTATAGAGTCTCCTATTACTAGTGTGTTGGGTATGGTTCTCCTCACCAAGAAAGACTGATTTTACAAAACTTGAATCCTGTTATAACAACATCACCAGGTTTGTTATTAACTCCCCATATAAAACACACCACTGTCTAGCATTAAAACAGCTTAATTGGCTAGAATTTCCTCAACTCATGCAATGCAACCAACCTACACTTGCTCATAAAATTCTAAATTAGTCAGAGAAAACCCCTTCCCTACAAACCTTACTGCAACCATACTCAAGTAACAGGACTCTGCGCTCAAGCAACAAATTCCTTCTTGTAGTAACTAAACCCCTCAACACAGCAGGGGAAACACTCTTCTCTAATTACGTGTCCAAACTATGCAACTCCTTACCTACACACATATCTTCTATGTTACCATTAACACAATTTAAAAAGACACTTTACTTCTAATTGTCTATGTTCCTGTACAGGTCCAGGCTAGCTTCACTCTCCCATTCCACTATACTCTGTACAGAACTGTTAACAGCTCTCTGTTTATTGTCTATAGGGTTATATCATAAGGCTATTTAACCAGACTAGTCAAATGCATATCATGTTTTATTTTTTGTATGTATCTACTCAATTATGTTTTATCACTCTGCAAATATTGTGTTTATGATAACTGCTTTGTATATAATGTACTGCATTCATTTGTACTGTTGTTTTTTTGTGGAGCTTTTCTTCTCGGGTCTCCACTGAAAAAGGACATGTGTCCAGTGGACTTTCCTGGTTAACAAATGTAAAATAATAATAATAAATAAATATTATATTTTCTATAAATGGAATGTGCCAGCTGGAACAGAATAACTGATATAGAGGGACAAATTTGACAGTTGTGCATGTTTTTGTTCCTGACTGACAGATGTGCCTTGAAACATAGCTAAGAAACTATTTGTGCATGGAATATTTCAGAAATAGATTATAACCACTGAATCTCATCCATTCTAATGTACTTATCTGCACAAGAGAGTTTGCTGTGCTTCCTTGTATGTCATGCAACTGTGTTGAAAGTTTTCTAGAAAAATACACTTGCATCGGATGTTCTGGAGGTTGAATAGTAACATATTAGTTCCGAAATACTTGTGCCATGTAACAGTGTAATTATGGCTTTGTGGGATATTTTGGAGAAAACATGATTAACAAAATGTTCAGGAAATGTGGCACTTAACATATGTTTATATTATTGGACAGTGCAGTTCTGGTGAAACCAAAGCAACAGATAAGATATTCAGGAAACAACACATTACCTTCAAATCAAATTAATTCTGAAATTGTATTGTCCACCTGGCAATTTTATGAATATCTATGATCACTTGGCATATATGGTAAAACAGACACACAATAAAACACTCATACCTGGAATATTCAAGAAATAAAGACTCACAACCCATTGTAGCTCATTAAGGGTACGGACTATTTCTGGATTATCTACACTGTCCAGCCAGTATTTCTGGCAACTGATGAGTAAATGTAACAATATAATCCACACCTTAACAGCATGTTTTATTGCTATTGCATAATGTAATGTAATGTAATGTGTGTGTGTGTGTGTGTGTGTGTGTGTGTGTGTGTGTGTGTGTGTGTGTGTGTAGCATGTTTTATTGCTATTGCATAATGTAATGTGTGTGTGTGTGTGTGTGTGTGTGTGTGTGTGTGTAGCATGTTTTATTGCTATTGCATAATGTAATGTGTGTGTGTGTGTGTGTGTGTGTGTGTGTGTGTGTATGTGTGTGTGTGTGTGTGTGTGTGTGTGTGTGTGTGTGTGTGTGCATTTATACATGTGCTCAATTTTGTTACATTGAGTATTTTTTTTTGGAGAATTTATTAGATTGCACCTCCACACCGCTAATAACACCGTTTTACCTTACTTTAAAGTACATTTAAAGTTGGTTTTCTGGTCTGGCTGTAAATTTGTTCTGAGCAGTAGTGATTATTCAGTGACAGGGATTAATTTACTGCTGTTTCTAATGGGTAGACATTACTGGCTAGACATCTAGCTGATTTCTTATTGATCCTTTTAATTTATCTTTTCAGCTTAGCAGTGGTTGTTGGCACTCTGAACAACACTTTGCAATGCTGTATTCAACAGGTGCTGGTGCTTTCATTTTTCAAATTCTCTCCAAGGAACCTCAATATACTCCACCTTCCAGTTATAACTATAGAAACTGGAAAGTTAGGAAGTACATCGCTGCACATCTAAAGCGATTTCATAGCCAGTTTACACAAATTTATTACTCCATACCTGGTATTGGTGATCAAACAAAATCTTGGTTGTCCACACTTATACCCCAAATCAAATACAACTATGAGCTGAAACACTTATCTTAGTAGCTGTTCAAAAAGACTCTGTTTTGTTCTAAAAGGTGCATGCTCATTGCGTGTAGATTTAGATAATTTTCTTTTAAATAGATAGCACTCCAGAAAATCTGCTTCAAACATCATAGGTGATATTCTCCATTTAGCCACATTGTAAGCATCTAGAACCATGGATTTACACTTTCTGTTAGCATGGTTTTAGGAAAATTCAGTCTCATAAAGATTCCAGCATAACAAAACAGAATCCAGATAACATAAAGGTATTGCTGCTCAACATTAAAAACCTTTCCAAAAAAGACCACTCCCTACAAGCATTCCCCACCCTAGAAAACATTGACATATGCATCGTCATGGGGACTTGGTTCAAGATAAAAGTCAACAATCCATCAGCATGGGGTTTCAGTGCCTATCACATGTTCAGGTCCACAAGGTTAGATAAAAGGCATTAAGGTGATAGACTCTCAAAATTCTTAAGAAAACATTTCACCTCCAGACTCATTAGACAAGATAATGTCTTGGACCTCCACCACATCCAATGTACCATTAACAAAACCCTTTATCATACCATATCTAACTATAGCCCCCCATTATGTTCCCCTCATCTCATACTTCCTGCCTAACTAGTATGGTGTCTCTATACTTTAAGCACCATTCTCTTAGGAGACTTCAGCTATCCCTCCATTAACTGGGACACTTATGTAACCTCAAACATGTATTTCCATTAATATTTGAACTTCATCAACACAGACTCTCTGGACCAATTAGTCTGCATCCCAAAAGGGCTGATAAAACCCTGGACTTGGTCCTTAGCAATATAAGACTGTTTTGCTTCACATCAATTTTCACTTCCTCCCTGGAGAAATCAGACCACATTGACCATAAAATAGAGAAGAAACCACACAGTAGCACAGAACGAAATGATAAAGCGCTTTTCGTTTATTCCAATAAACAAACTTCTTCAGATCAAGAAAAACAAAAAGTCACAGCTTAAATACTCTCTGGGCTAATACAAAGTCAATTAACTACTTAAAGTGAAAGCTGACTTACAAGGCACGCCCTGTTTGCAAACACAACTAGACTACAAACTGCTTTTAAAGTAAAAGCTAAAAATCCAAATAGTCAGACTAAAAGTACAACTAGCGTTGTTATAAAAAATGTGTAAATGTAGCCTACTACTAAGCTAGTGAGGCAAAGAAATAATAATTACAAGTGCATAAAAACTCCGCTGGTGTTTGTAAACCTGAGTTAATACAAATACCTATGTTAGTGCACTAAACTGTGTATGTCGAAGCACATCAAGTGTGCTGAACATAATTGGTAATAAGTAAAGTATCAAGATAAAACTACAAATTCTCAGCAAAAAATACTCAGCAAAAAATACACATAAGGTCACTGATATTGGATATTTTACTTTCTAAAGACACTAGCTTTCACAAATATACAGCTAATATATATAGGAAAGTAACGTACTCCAACTCATTCCTGCACTACACAAGTTGTCATCCTTTTCATCAGAAGCGGGCGATCGTCAAAGGTCAGCTAGTGAGGGCAGCCTGCATTATCACATTGGATAGTGATTTTGCCAAGGAATGTGGACACCTAAGGAATATGTTTTTTCACCGGGGTTACCCACATGAAATGTTAGACACTATTATAGAAGAAGTGTCGTCTAAGCGTCAGTGTCATTTTTATAAACCAATCTTGAATAGAGAGTTGGTTCTTATGAATGACACTGAACCCTCGAACACAGACTTAGTAAATGTCCACACAAGTAGGCATCCTTCTGAATTTTTTGGTGTCACATTCATAACAACATACAGTCTCAATAGTAGTGACTGTGTTCAGGCACTATGTAAAAATTGGGACTTACTCAAAAAGAACAACACAGTACACCAAAAACTTGGTAATCACCCATTGGTTGTTTATAGAAAGGCAAAAAACCTCAAAGCCCTCGTTGAACGACATAATATCAAAAAAACAATGACAGCTGGCATGTTTAAATACCAGGCGTGTAATTTTTGTCAATACATCTTGGAATCCAATAGATTTAAAGTTCACGATTACGAATACAAGTTGAACCTAAGAGCTAACTGTAACTCAAGAATGGTGATCTACTTAGCTATGTGCCAAACCTGTACAGCTTTCTACGTGGGCAAAACAGAACGAAGCCTACGTGACCACATTTATAAACATACTTATACAATCAGGAAGCAGAAACTTGATAATGCACTAGCAAAACACATTTCAGTTTATCCCAACCATATGTTTAATTTTTTGATTATTGACCAGATCACACAGGACTTCAGGGGTGCTCCTCTCCCACTTAAGTTAGAAGAGCGAGAGCTGTTTTGGCAAATTAGACTCAATGCATACAGTTCACCAGGTCTGAATGAGAACTGTTCTTTAAGTAGTGTTCTTAAACTTAGGAGCCTTAATAGGTAGGCTGTGTCAGGTTACCTTCCACACTAGCACGACACAGTTATTCTAATGCTCTTGAGCACCTTGGTTCAGTGACCTTATGTGTATTTTGTGTATTTTTTGCTGAGAATTTGTAGTTTTATCTTGATACTTTACTTATTACCAATTATGTTCAGCACACTTGATGTGCTTCAACATACACAGTTTAGTGCACTAACATAGGTATTTGTATTAACTCAGTTTTACAAACACCAGTGGAGTTTTTATGCACTTGTAATTATTATTTCCTTGCCTCACTAGCTTAGTAGTAGGCTAGATTTACACATTTTTTATAGACAACGCTAGTTGTACTTTTAGTCTGACTATTTGGATTTTTAGCTTTTACTTTAAAAGCAGTTTGTAGTCTAGTTGTGTTTGCAAACAGGGCGTGTCTTGTAAGTCAGCTTTCACTTTAAATAGTTAATTGACTTTGTATTAGCCCAGAGAGTATTTAAGCTGTGACTTTTTTTTTTTTGATCTGAAGAAGTTTGTTTATTGGAATAAACGAAAAGCGCTTTATCATTTCGTTCTGTGCTACTGTGTGGTTTCTTCTCTATTTTGTTTTTCAGTAGTCTGTTTTGCCTTTTCAGTTTACACATTGACCATAAGACTGAGGCCACAGGCATTTTTCTATAACTTTGCATTCAAGGATTTTAAGAAGGCAAATCTGTTAAAACTGAGTGATGATTTAACTGTATATTCAGAATCCCCTCCATCAGGACGACTGCAATACTTACACGGAATTTTTTTCTGCCAAATTCTATGCACATGTAAACAGCTGGATAAATACATCTGTCCCCTTCTGAAGTAAATAAAACGACAAATTTAAGAATGCACCTCTGTGCTGGAACCCAAATATAAACTGGCTCTATAATAGAAGTAAAAAAAAATCATTGCATGCAAAAATAAAAAAATGTAACTCTCAAGATGCTAAAATCAGTCTTACGTAACACTGGACTCTAATCAAATCAATAAAGCCAGATATAAAGTAAAAATAGTCATAAATGTGAAGGATAATCATAAAACCTTCTCTAACTATGTTAGAAATCTCAGAAACAGTGCCCAGCTGTGTGCTGAGTTAATAGGAAATTATATCATATGCATGGATCCACAGGATAGAACCAGTCTATGAGAGGACAATTTTAGCTTACCCTTCACCATCCCCTCCCCTCCCCTCCCCACCTGTATTCTTAGATCACATACCTGCAACTATACCTCCCCTCAAATCTTCCAAAAACAAGCTCTCAAGGCCTATCCAAGGCCAAAATCACTACTTCCATATGACTAGATAACACACTAGGCAGCCTACTGCTCAGCTTGAAAAAGGACTTGTCAGATGGCCTGCAGTGTTTACTCACTATTAACCTCCAAACAGGCTACACAGGATGAATGGAGGACAGCAAGAGTCACCTCTTTGCACAAGGTATTGGTGTTAACTGACTCAGATAATTATAGAATCGTAATCCTGACAAGTAAAGACACGGGCAACTTAGAAACTCTTGACCCAAGCCTGTTTACATTTGTCAAGGTGAGAAGGTTACTAAAGGAATGGCTGAGGGCAAATCAATTCACACCACGTCTAGAACTTGCCAAAACATGCAACACCAGCCATCATTCAGGTATCGCAGATAAACTCTTCAAGTTAAATATAAACCCTTATGAAACTTATTGGATAACAAACTGGCTCACAAAAAGAACTCAGTTGATTACGCTGGGGGGGGGGGCTCTACCTCCTCCAAAAGACCTATAACTAGCAGTGTACCTTAGGGATTGAACCTTGCTCCACTCCTATTTGCCATTTACTTCTTGGAGGTCCATGCAAATGTTAAACACCCATGGCTAGCTAGGACTGCAGATGACTGTAAACTTGGTACTATCATAAACTGCCCGGAGGACACCAAGATCCTTAAAGAGTGCCCTTCCTAAACAAATAGCTGGTGTCAAACCCATGGACGAAAACTTAATGCCAAGAAATTTGTAATAGAATCCTTTAGCAAGAAGAACCCCTCTTGTAATTATCTCATTGACAACTCACCTGTGAAAGTTGACCCCGTAGTCAGAGATATGAGAATTTATGTTGACAATAAATTGTCCTTTGGTCATCACATATCTGCTATTGCAAAGAAGTACTTTTTTCTTGCACAAGGATGAACTTTTTGATTGCACATCTTATATGTAAAGTTATGGCAGTCAAGTCCAAGGATGTAATCATGTCACTGCATTTGGTTCTTATTAGACAGATCATCATTTCAGTATGTATCTGTCCAAACATTTGGCACAACTGGAATGACCACAACACTTTATTATTAAAAAAAAAATCAAACTATCCAGACCATCTTGAAGCTTTTTCCTACTTCTAGGTATCATATAAGCTACCAAGAGGTTACCACTGCCTTGTGCATAGAACATTAACAGACCTTATGCTGTCAGACCTATTATACTTTTGCAAGTCCAATGTTAGTATAAACAGTCACTTAATCAAGGGATCACACTATATTTTGCAAAGTAAATGGGACATGTTGTTAAGGACAAATATCTATCATGCCTATGAAACTGTCTTCCCCTCCCCATAAAGCAAAGCACTTGTCTTACTCTACTGAAATGAAATTTGTATGACAGAATAGGAAACCATAAACTCATTACTTGCTTAGCCCCAAGTCCATTATGGAAAGAGTAAACAATGTCATAGCATATCCTTGTCTGCCCATTCTGGGTTATTCATACACATAATATAAGGGCTAAAAAACTACATGGGAATGTAACTTTAATCTTCAAATGATTCTCACAGATCAATAAGATATGAAGTACCTGCCAACCTATGAAACTTTATACATGCCTGTCTTACTGCATTGTCATAAGACTATTTGCATTGAGGAGAAATGCAACTAATACCCTCTCCAAAATTTGTATGTGATTATGTAACTCAAAGATGTTACATCAATGGTCATAGGCTGGTCCCAAATCCATAACTTATGGGACTAGAAGAATGCATCAAGTTTTGATGTTTTGCCAGTGACCGTGGTGATCCCCTTTCCTGAGCATTACATCAGTGCTGAAGTACATACCCAGACACACACACACACACACACACACACACACACACACACACACACACACACACACACACACACACACACACACAGTGTCTCATGCTTCAGAGGTTAAGGATCTCCAGCAGTGCTTTGAAATACATATTTAAGGAATATGGGCAGTAATTTGAATTCTGTCTAATTTATATTATTTTTACATGCCCAGTTTTGCAAAAGTTTCAAAACATGGGTTGCTGTTTCCAGGGTGTTCTGCAAGCAGTATATTGGTGCAGTGACTTTCACAGCTGTATGGTATCTATGCAAGCCGTGCATGAGGAAACCAAATCCTGTCCTGTAGGAGGAAGGTAATTAACTGCACACAACCTTGACTCTTTGTACTAAGCCAAACACAGATGATAAACGTACGAGAAGCACTGTGTCATAATTTGTGAAATAAGCAATCTTGTTTATTGGAAGAATGAGTAAAGTATTTAAAAAAAGTGAATCATGCTGAATAACTGAAACTTTCTTTGATCTCAGTTTATCTCTGACATCCTCTTTATATCTGAGTAGAAAGATGGATTTGGATGTCTCAGACATTCCTCAGTTAAAGCAGATGCTTGCAAAGTTTTACCCAAAAATTTATGGTGATTTGGACACACAAGCTTTTAGCACTTAAACTTTTCTGTCTAGTTCTTGTTCCATCTTAAACTGACTGCATCAGAATACTTACATGACTGTCTTAAATAGCCATAGTTTACCTCCTCACCCCCCTCCCCGGCATAGATTCAAATGTGTAGCCTCATTCTGATGTGGTTTTCTTGTTAAGTAGTCACTATCTAGTTATACATTTTAAAATATAAAGAGTGAGGGTTCAAATAATACGTACTTTTTTTTGTGTCACATGACGGATGTGCAGGCATTTCAAAGTTGCACATTCTTCAACCACAGTGAACTGGTGACTTTGAAAGTAGAACCTTAGCATGCCTTCTGCCTTCTTCAGTATAACACAGTTATCTAGAACAACTGACTACTTATTATAAAAGTTAACAAAAGTCTAACTAAGCTAGGGGGAGGATAACATTATCATTTGAATTCTTACTCAGAAACTTTCCTGAGCATCAGCTATCAATATTGTAAAGTTAGTGATGCAGAATATCTGGGCCGTCATGTTGAAGCCCCTAATGTAGGGCTTGCAGAATAAACAGCTGCATCTCATAATATCAAGCATGTTGTATATGACCATAACTACATAGTAACATGAGCCACAACATGCCTAGAAAATGCATGAACCTTTAGGGCATGCAGTTGTGCAGACTGTGTTGCTGGGCAGACATACACTTGTCAATGTGTTCCACATCCTGGATAAATACTTGCACAGTAATATGATTCAAAAATGCCGTGACCTGTCAGATATGTGGTGGTGCAGACCATGCTGCTGAGCACATATAAACCTCTTTGTTCCACAGGAAGCATTGCTTTGATAAGCCTGCTTGTGTAGAGCTACACTTGAGAGGGCACTACATAGCCCCATCCATTGTCATGGTGTATACAGTGCTC
>NC_056742.1:480400534-480455534 GCF_019279795.1 Protopterus annectens | reverse complement strand
TTTTCAAACCAGGTGGTAGCCATGATTCAAGAACTAATTTTAGAAACAGTAACAACAACTAATAACAGTAAATAATCTTTACTAGGAACGTGTCTGGACTTGATATTATGGTAATGGACACAGAATCACTTGATGCAGATTGTCAATGGCGACCCGAGTTTTAATGTTATGAAAACCATCTCCAGATGTTTGGATGTTCTCATTGGGCAGAACACT
The DNA here is from genome assembly GCF_019279795.1 of Protopterus annectens. Taxonomy (NCBI): domain Eukaryota; kingdom Metazoa; phylum Chordata; order Ceratodontiformes; family Protopteridae; genus Protopterus; species Protopterus annectens. The sequence goes on along the minus strand of NC_056742.1, from coordinate 480,455,318 downwards.
GTTCACATCAGTGGGTAGAGTTTTTTGACTGGGATCATGTGCAGCATATATAGATAATACAGTATTGGACAGAGGATGGGATAAGAAATTCAAATCATGAAAGGGAAGGAGAAAATGTTTGAGAAGAAAAAGAACAAAAAGACGCCATACTCTCTGCAGGTGTAAACTCGTAGAAAAAAGTTGTCAGAGGTCTTCATTATTTAAAGCAATTCCTGGACAGCTATGTAGTTTCCATCTAGAGTTATGTTACAGGTAACAAGTGTTTAAATGATACAGGAAGGATGATAGTGGGGATACTAGACAATTCTACTTGGAGTTGGTTCCAATACCAATACATAAGCTGACATGAATGCCTGCAGAAGATTGAAAAAAAAATCCTAGAGTATTTGTGGCACTTTCATGAGAATCATAGAACAGAAATGGTGACAAGTTTATGTGCTATGTATGTCATTACTGTGGTTGTCTTCTGGCCTGGGTTGTTGCTGAAAAGGGACCTGGAACAGCTTACTTATCCAGTAAATAAATAAGTAAATGAAATAAAAATTAAAGGGTGTTTGATGGCCTCTGGAGGGATATATAAAGCATGGCAGACACTATTGTTATATTCCAGAAACCTGATGACAGTTAACAAAATAATTTAAAGCCTTAAATATTTATGAAAATTATCATTCAGAAAACAGCAAATATATAGCCATAGAAACGGACACATGCATGTGAGCGCACACAAACACACACACGCACACACACACGCACACACACACACACACACACACACACACACACACACACACACACACACACACACACACACACACAGACACACACACACACACACACACACACACACACACACACACACACACACACACACACACACACACACACACACACACACACACACACACACACACACACATGCACACAGATGCAAACATCACCATTTTATTTTATTTTAGAAAAAATCTCCTGGGTAGAACATGATAAAAAATATATATATCCATGGCAAACACATCAATGCCCTTAAGAACACTCCACTCTAGGGCTTTCCAAAACAGATCTTAATTTGTTTAGATATATTTTACAACAATTTCTGGCAGGAAGGAGCTGTAATTAGTATGTGTGTGTATATATAATTTTCCTCACAATGTTCTTCTTGCAAAGTACCTTCAGTATGTTAGAGTTAAGATTTATCAACCAGCTTTAGAATGTAATAAACAAAGAAGGTAAGTGAGACGTTTGCCTTTAATTGCAAAGGAGACAATACAACAAGAAATGCAGAAAGTGCTAGGCATATACTAAATATATATAAAATGTGACTTACATTATGACTAAGTAAGCCCATAATGGAACTAGAATACAGCACTTTAGAACAAAACTTATAAAATGCTACCTGGCTTGATTTTGGGGTTCAGGTTACAGAGATAAGTGAGTCATTGAGGTAATGCCTGTGAATGAGGTAGGAGCTTGTTCCATTTCAGAGCTATTGCAAAATGTCCAATGCACTACGTGGAGCTATTAAAAACACTATGGCAGTGAGAGCTTGAAGGTGGGAACAATAACCACGGTAGCTACTTCAGTAAATTTTGTAGTTTTTAACACGTGAAAACTAAAGACATATAGTTATCTTGTTTTGAAATGTTGATGCTGGAGAAAAGACTCATGCAGTATGATTTCCATATCTTGCCACAGATCAAACAAAAATGGATAAAGAACTTCAGAATGCATGTAACTTATTTTTTAGAGAGAACAGGGAAAGGGATTCTCTGAACTATTTTCTCTTTTTCCATTTACATGGTGTACCTTATTAATTCCATTTGAGGTTACAAAAACAATAGTTAACATAATGTAATGGAGAGCCTTCGAAATGTCTGGAACTACAGACAACAAAGGTTGCAGCTTATTGCTACAGACCCTTAAATCATTCACTAAAAGGCTTCTGTAATGAAACATTCAAAGATTTCTGCCTGCACATTTATTTAATAAAATGCAAAGGACATAAAATTCTTGCTGCAGCTTTCCTCAATATGTGAAATTAATTTAGAAACACATCATAGGTAACTGCTCCATGCGTAATGTTGAACCGATGACCTTTTATATGAAGGCTCTAGAAAATCTATACTAAAGTAACCTTAGAGAACAAGTATAGCATTGCAGCAGCAGGGAAATAACATTAATGAAAGTCGTCTACATACAGTTATAATCTAGTACTAGAACTGAAAAAAGCTATGTATTATAACTAAAATATTTTAAATAAAATGAATAGTGCAGCCACAGTGGAAAGACCAATGAGACGTCACCTAGAAAGATATGAGCACATTCTGTTATAGATAGTTTTGCAAATTATGCCGTGTGTGGAATACATTTTGGAAGAAACAGATACGGATCATATTCACCTCTGCGTTACGTCTCTGCATCTAAGTGCTGTCAATGAATATTCTACTTTTTTTATTACAGAGCCTTTGAAATTACAGACATAAAAGTGTGTACAAACTTCAGGAAGCACCCCAATTAATCAGTAAAAAGGAGTGTTGTTAGGATAAATAACATATTCTGCTGCAACGACACAGGCCTTGACATTGAACAGCTGAAATAAATGATAGAATTTGTGGTTTAACACTGTATCATAAAGGTAAGGGGTGCAGTTAATGGTACCCCATGCAAGAGCGAGCCTGTCTTACAAACACAAATCTTACCTCTCCTCCATTTAATAAAAAAATGCTTTTATGTAACAAAGTGCCATGTGTGTTTCTCCGCAGGTGAATAACATAACTCAGGAGTTATCTGATTAATTTTGAGTAAGATAAACTATTGCCAGAAAAGACAAACAGAGTGGAGATGAACATATGCTAGGATCATAGTTAAAGAAATTCTACCAAAACAAAATGCAGAGAAAACATTTTATATGAGAAAGGACTATTAACAATAACTGTGATAAAAATAAAAATAGATAAAAAATATTTTGCAGATAGTTTTCTAAGTGTAATAGTACCCTCCAAGATGTATAGTATTAGCAAATACTATGAGGCTCTCTGACTATATTGTTGAACTTCAGAGTGCCTCTGGGTGGTCCATCATTGTTTAATTGCTTGTTTAGTTGTTGAATGTTTGCCAATAACATCAATGTATATGTGTTTGGCAGAAAAAGGATGGTAGGATTTTCTGGGTTTAGTTCTCATTTTAATAAGTATTAGATTTAATGTTTTGTTTAACTATATATATATATATATATATATATATATATATATATATATATATATATATATATATATATATATATGGGTCCACTATGTAATTTCAAAATACTGAAATCCCAAAATTCAGTATTTCGAAATTACATAGCCGAAAACTCAAAGTTCCGAAACTGGCAGAAGCACAGAATTCAAAATCCCAGACACGGAGATGTAGAATTTCCACTTCCGCTGGTGCGGTGTGTGGATGTATCGGTTGAATTTAGGTAAGTTTGTGTGTGTAAATGTGTTGGTTAGGGGCTTTAGTGTGTGTAAGTGTGTATTGTGACTGTGATGTGTGTGTGTGAGGGACTGTAAGATGTGTGTGTGTGGGTTCATAGGTCCATAGGTAGGTATTAGGCTATTGACCCTAGGGCCTATATAAGCCTAGCCAAAAAGGTACCTTGGCTTTTGCCACCTAAAAATTATTTTCCTGTGCCCCTGTCGAACAGAGCCACAGAAGTGATCCCCAGGGTGAATTTCCTATTTCCCATCCAATCATCAAGATTTTTCTTGAAGATTGCTAATGAGGAGCTCTGTCTGACATAGATATGTAGTCTGTTCCAGAGTATGGGAAGTCTCTGGGACAGGAATCTATCCCTCCAGCATGTTCTGTTTATTCTGGTCTCAAGGTTTAGGTCCCTACAGCATGTAGCTCGGAGGGACTGGAGCATGTCCAACAGCTCTGGATTTGACATAGCTTTGTATGTTATCCAAAAAGTAAAGAAGACACAGCCCTCGAAATATGACCAAAACCACAAAAAATGGGCTGCCAGGAGTCACTGATGAAAAACTCGGCTCCACAAAAAAGTTTTATTTTTCACTGCAAAATAGTGAAAAATAAAACTTTTTTGTGGAGCTGAGTTTTTCATCAGTGACTCCTGGCAGCCATTATTTTTGTAGTTTTGTATGTTAGTCAGACATCGCCTCTGAGTAGGCAATATGCGACAGAGTAAAGCTGGAGTTTTTTGAGACGGTCTGCATAGGGCATCTGTTTGAGGCCAGTAATCCTCTTTGTGAGGTATTTCTATGTGCTTTCCAGTTGTTGTAGATGTCTTGTGAGGTACATACCAAAAAGGGTGTTGCACTCTATAATGGGTCTAATGAGTGATGAGTAGAGGGGAACAATGACCTCTTTTTTTCTGGATGAGAAACCTTTTGTGATGAGGTGTGCCATGTAGAAGGATTTCCTGACCACTGTGGCGATGTGATTATCAAAGGAGAGACTACTGTCCACCTGTGTCCCAAGGTCTCTTATCACACTTTTGGTGTTAAGTAGACTACCACCTATGTGGTAGTTCATGGGTACAGAGTTTTTACCAAAGAGGATGACAATGCACTTTTTGGCATTGAGCTTCAGGCCATGGCTTTGATATCAGGGATTTGTCTTAGTGAGGACCTTTTGTAGGATGTCCACATCGTTAGGAGTTTCGATTATGGCTCCTAGTTTGCAGTCATCTGCAAACTTCATTAGCCAAAGACCTTCTGTGTTTGCCTGTACTTCAGAGAAATAGATACCAAACAGGACAGGACCCAGGACAGAACCCTGTGGTACACCACTTGTCACTGGTTTGAAGTTGGATTTGGAGTCAGGTACTTTCACAGTGTGGGTTCTGTCTGTGAGCCAGTTGGCAAACCATCTTTTGACATAGGGATTTTACCTAGTTTAGTGAGGTTTATCTATAATTCCAGAGTGGGGGATGGTGTTGAAAGCCTTGGTAAGATCTAGATAGGCTGTGTGAACCACCTTACCCTCATCTATGGCTTTGGTGACTGCTTCAAAGAAGTCTATCAGGTTTAGGAGACATGATCTGCCTTTTACAAACCCAAACTGGGTGGGGTCCAGAGTTTGGAGATTACCAATGTCTTTGTTTATGAGTTCCATGATGATATGTTCCATGGCCTTGCAGTGTGATTTTCGTTTGTGTTTCTGTTTGTGCGATCTCGGAGTTAGAATATATAAGTAGGGGAGGTGTGCAGGGGTGGTTGCCCCCCTGCTTATCTATAGTGTAGATGCATTTATTATTTTGTGGGGGGAGTTTTGTGTTTGTTTATGTGTGTACCTTATGTGTAGCATAGTTTCGGCATTTTGAATTTTGGGATTTCAGTATTTCGAGATTACATAGTGGACCCATGTATATATATATATATATATATATATATATATATATAAATTTTTATAGCTTGTGTAGTTGCTTATCTGTTTTCTTCTTTTTTTCATGAACTACAGTTTTATATATTTTTTCAGCATTAATCTGTCATTTCATTAGTTTATCACATGATTCTAAGAGTGATTTAGCTGTGTCATGCTGAGGGTGGAGCTTATTTCAGGTTTTCTGTTCAAGAGCAAATAGTTTTATTTCATTATCTATGTTGTTTTGGAAACTAATATTTTTATTTTACAGTTATTATTTTTTATTTTATTTTGCATCTTATTGCTGTTAACGTAGTTTTTGTATTAGGGCTCTTGAATAGTGTTTATTGCTGAGCTTGTTTTTGGGGAAGGGTTATTGTATTTATGGACTGTGTCTATCCTGGGGAATTCAAAAAGAACCCCACTGCTCATGTTAAGGACTGCAATAAAAAGGATCTTTTTCTGAGATGTAATATTTTTTGGTTCAGAGATACATTAGCAGAAATGAAAAAGACCTCATTATTAGCTAATTTTCATATCTTTAAATTAGCATTAATTACCTTGAGGGCAGATCAGCACTTTCTCACAGTAGTTAACAGTGTCGGGGAACTCATCTTGTTAGTGCAGGCACCCCAATTCATTCTCCCTCACACAATACACAGATTCAAAAATACATACACACACGCACATGTGCACACATGCAAATGCACACACACACACACACACACACACACACACACACACACACACACACACACACACACACACACAAAAAACACATATCCCATACCTGCCCTAGTGTTGTAACAGCATCCCCAGTGTCTCCTTTTTCTTGCCCTTGTAAATCAAAGATGTTTACAGTTAGTAATGCCAGACAGTAGAATGTCATATCTCATGTCCTTCAGCAGATACATGATAGTGCAAAAGCTGTTATGATACTGACTTAATAAGTCGGCATAAGGACTAATTAAAATCTGTTCCTGATTTTGTCCCACCAGTAATTTTGGCTTTGTCATGATTTCTTGTGCTGCAGTAATGTTCTCTGTCTCTCTCCCTTGTAAATCATGAATTATTACAGGCATTGAATAATGCCTGAAATCCTCATTGTATACTAAAAAGCCTAATGCACTAACTTTGCGCTTAGTGCAACAGGTTCATGTTAAGGAATTGTGGCAAAGGATCAGAGTTCAAAGCCTTTCTCCCATTTACACTTTACATGTTTTAGCACTTCCTATGCTATATTCCTTGTGTCTAATGGTTGTGCAGCTGACTAAGGTCCTCTGTGGGTGGTCAGAGAGTAAAGTATTATAATAACCTTTGTGTCTAGTGTTCCCCCCGACCCACATCTGTAGCGTTATCCCTGGTGTCAGGTAGATCTCTCCAATCCCATTATATGTAAGTGACATGAAGAAATGCAACAGGTCTCTCTGGTGTCTAGTCGATCCCTCATCCCTGTTAAGTTTAAGTGTTGTTAAGTCATGAGAATGTCTCCCTGTCTATAGACAACACATCTGTAGGGCTACTCCTGGTTGATAGTGCTTCCCCCTAACCAATGTCGGAGGCTTTCCACATTAGCCTAAGGATGTGTGGAAGCGTGATAGCCACCCCCAACCCCCTCCCACACACACATTCACAAATTCTTTCCATAAACACACACACACACACACACACACACACACACACACACACACACACACACACACACACACACACACACACACACACACACACACACACACACACATACACACAGACATGCACACACACACACACACACACACACACACACACACACACACACACACACACACACACACGCACACACACACACACACACACACACACACACACACACACACACACACACACACACACACACACACACACACACACACACACACACACACACACACACACACACACACACACACACACACACACACACACATATGCTCATACGTGCAGCCCGTCACATACAGACACTCACAAACTTCTTAATAATACCTGAACACAAAACTTCCCAGCTGTTACCTCTAATGCATTAGAAGAACACAGTTTTTTGACTGTGCTAATTTATGCAGACAAGCAATTGTCTGAATTACCTCATTGCTTCTGGAATTTACCCTGCTGATGATACACCTAAGTTACATGGGGAAAACAACCACTTGACAGCCATGGTGAACCTTGACCTTTTTCCCAGTGCGGCATGATCTCAGAGCTGGCATATTTAGTTGGTGTCACTCCCGGCTTCGTTGGGTTTAAATGTATTCCATTGCGTTATTTTGTCCTGGTAGCCAAGTGGTTGCTTTCCTATGTAAAATATCGGTGACTTGTGGTTTTGAATACTTCATGTTTTGAAGAAATCATCTCGAGATTTTCTTATTCAGGTAACTGTAATTTCGATAAAGAGAATGAGACCCATATATATGTATATGTATATATATATATATATATATAGATATATATATATATATATATATATATATATAGACCCATATATATGTATATGTATATATATATATATATATATATATATATAGATATCTATATATACGTATGTACATATATATAGACCCATATATATGTATGTATATATATATATATATATATATATATATATATATATATATATATATATAGACCCATATATATATATATATATATATATATATATTTATATATAGACCCATATATATGTATATATATATATATATATATATATATATATATATATATATATATATTTATATATAGACCCATATATATGTATATGTATATATATATATATATATATATATATATATATATATATATATATATATATATATATATATATGAGTCTCATTCTCTTTATCAAAATTAGGTATGGTGTTAAGGAGAGGAATGCAGAAGGTCAGATGGTAGTGGATTTTTGGGAAAAGGATGGATATGGCTGTGGTGAATACATATTTTAAGAAGAGGGAGGAGCATAGGGTGACATACAAGAGTAAAGGAAGATGCACACATGTGGATTATATCCTATGCAGGAGGGCCAGTCTGATGGAGTTTGGAGACTGTAAAGTAATGACAGGGGAAAGCATACTTAGGCAGAATAGGATAGTGGTCTGTAGAATGACGGTGATCAAGAAGAAGAGGAGAGTGCCAAGGATCAAATGGTGGAAGCTGAAAAAAGATGATTGTGAGGTGGAGTTCAGGTAAGAGTTAAGAAAGGCATTGAGTGGCAGTGAAGAATTACCAAATAGCTGGGTAACTACAGCAGAGATGGTAAGGGAGACAGCTAGAATGGTGCTTGGTGTGACATCTGGACAGAGGAAGGAGGACCAGGAGACCTAGTGGTGGAATGAAGAAGTATAGGAGAGCATACAGAGAAAGAGGTTGGCGAAGAATTGAGATTGTCAGAAAGATGAAGAAAGTAGACAGGAGTATAAGGAGATGAGGTATATGGTAGACACAAGTGGCAAAGGCTAAGGATAAGGCATATGAAGAGTTATATGAAATTTTGGACACTAAGGAGGGAAAAAAGGACCTGTACCAATTGGCTAGACAGAGGGACTGAGCTAGGAAAGATGTGCAGCAGGTAAGGGTGGTAAAGGATAATGAGGGAAACATACTCACAAGCAAGGAGAGTGTGTTGAGCAGATGGAAAGAGTTCTTTGAGGGGCCAATGAATGATGAGAATGAGAGAGAGAGACAGAGAGATAGAGAGAGACAGAGAAGATTGTATGATGTACGGATAGTGAATCAGGAAGTGCAATGGATTAGCAAGGAGGAAGTAAGGACAGCTATGAAGAGGATGAAGAATTGAAAGGCTGCTGATCCAGATGACATACCTGTGGATTTGTGGAAACATAAAGGTGTTTAGGAGAGATGGTGGTGGAGCTTTTAGCCAGATTGTTTAATTAAATCTTAGAAAGTGAAATGATGCCTGAGGAGTGGAGAAGAATTGTTTTGATACAAATTTTTAAGAATAAGGGTGATGTGCAGAGCTGTAGTAACTACAGAGGGATAAAATTGATCAGTCACAGCATGAAGTTATGGGAAGGAGAAGTGGAAGCTGGGTTAAGAAGGGAGGTGATGATTAGTGATCAGCAGTATGGTTTCATGCCAGCAAAGAGCACTACAGATGCAATGTTTGCTCTGAGGTTGTTGATGGAGAATTATAGAGAAGGTCAAAAGGAGTTGCATTGTGTCTTTGTGGACTTAGATAAAGCATATGACAGGGTGCCTAGAGAGGAGTTGTGCTACTTTATGAGGGAGCCAGCAGTGGCAGACAAGTCTGTAAGAGTGGTACAGATATGTACGAGCAAGGCTAGTGTGACAGTGGTGAAGTTTGTGGTATGACTGAGGGATGCATTTAAGGTGGAGGTGGGATTACATCAAGGATCAGCTCTGAGCCCTTTCTCATTTGCAATGGTGATGGAAAGGTTGACAGATTAGATCATACAGGAGCCCCTGTGGGCTATGATGTTTGTGGATGACATTGTGATCTGTAGTGAGAGTAGGAAACAGGTTGGGGAGACCCTGGAGAGGTGGAGATATGCTCTAGAGAGGAAAGGAATGAAGGTCAGCACGACTAAGACAGAATATATGTGTATGAATGAGAGGGAAGATAGAGTGATGGTAAGGATGCAGGGAGTAGAGCTGCTGAAGGTGTATACTTGGGATCAACAGTTCAGATTAATGGTGAATGTGGAAGAGAGGTAAAGAAGAGAGTACAGGCAGGGTGGAGTGGGTGGAGAAGAGTGTCAGAAGTGATTTGTGACAGATGGGTACCAGTAAGAGTGAAAGGGAAGGTCTACAAGAGGGTAGTGAGACCAGCTTTCTTATATGGGTTGGAGACCGTGACATTGACAAAAAGACAGGAGTTAGAGATGGAGATGGCGGAGTTAAAGAGGTTAAGATTTGCACTGGGTGTGACAAAGATGGACAGGATTAGGAATTTGTATATTAGGGGGTCAGCTCAGGTTGGACCATTTGGACAAAAAGCCAGAGAGGCAAGATTGCATTGATTTGGACATCTGCTGAGGAGGGGTGCTGGGTATATTTGGAAAAGGATGCTAAGGATGGAGCTGCCAGGTAGTAGGAAAAGAAGGCCTAAGATAAGGTTTATGGATGTGGTGAGTGAGGACATGCAATTGCTTGTTGTGACAGAGCAAGATGCAGAGGGCAGGAATAAATGGAAACAGATGATCTGCTGTGGTGACCCCAAATGGAAACAGCCAAAAGAAGAAGTATATATATATATATATATATATATATATATATATATATATATAAATGCATTTGGAAATACTGAAGCCATAATAATAATCCAAAAAGATCAAAACTCACAAAAAAGAAATATAAAAAGCTCATGTATTTTGCTGGGGGGGGGGGGGTAGGGGCAGGCCATCCTGAGCTGCAGTCACACATTTCCACCTAATTATATATAGAAATACCAACTAGCAGGTTGACAAAGGATAAATAAATATGAAAATAAAAAAGAATTGAGAGGAAAAAGAGGATGGCAGAGCAGAATGTGCAGCAGGTCCCGATGGATTGGGGTATCGTTTAAATAAAGAAATGTCAGATGTTGAAAAGGATGTTTTTTCCAGAAATATTAAATGAATGGATGGAATATTAACTGAATATTAAATGACTGCATGGATGAAGGTATAAAACAAGAAGTAGAGATTCATAAAGGGGTTATAAAATGTATATGGAAAAAAGGGGAAAGGAAATAAAAAAACTGGAGACCAAATATGTTTGGAAATACTATTAAAGATTTATGAAGATTATTCAGAAATGATTGATGGATGTCATGAAAGTAGAATTAGATGAAAGGGGTGTATGGGGTTAAAGGGCAAAGAGTAAATGAACTGTAATGATGGTTAAAGAAGTGGTTGAGTGTACTGATAAGGGGGAAGGAGAAGGAAAAGAAACAGTATGTGTGCATCTAAGGCATTTGATAGTGCTGATCATGGGGAAATGATGAACATTTTAAAACAGTATGTGGTAGGGGAAAATAAGAAAGCTAGTGATGGCAGTTCATGAAAATGTTTGTGTCTGTGATCGTGAATGCATGAGTTGGAAAAATAAGACAAGGAAGGGGGTAAAATAAGATTATCCATTAAGCATGTGGCTGTGTGTGATGTTAATAGTGCAATTATAATTATAATTATAATTATGTAGAACAAGGGTAAAGGATGGTAGATGGGAAGTTTAGTAAGGGATACGGTTACCATTAATATTAACCTATGCAGACAATTTGGTCTTAGAAGCCAAGAACCAACATTGGATGAAAGAGAGAATTTACAGAACCGAACCAATTTTATGTACAGTAGGATTACAGTTAAATAAGTCAAAAAGTAACAGCTTTGGAGATGTGGAAAGAATGGCAGGAATTTATTTTACCAAAACTGAAACTGATGATCTAGGGGTAAAGTTTAGAGTGGAGTAAGTAATAATAGAACAATGGAGAGAAGTTCTAAACATACAAAAGTTGACAGATTGGTGAAGGGTGTTTTAGTTGCCCCTAGGGAAAAAAAGGGTATATATGTTAAACAGGGTCTATATCAGATCACTGAATGCTGAAAACGGCGAACGATGACTGATCGACCCCATTTCACTGAAAGCTGAAAATATTGACAGCTCAGAACAGCGATTTCTTTCCTAGGGAAAAAAATCGGTGTTCCAACAAAGAAAAAAAAAGTAAACAGTTAAAACACATACACACTTACCTTAAACCTACTTCTAACCCAAAATAAAAAAGGAAACAGTTTACAACATATATCCATCTAACTTAACCCTACTTCTAAACACCCAAAAAAGTAAACATATATACACTTAACTAAACCCTACTTCTAACCCTAAGGTGTACGCTAAATGTATGACAATATATGCACTTACCTTAACCCGCACCCTAACCCTAAGGTCAGTAACTATTGCACATTTACGTTCAGGAGCCATACCGGATAAGAGAATCTCTGAGACCTCACTACAGTGCAAAACATGGCAAACTAATGAAGCGGCCAAGTGACCTCTTTCTCAGGGAAAGAAATCTCTGAAAAGCCGCTTCACCATTTTGCCTGTTCGCTATTTTCAGTTCGGTGAAAATGCATTTGATAGAATGCGTTTTCGTTGATGTGATAGGGACCCGTTAAACACATATATTTCAGGAAAGCTAGCTAAGTTAGGTGGTGTGTATATGTTTCCAAGCTGTATGGAACCTGAATTAATAGGTATCATTTTTGGGTTTCTGTAGTGAACAAGACTGAATCCAGTGAAAAGATGGATAGTGTATAACATAAAAGGAAGGAGTGGGCTTGATTTTAATAAATCCAGTAGTTTTCTTAGCATCAATAAATTTATTTTGGGTATCAAAAAGTGTCTGAAAAATACATTATTAGAATTTTTTTATTTGAAAAACCTAAGACTATGTAGATGGGTGGGGTAAGAAAAGAAAAGGAGAAACAAATGTTATAGAAGTGAAGGAATATGAAAGTAAAATAGAGACAGGAAAACTAATACAAATGAAGTAGGAAAGAAAGCTATAAAAACTGTGAAAGTAAACTATTAAATTGATCCTTGGGGGAAAATGGGGTGGGGTAAATACAAGGAAGAAATAAGGAAAAGGCAGGAAAGATTTGAAACTTTTTTTTTTTTTTTTGAAGCAAGTGATTTTCTGTGGCATTTATTATTAGACAAACTGCCAGTGAAAAGTAATATGAAATATTAACTGATAGAACAAAGAATGTATAATAGCTGTAATACTGAAGAGACCATTCTTGCGAATCACACAGAAATTAAATTTTGCTATGTGTTAATGTTACAGTCATACAGTTGTTAAGTTTATATTTGCTGAGAAAGGGACGTGTTACCAGCCCGATCCTCCTCTAACACAACACAGTGCTCATCTGCCTATAACAAGAACAAGATCACACAATAAAAAGGATTTTATTTAGACAAACTTTGCCTGAAATGTATTCTTCAAAAAGAATTTTGCCAGAAGTTAATAACTATACTTTGGATTTTAAGGTTTTTACAGATTGCAGCAGGCCAAAATCTAGATCACCAACCCTAGAGGCTGAGTAGAACTACAAATTAGCAGTCATAGAATCCCCCACTAACACTAATGTTCTTCAAGAAGGGCTGACATAGACAAATAGCTTGTGTCAGAGCCATGGAGCAAAACTAAATGCCAAGAAATGTATAATAGCATCCTTCAGGAAGTCATGTACCCCAGGGAATTATCATATAAACAAGACACTACCACATGTCTACAGTAGTGTGAAAATCGTTCTATATTGTGCAACTTATAAACAAAGGTATGGCATCTAGAGCTAAGAAGATCGTTGTTCCACTGTATTCAGCATTAATAAGACCTGTCATTGAGTACAATGCCCCATTTGGCATGCACTTAATTTGGTACATCCAACAATTAATACATATAAAAGAATATAAGGTGCAAGTAACATGTCCTATGCAGATTACCTAAAAGCCCTATTCCTGTCTTCTGTCTCATGCAGGCTATAGAGAGGAGATCTCTGTCTGGCATACAAGGAATTGTCAGACCTCACCTTGATGGACCTCTTGCATATCTTCAAACCAAACAGCACCAGAATTACCCATTTTAAAGTCTTAAACCTTGCCTATGATATAAATTAGACGTGCTGGAGAGACAGGCATGTATCCCAGAGACCACCCCTTCTCTGGAACAGGCTCCCCATCCATGTGAAATAGAGCTTCTTCCTAACACAATTCAAGTGCAAATTGGATAACTGGATGGATAACAAGAAATTCATCTCTTGTGTAGTACCTTTGTATCTAATGGACACAGGCAGCATATGAATGGTTCATCTTCCGGACCCGACTTGTAAATCTTTCATCTCCCAGACCCTTACTTACATTTACTGGGGGTGCCAAAACTTGTCAGAGATTTGAGATGTGTGCCTAGGCTGAAAAAGGCCATAGTGGTCATTAGTCTAGTACACAGCTATGAACCTACGAACCTATGAACATTGTTTTTTGGAGTGTAAGAAAAAATGAAAAGTTGTTGGATGTCATTCAAAGATGTTTATTACCGGAAAGTATTTAAAAACATTGATATGGACATGGTGTTGTACGGGAAATATAAGGCTAAGAGTAAAAAACAAACTGCAAATTAGGATATGATTTTTTTTTCATTGCTATTTGGTGTTTATGGAAAAGAAGATGTGAAGAGTTGCTGTATAACAAAAGAAAATATGATAAGGAAGTAATATGTGATATAAAGAGCTGGCTATGCTGAAAAGGATGAGGGGATGAAATGGGTTTTTCATGTACTTAGGAAGGCAAACATAAAACATTCCTTATTGTTATGCATAAAGTCTGATATAAAGTGTAAATATAATAAATATATAAATAATGAAAGAAAGATGGAAAAATTGTTATATAATAAAGCAAGAAAGATGGAAAATAGTTTATATAATAAAGCAATCCCTACTCTTGGGATCTTTTACATCCACCTGAGGTAACACTAACTTAAGCAGATATAACCTCGGTGAAATGTCCCAGCCAAAGGCTGACAGAATCAGGGATGCAGCACCCCTATATGCTGCACTGCAGGATCAGCAAAATCTCCCTGGTGTGGGAATAGAACCCACAGCCTTCCACATTAAAGGTGAGTACACTATCAGATGTTTCACTGATATTGACACATATTACTGTACCAGCATCTAGCATCTGCTTTTGTTTTATACTTGTTCATGTTTGCTTTTTTTTTAAATATATGAGATTTTTAAAGTATTTTCCATTTAAAAGAAACAACTGGGTATAAGTTTAAGAAATATTTATATGAGAGCATCCAAATGGACAAAATTGTCAGCAGTATGGCCAAAAGTCTGTTGCAGAAAAATGGGAAAAAAAGCTATCTTCTTTGATTCCACACCCATACACGTAAGAAGGAGTCCTGCCTTTGGCTCCTTTGCTAGTTATTATAATCAGCTTCAGGGTCACTGAACCTCTAGTTTTAGACAAATGCGGTCATCCCCATCTTCTGAATGAATTTCATATAAACTGCAATTCTGATTCTACCACTTGGCTGTCAGGCATGGCCTGACACCGAAAATCACAAGTAATTCTACAAACAATTGAACATTTGTTATCACAGTACCCTGTTACCATGCTTTACTTTAGACTTATTCACTATTTGTTTGCAAATGTCAAAAAGTAACTTTGCATATTTTGCATGTTAATGCAATGCTTATTGTATGTATCTAGTGCTGCTGCTTCTGCAGAGATTCACAAGCTGTACAATTTCCACTCATAATGCCCCATTTTGTTCATTTATTTTGCAATTATTCAGAGTTTTTGAATGTAAAACAAAAGCACTATATTTTTCTTTAGCCAGTTACAAATAAAAATTGCATATAGTCTATAAATGCAGCTAGCTTGTAGATTTTTTGCAAAAAAAATCATGTTTATATTGCAGATGCGGTAGTTGTCAAAGTTTCTTCATTATTTTTAAACCTATCAGAAAGGTCAGTTCAATAACGTTTTTGCTATTTAAGCACCTTGGCTATATAATCAATATGAGGAGAAAATCTATACCAAAAAATAACAATAGTAAAAGCAACAAGCACAGATTCTAATCAAAAGGAAAGAAGAAGAAACAAATCCTTCAGACACCTTGAATTAGGTTGCAGCCTTATTTTCCGTTCTTTATACATGATGGATAAGAACTGCTTAGTGAGTTTACAGTGAAACTCTGCTAATTATATTTACATTGTTTTGGAAAAGGGGGTGGAGTTATAGATAGCGTCCTTCCTGATTGGTTCCCCGAGGGAGGCTGAAGTTCAGCTGGTGGTTAGTTAAGTTTTCGGTACAGATGCAGTAAGGAGCTTTCTAAGACTCTAGCACTCTACATGCTGTCTCATAAATTGAGGGAACAAATAGCTAATAATTCCACAGATATAAACAGAACCAAATTGCACAATCCCATTACAGAAGCAAATAAAAATATAAACATTAAAGAATAAAGTGGACATTATTAATGTAGCCTGTTGGCTCCTGTTTTGGCTGACAAGGTAGTTTTCTGCTGAGGTGAGCTGTTGTTTAAATGATATAATTTTTGGAAAAGCTATACCTGTAAAATACATGTACAACCAACCACTGCATCACAGTTCAGCCATCTGAGGTTCAAGCCTGACTGCTGATTATTACCAGTTTGGAGTCTGCATGTTCTCCTTGTGTCTGTATGGATTTTCGCTGAGTATTTCAGTGTCTGCACTTCTCAAAAATAAACATCTGTTATACTTTTTTGACTAATCTAAAGTTTCCATAAATAAAACCTTTGTCCATGTGCGCTAGGTCATAGCTGAGAAGGTTTGTCAAGGATCAGTCCTCGCAACCAGACAATATATTATTTAAAAAAGTACCTATCCAAAACAAACACACACACACACACACACACACACACACACACACACACACACACACACACACACACACACACACACACACACTCACATGCTCACATACACATGCATACACAGACACACACACAAAGACATGTACTAGGTCGATAGTTATGGTATACTCCTAAACTAATTTTGCAAAGTGCATTTGATTTTATGGAGATAACTAGATACAATTTCAGTGATGTTTTACTAGCAAATAAAATTTACCCCAGGATTCAATAAACTCAGTGTAGTCTTTGAGCAGAGCCTACAAGAAGTTTACAAGTTGCGTGATGGGATGGGGTGAGTGGTAGTGTGCAATGCATATTAATTATGCATGGTGTGCCTAAGCTGGGTTTCATGGCTAGCAACATTGTTGTTGGCCAGGAAACCATGTAAGTGAATGTGGATATCAATTCCTTGTAAACCAGCGCACCTACGGTCAGTGGATTTGTGCAGAATGTCACAATGATCACCAGGGCTTCACAAATAGCTCTCAATCTGTTACTGCAACACATATGCACAAAGGCCAACTTAATAAGGGGACAAATAACCAGAAATAGGGACATATATGACATAAATGTCACATAGAAATGTGTTAGAATGTAACACTCTCAACCTCTTAGAGCAAGAAATCTGAACAAAGCCATAAACTATGGGGACCAAGGTTCAAACATAAGGACAGATTTTTAATATTGCTCTTCTAAACTTAGAAAGTTGAAAGAATAATAGGTTGCACAGTAGCCTACACTTTCTGAAGAGCATAACATTTGAAACTTAAGTGCCTGTCATTATTTTCTGATTTCAATCTGCAATGCCATGTCAGTGATTTGCCAGAAAACCAAAATCTTTTGAGGAAAAGATCAAAAATATGAGACAAAAACTGGACATTCTGCATAAATTAGGACACTTGGGAGGTATGAACTCAAATGTATGTAATGTTGATTCACATCAGTCCTGAGATCATCCCAGTGATATGGCAGAAAGTCACACATTTGATAAGGAACACATCTGGACATCCTAGAAATATCTGGACATTAGAGACGTATGAATGTGAATGTGTGGTTCAAATGCAATACAGGACAGTGTATCTACAGTGCAGAGTGTTGTGATATCCCATCCCTGGCAATGTGTACTGAAGCTGTGTAAATGATCTGTAGCGGGACATGGACTGCCATGTAAAATGAACACTTAGGTGACGTGTGTGTATTGAACAGAGACACCCAGATGAATTGCAAGAATGAACAAAGGGAAAGAGGACAGGTGAAACTACCCAATGTACAGTAGAGGAGGGCACGTCAATAGAAGATGATTATAGCAGCAGCACCAATCACATATATATATGGTACAACAGGGACTGCACAGTGAAAATATGTTGTCTGTGACTGTCACACAAGGTGACATAATAATGTGGAGGATGTCTGTGTGAGATAAGCATCCTTACATGAATAATGCAAAGGACATCTGTCAGGGATGTTATATACAGTTGGGATAGGGTGCATATTGTGAAGCTGTGCAAACTGATATGCCTGAATATGAGTGTACTTTTAGCAGAGGTCTCCTGCAAGGTGGGCACAGGTAAAGGCTTATGGTAAACATTAAAAGAACCAACCACAATCATGGACAATATCAGAATAATAACACCAGTAATCACATGCTTCTGATATTACATATGTGATTTACAGTGATAAGAGATGACTCTGCACACACACACACACACATTTGAACAACTATTATGATAAATCCATACTATATGAGGGTGACCACGCACACTGTCCTGGCACTGTAATATCTGATGGAGGTGTTAGGAGGGACACTGCTATACCTGTTTGTGAAATTATAAACAATACAGGCTAGCTGATGTGTGCATGGCCAAAATGCATATATATATATATATATATATATATATATATATATATATATATATATATACAAACACACACACACACACACACACACACACACACACACACACACACACACACACACACACACACACACACACACATACATATATAAATGGTGCAATCCACACTGTCACTAATGATATACATGCCATTAATGTTGTCAAACACCTATGTATGTAGTGTGTGCATCAGCAGTACAGGTAGCACACATGTATCTGGTGTAACAACTTGATTGATGTTATGCACCATCAGACAGTCATGTATATTCCACATGAAAGTATACCTAGGTATGACCAATAAGCTGTGTGACAGCTCACTGTGACAACAGTGGTACACTTCAGTTACACATCACTGATGATGTGTAGGGAGGTACATAGAGAAAGGTGGTTTGTACACTGTTATTGGTGTAATGAAGGCTGGGAACCATGAAGGTATTACTGCATCTGATGTGGATGTCCTTCACATACCCCAGTACATGTGTTACCTTCAAGGGAGTAGTCAGCATTGTGACTACATGCTGGTGTATGTATTACTTTCCATCTACCCCAGCAAATGGGTCACATACTAATTGGTCTGATTATAAGGAGTAATGTCCACATTATACTTGAGTGGTGTGTTTGTTTCCTGAATTAACAAATCCCCCATGTATCATGTCAATACAGGTATTGTCATACCTCTGGCAGCAGTGTTTGTTATGTTTTCCTACTGTCTGTATTATATTAATGTCACAGTTGGCGTCAATGACTGCCCACATTCTGGAGTCCTTCAGGCAGCTGTGTAGACACAGCATGTGTGTGTCGTCTGTGATGTCCATCACTTAACTAACAGGTAGGAAAGGGCCTAGCAGACAGCCTTCATGTATAGGCCTGATCACTGGACCTGAGATATATGTCACGTCACACATTTCAACATAGTGAAATGCCATGTATGTGATACTCTGGTCTACCCATTTGGTGATACAGCTGTTCATGCCCACATATGACAATGTTGATTGAATACCTGAGTGTGGGTTTGTATCAGATGCATTCACCTGTTAAAGTTCCACAAGATGATACTCTTGTCATCATGCATGCCCTTGATGACCTATTTGAGGTAACAATTAGATGACAGACATGAGGAAGCATTAACAACTCACACAGGTCTGTTTCACACAGCCAGAATATAACTAGTGTACATGTAGAAGAGGTCCATGGTGGTGCAGCTGTTAGCATTGCCACCTCACAGCAAGAGGTTCTCTGGTTCGATTCTCAGCTGGGGTGCCTTCTGTGCAGAGTCTGCATGTCCTCCCTGTGGTTCCATGGGCTTCCTCCGGGTGCTCCGGTTTCCTCCCATATCCCAAAGACATGCAGTAAGTGAACTGGACACTTTAAAGTGGCCCTAGGTGTGCGTGTGTGTGCGTGTGTGTGCCTTCTGTGGAAGGTTGGGTGCCGGGCTGGCAACTCAACACCATAAAACTCCACTACCAATCATGAGTGGACAGATGATCTGCTGTGGCGACCCCTAACCGGGAAAAGCTGAAAGAAGAAGAAGAAGAAAAAGAAGAAGACACGTAGAAGAGGTCCATGATTATATGTTGGTACCACCTCACAGTCGAAAAGAGTCAGGATGTCTGTATACATGCATGCAACAGGTGCTGTCCCCTCTATTTAGATGGATGCATGTTTATGTACACCCTTGTATGGGAATATAACCCATGTAGAGTGTGGGTTGAAATGTGTATTCCACCGTAGCAAGAAGGTGTATGTGCTGAGTCACACCATAAGCAATCTGTGATGTTGTCACAAGTCATTGCTTCCATGTGATAGACCTGCAGCAAGATAAGACAATGTATACTGCCTATAGTGATCTGATCTAGGGTTGTGACACAATCCCTCATGCAGGTATCATTGAGAAACCCTCCCAGCAGGGTATTAAACTTTATGTCAGTAGATTGATAAACAACTGGGTCACTGACAGAACACATACTGTGAAAGGTGGTGAATCAATCTGTACCAGCTGTCATCACTGGTAAAGCCCAGAGATCTGTGCTTGGCCCTTCACTGTTTGGAATCTATTTCTCAACAGTTCAAGCTAAAGTATATGGTCACTGCCTTAACATGTTTGCTGATTCTTGCATATTGGATGCAATCATTGAGTCCACCAATGATGATTACATAGTACAGGAGGAGCTAACACAGACAGATGAATGGGACAAAGGCACATGATCTACAACTAAATGCAGAAATGTGTCTTTTTTATGTTGTCCATCTGAAAAGTGGAATTCCACAACAGCTCTGCTATGCTGACACCCAGTGATGGTAGCACTGGGAACACATGTAGATAGCATTCTGACCTTTGACCACCAAGTGTCCACACTGGTATTGAAAGCCTATGTTGTGCACATCATACATCACATCATCATATGCAGATCTTAGTACTGTATGTCAGCACTGTAGTCAAACTACATCAGTACATTAATAGAGTATAATGCTCTCTTCTGCATGTACCTTGTCAGACACATGCAGCAGCTGGAAAGATCACATGGCTTTCTCAGCAACATAACACAGGGCCTACAAACCATGCCATGATGTATGTGGATAGAGTTAAAGCCATGTCACTGCAATTTGTTTGGTATAGAATGAGGTGACATCTGCCTGGCCTCTAGACCAGTGTCTCACTCTTCTCTAGTAGAAGCGCTGCATGTCCAAAAATCAGATATAGCTGATGACATTGGCGGTGTCTGTTGAGGAGAAGATAATAGTGTTCCACATGGTGGTGTATAATGCTCTCTTAAATATCAAGCATGAGCTCACACACACACACACACACACACACACACACACACACACACACACACACACACACACACACACACACACACTTGACTACAATGAGAATATAACCCCTACCTATGTAAGTACACAGAATACAGAACTCAGTACTTTACACAAGCACCATGACATCAGTCTGACTTGGAGTGTGTCAGACAATACTTTATAGCTGACGACATCAGCAGTGTCTGCTGAGGAGAAGATAACAGTGTCCCACATGCTTGTGTAAAATGATTTTTGTAATGTCAAGCATAAGCTCACACACACACACACACACACACACACACACACACACACACACACACACACACACACACACACCATTGACTGCACTGAAAACAGAAGCCTTACCCTGTCTAACTACACAGACTGCAGAACAGAGCCACAGCACAAGTCTGATTTATACAACAGTGAAGGTCAACATATAGTAGATGCCATCAGCAGGCCATGTGGGAGACAAGTGGTTGGGAGGCCTGCATGAACTAGATGTGTAGGCATGTGTGAGTGTCAAAATATTGGCAGTCCATGACATTGGAGCAGTAACTGTAGGATAAACACTGCTGTTATTCTGTCTACACACACACACACACACACACACACACACACACACACACACACACACACACACACACACACACACACACACACACACACACACACACACACACACACACACACACACACACACACACAAAACCACACCACCCCCACACACACCAAATTGGCTGCAGTGAGAACAGAACCCCTACTTAAGTACACAGACTACAGAACACAGTACTTGATGCAAGTGCCATGGCAGAAGTCTGATTTATTTAAGACTGCATGTCAACTTATAGTACATTTAATCAGCAGGCCATATAGGAGACAATAGGTTGGGAGTCCTGCATAGGCTCATATCTTCATAGATTCATATGAGGCTACTAGCTTAATAGTCCTATGGTGTTTAGAAGCCTAGCTATGTAAAACTCAAGTATCCTTATTGAGCATAGTTGGATGGTCATTTTTAGCAGAGTGATTTTGTGAGCAGCACCAAGTGGGTCTGTCCATTAGGGACATAGGTGCCAGCCCAGAGGTGGCTTTACAATCATCCAGCCAGTAGTCAAGGTTGCTCTTGAGCAGGGTCATTGAGGAGCACTGCTTCACACAAAGTGGGAGCCTATTACAGAGAAGTATGAATTGTTGTGGGATATATCTGTCACCCCAGCATGTTGTGTTTATGACACAGCTTAAATTGAGAAGTGTATGTCATGTTTGGAGGCACAGGAGTCTCCCAGGTATAAACCTGTATTTTCTCTAATTGCTGCAGGTGTATGATGAGGTACAGACAGATGGGAGCATTGCACTTGATTATTGGTCTGATAGGATGGCACAGTGGTGCACCGGTAGTGTTGTTACCTCACTGCAAGAGGTTCCTTGGTTTGAGTCTTGGCTGAAGTGCCTTCTGTGCAGAGTCTGCATGTCCTCCCTGCATTCGTGTGGGTTTCCTCCAGGTGCTCTGGTTTCCTCCCATGTTACAAAGACATGCGTCTGGAGCATTTCAACCTCAGGCCTCTGCTGAAAATTGACTCATTCCAAGTCAGGCTTTCCCGGTTAACAAATGTAAAATAAATAAATAAATAAGGGTAGAATACAGCAGAGATATGACCAAGCTGGTCTTGGATGTAATATCCATATGTATGATGTGCACAATGCAGAATGTGTGTGTCACCACTAAGGGCACATAGTGATGAAAGTGTAGATTGCTATCAAGATGTGTTCCCAAGTCTCACAACACTGTGTTTGAGCTTAGGAGGGTGCTATGTATATCATAATTAGCAAGGGTATTTCATTGCCAAAGAGGACACTGAGGCACTGTATGCTTTAAGGTTCAGAATATGAGTTTGGCACCATTCATTTGTGTGTGTGTCCGTCCCTTCTGTATTATGTTACCATCATTGGGGACTCTATATAACTGCATCCAGTTCCCACTCATCTGCAGTCTTGGTAAACCACAAACCATCTACCATTGCCTGTGCTTTAGCGAAGTAGTTTGCAAACAGTTGCATGCCCAGCACAGATCCTTGTGGTATTCTAATAAGTGTCTAATGGTGTAGGTGAAGTCCCCAACTCTGAGAGTGTGTGTTATGTCAGTGAGCCAGTTGCCTATCCCTCTACTACTGTATGGCTTAATTCACACATGGGAGATCTTTACTATGGCACATGAATGGGGGATAGTGTCAAAGGCCTTGGATAACTCAACATAGGTGGTATGTGGCATTATCCCTCATCCAGGTCTTTGGGGTCAGTATCCAAGAATTCGACAAGGGTCAATAAGCAAGATTCACCCTTGACAAAACTAAAATGGGTAGGGTCAAGTGTCACCTACCTATGTCCCTGTTGTTATGGTCCATGCTGAATCCTTCACTAGCATTGCAGATGAGGCTTTTTTAGGCATATGGGTCAATAGTTGTAGTTCTGCATGTTACCAGATTGATGTGCTTTGCATAGCACACAACATTTGATATTACATTTTGTAGTGTGGTTGAGATATGTCTGGAAAAAGTACTGAGACCCCAGGGTTGCAGTGGTTGGAGGGGGTTGCCAACAAATGGATGTATTGTAAATATGTTACTTATTGTTAGATAGGGCCCTCAGTTTGCAATGTTTACACATGTAACTTCATGTCATACACAGAAAATGGACAGTAAACAGCAGTATACAGCATAATATATACATTTCCATAGGTGGCTGAGCAGTGTGGGTTTGTGCGATGGGTAGCAAAGTGCATACGCATGTGAGATGCACATGTTTGCTAAAGTCTGATAGTACTGAGTCTCTGAAATACACTTGCTACTTAACTAACTCTGTTGCAGCAAGTGTTAATGCAGTGATACATTCCTTTTTGGGGCCAGATGGTACTGGGCTCAAATCCAGCTGTATCTAATACTTTTAAATACTTTCACATTACCTTTGCTTCTCACAATAATGCATTAAAAAGTTGAAATGGGGTAGATAGGACAGTGGTAAAATGGGGAGCAAGCTGAGGAAAGAACAAAGGCAATGCAGGACAGGAATGTGCAGGAGGGAGGTAGGAAAGAACCGTAGCTATACATTTCTTTAACAGTGTAAAGTGAGCATATGTGCAAAATATTAACTGAATGTATACTGTAACCTCCAGATAGAAGGGTGACCACAACACAATCATGTTGTATAGCCAATTGGACCAAACTGAGTATGTCAAGAAGACGTGTGCAAAGTGGAGAGCTATAAGTTTTTTTGTGGGACAAGTGCTCATTTTTTTTTTGAGAGTGAGGAATGTTAGGGAAGGGACATAGGTATGTCTGGATCAGGTAAACTGGGTAGTTGAGGAAGCAATTTCAGGCAGACAAGACAAGCAAGACAAGGGACAGGGACATTGATGGACACAAAAGGTTGGGGACACCATGACTGGGGTGAGGGTGCTGGCATCCTGAACACCTCTTCAGCAAAGAACTTAACTCAATATGCACACAATGAACTGCAATGGCATCTACAGTGATATCAAACCATACACGTGTTATTAGCTTTGGATGTAGTGCACCTAGTGATCACAGAACCTCTCATGGTTATAGCTTGCAAATATATAGCTCTGTCTTACATTTCTGTGTTTGTTGGTCAGTCTTCATTTATTTGAGTAGCAATCTGAGACGTGCAGTGTGTATGCCATCCTATATCATTCCTTTTAAAATGTGTGAAGATATTGAGTGGAAATAATATCATATGCAGTTTCCAACAAATGATGGGCAGGTTAGATGTTAAGGAACACAACCTGCAACTAGTGTGCTGCTTACTTACATTTCCAACCTTACATCTAACACTTTGTAGGTATAACCTGGCACATCTAGTGGAAGTAAGGCAGCCTGTAGTGCTGTTGTGTTTTCCTCTTCCAAATCACAAATCATTCACAGTTGCAATCCATTAAAACCACACACTGTGGGAGTGCCTGCACTATGTTTACATCTCCTGCATGGATGCAGTTTTTTGGGATTCAGCAGTTGTAATGTGTTCACACCTCATTTCCAACTTCACCATGCTAACAACCCTGAATCTACACCATATATAAAGGCAATCATGTAGCTAGGTAAACTGATGGTGAGGAGACTTTTCATGGTGGGAAGACTGCACATAATGAGATCTCTTTGGGGTATATCTGTATAGAGGAGTACTGCACTTCAGAAGATATGCTTCCATTTGGTAAGCTACATAATACATATGCTGGAATGTATTTAAAACATGTGAAGCAAAGCCTTTTACACTTTTATCTTATGCATTAGTTAGAAGTGTATGGTGGCATGGGCATGTTTTCCAAGCCATTTTGGAGGTATACATGATTGCCAATACATGGAAATGGAATGCTGTGTGATAAATATGTACAAATGTTTGTAGCATTTCAAATATGGTTTGTTAGCAAAATTTGTCATTTTCCTTTTCTTTTGGGGGGGTGCCAAGGTAAGTTACTGTTCTGGCACAAACAAGGAGGGACTGTTTTGGGGGGGGGCAAAGGTGAGTTACTGTTATGGCACAAACAAGGAGGGACTGTTTTGGGGGGGCAAAGGTGAGTTACTGTTATGGCACAAACAAGGGGGGACTGTTTTGGGGGGGCAAAGGTGAGTTACTGTTGTGGCACGAACAAGGATATGTTGCTCTTGTTACTCTCCTTGTTTTGCATCCTGCTTGTTGTTCATATTTCACATCTGTAGATTGTTGCATGTTTCTTCAGGGGGAAATACTGAGTGACTACCTTATCTGTTTTATCTCAAAACAATTATTCAGTACTTATGTGATACTTATGTGTATCATCCTTCTGTTCTCTTTTAAGACACGTAGGAGTATGCTACCCAGTTATGTCAATCCTCAGAGACTCCCCTTCACTGATGCTGAGAACCAGGTCATAGAGGATGCCTTTAGGAACATGGTGCTTCTCTGCTGGAAAGGGGACGGGGAGATATGGCATGTAGGATGCAAATTTGACAACAGATAGTTGCTAATCTGAATGCTGTGGGTGGACATGGTGGGACATATAAGCAGGTGTGCTACTGGGCCACTGACATAGGGTTACCACCTGTCCCACTTTGCGAGGGACAGTCCCTCTTTGGGCAGTTGTGTCCTGACAAAAAATCTTAAAAATGGCAAATGTTTCCTATATTTTATGTAATAGTTGCATAAAACAGTTATTCTGTATCTAAAAATACCTAAATGTTATAAGAAATAGAATAAGCAACTAAAATGCTACAAGAATAAGCTTTTATTTAGGCAAAAAAGTTAAGTTCTATCCTTTGTACTGACCGTGGGTATGTGTCGGCCTGTAAAATCTGATGTTTGTACCAAAAATGTCCCACTTTGGCCATTTGAAAAGGTGGCAACCCTACACTGACATGATGACATCTGCATGGAGTAGAGCAGCTGCAGTTGGCCATAACCAGATGGGTACTGGGGAGGACCTGCTAGGTAACCATCACTAACACCCAAAGAAGAGTTCTTGGCCAATTTCAGGGATCCGGACAGCTCACAGAAGATGTCCTGGATGTGAAGGCAACACTGTCAAAGACAGCAAGCACATCCTAGGAGGAGCTTTCAGGTAAGCTTTGGTGTCTCAGCAGTTCATGGACATATAAAGGGGCAAAAGGATTACCACCTATGTTACTTTTAATTGTGATTATGTTGCCCTTACCTCTTGCTTAACTTCTTCCAGGCCCATCCAGATTGCAGAGGAGACTCTCATCTGCCGATGGTAAGCCAAACATTTTTATTTCTGTACTGCTGAGCAAATGAAAGAAATATTTTAGTGTGTGCTGTTGATGTCAGGCCTGTTGTGTGTATTGCTGTTGTGTTCGTAATAGTGACACCATTGTTAGTTTCTTAACATATATCGGAGTACAGTACTCTAGGTATTAATTGAGCCCTGTGTTTCTTGCTTTTTATTACAGGTGATCATAACAGTGAAAGTGTGGGCCTTTTGTGACCTGATGTCAGTGTATCAGAAGACTCTAATAATGATGGTGGCCAAACTAAGGCACAGTCAGGGGGTGCTGAGGCCGGGCCTGACACTGAGGTTGACATAAGCCATTCCCTGAAATTCCATTGGACACAGCTAGTAGCATACCTCTCAACCTCTTAGAGTAAGAAATCTGGACAAAGCCATGAAAGAAGTGGTTCAAATAGGGACAATTTTTAAAATTTTAAATATTGCTCTTACAAGCTTAGACATTTGATAGAATAACATGTTTTGCATTAGCATGATTTTTCTGAAGGGTATTAAGTCTAAAACTCTGTCATTATTTTGTAACTTCAATCTTTAATGATTTACCACTAATTTGTCAGAAAGCCACAACTTTATGAAAAATGGACCAAAAATATAAGGCAAAAATCTGGACATTCTGCGAAAATCTGTACAGTTGAGAGTTATTGCTAGTAGGCCTATGCCTACCCATTCCAATGACCCTACAAATATTAGACAGGTGGAGAGCAGGTTGATGATCAGGAAATATGGTTACTGCGGCTTTGGTGCCTGTTGAGTCTAGCCATAGCCAAAGTATGGGTGAGGTGCCATGCAGGAGGGTTGTTACTGGTGCTCTGATGGAGCCTGCTGTCCCTCCTTTACCTGGTGCAGGTGTCTCTTCCCATGCCATTCAGCATATATTTTGTGCCATCATGGAGGCACAGGCATGTTCCCATAGGTTCTCCAGACAAATGCTCAGGGTTGTACATGTCACACAGGCTGACATGCGTGACTGCCTCCACCATGTTGCCAATTCCATGGACTGAGTGAATGATATGTTGGACTGAGGGGTGTCTGTTATGGAACAAGCATTGTCTGTGATGGAACATCTGCTGGGAGGGGAATGGCATCCATCTGGATGTAGGTCAGCCATATCATCTGCTGTCAGCCAACATGGCCATGCCCGATCATGCTCCCATAGTGCAGGACTTCCACTGCACTGTCAGTGAGTGTGTTGTCCACATCCAAATGTGGTAAGCCATGGATTCCTGGTTCTGGGCATCCCCATGAATGGAGCTAATCCAGCAGTCGGTCATGTTCAGGTAGCAGCAGTGCATCTGACCATCGGTGTGGACGTGCCAGTGCAAGTCCTGACAGAGACAGTTCTTGTTGTTGAGGATGACAACAATGAACTGCCACCTCTACCATACATGCTTCACACCTTTCCAATATACCAAGGTGTAGAGCCAGCACAGAGCTTGGCTGTGTCCTTGCAGATGCTCACACACCAGTTTCATCTGGTGGACCCCTACTGACACACACACACACACACACACACACACACACACACACACACACACACACACACACACACACACACACACACACACACAACAGTTACATGGTTCAGCTGAGCAGTTTGAAACTCATTTTGTATCACTGGCCATTTGTTGGTTTATCCAGATGTCTACTTGCTTCTATTTCTTACTCATACACACTCAGTGATCTTTTCTGTCAGCCTAGGCCTCTTGCTCTACCACACAACACCCTGTGCAAGTGATGATAACTGTGCCATATCTGTTTTCTATCTTTTGTATTCAGGGATACATAAGCTTTGCATCTGATGCTCAGGGTGCATAGCTGACTTAAAGTGCTTAGTATATCTGCATTTGTGGCATTGACTTGGTAATTTTACTTTTAACCTATATTGTTTCTTGGAAAGTTACACAACTGATACCATAAAAATGTCTCAACTTTATTGTGAATGATCTTGTCAAGGTTGTGAAGTCAGAAACTGCAATGTGTATCATTACTTTCTAACTTCTGCCTTTAATGATTTTCCATTACAAATGTGTGGGGCTAAACTGGGCCATGCAGTGACCAGCACTACTTTTGATGGGTATGACTGTGTGATTCTTTGATGCCTGAGGCTTACTACTTAATAATGAACACATAAATCACACAAATTTCTGCTGTCACATATTAAAATCACTACTGTGCTAATCTCCCATTTTTACATACTTACAGTACCAATTAGTGTGATACAAGGATACGCCACTCATTCATATTATTACACAATGCACTCCAGGTTTGAGACTTACCTTGTAAATGCAGCAGTTGACATAATTGTAGTTCAGGGCTGATGCTATCTGATACAAGCAGTACACTTACAATACATGGGGAGGTAATGGTTGTTTGAGTTTCCTGGCATCAATGTTACTATATGTATGTGAGCGGGAAGAAGATTTTAGACCCCTAGGTGGTGAGTGAGTGTGCTATGCATTGTCTCTTGGCCAATGCAAGGGTATACTGAGCACACCTATATCTGCCTACAAACACAACAGTTGCTGGTTCCCCCTCTGACTCCTCACCTGCGTGTGGCTGTGGTGACCTTGGCATTGGTGGTGGGATGTGTGCCCCTTCTCCTTGCTGATCCTGCTGAAGCTGTTTCCTCAGGATGATGTTGTGTAGCATGACACATACTGTGAATATTTCTGTACATGTCTGTGGATTGTACTGCAGGGTTCCCCCAGATGTATCTAGGCACTGAACTGTGACTTCAGCAGTCCAAACACATGCTCTATGATATTTCTGGTTTGAGCATGTGCCTCATTATGACATTCTTTTATGGGTGTGTGTGCATTTCTGATGGGTGTCATCAGCCATGGTTCTAGAGCATATTCTGCATTCCCCAGTAAATAACCCTGTGGGATATCTCCCCTAGCAAACATCTGGCACATTTGGAAGGCATGCCAGATATGCCAGTTGCTGTAACTGCCAGGGTTGCCAGCACCCACACACATACAACATGAGTCCCCTGGCATTACAAACAAACTGGCAATTGATAGACTGGTAGCCCTTTCTGTTATTGTAGAGCCTATCCTGTTCCCCAGGTGGTGCCTTCCATTCTATATGTGTGTAATTTATGGCACCCAATGCTTCAGGATAGTGTTCTACACAGTAGAACTGCATATTTCTGGCCCTCTCCTCTGAACTATGGGGAAAATATATATGGTCACTGGTATGTTGGAGCATAGCATTCAGGAACTGATGGAGGATCCTGAATGCTGATGCCTGTGACACCCCCAGTATGTCCCCTGTTGGCCTCTGGAAGGTACCTGTAGTTAAGATTCTAAGGACTACATATACCTTTGTCTCTAGTGGGATGGGTTCCTCTCAACTGGCTCTGGATCTGAGGTGAGGATGGCAGAGGATGCAGAGTTCCTGTAGCGTGTCCCTGTTCACCCTGTAGCACTCTACAACTTCCGCATCATGTAGGTTGTGATACATTAAATGGGGCCTGTAAACTCTTCTTCTCCTCGACCTAGGCCTATTAGCAGCAACAGCAGCACTGGCTTTAACCTCTAGCCCATACAAATGTATTAATGCAGCAGCAGCCCCTAAAATTCTGTCTGTGTAGACTTTTTTCTGTGGCTGTATTCCAAAAGTTTTGGAATTCACAAGAAAAACCAGCATAGAGTTTACACAGACGCTTTAGATCTTGTTGAATACCTCCACCATGTTTGATTGGTTGATTCTTGTTGAATAGCTCCACCATGTTTGATTGGTTGATTAGCATGCAGTTCATCTGCATATGCTGTAATTAGCATGCCTTTGTGTATACCTGATTTGCGTGAGGGTGCATGCCTCTACACAGTGCTTACAGAAGCTAAAACTGTCCGCAGCTACGTGTGTCATAGTGTGACACCCAAATGCTGAAAACCAGCAGTACAACCTTTATTGAATCTTGGAGTTAATATTTTTAGTTATCTTCTGCTTAATGAGCTAAATTGTAGAAGTAGTATTATATGAGAGCTGGGCATTTTATAATGCTGTAACAGAAGTAATTTGATCTTAAATGGGTGTATATATAAATGACAGAATAGTTAAAATGAAATACATTTAAATTCTGTTTGTTTTTTTTCAGATACCCACATATATGTAGTTGGTGGATTTGAAGGACAGAAATGGAGAAACAAGTCATAAAAGGAGCTATCTTTAGCTTAACAACTATTATTGGAATTTCTAGTAATATATTGATTATGCTTACTCTGTTCAACATTGCTTACAAGGAGAAAACATTGATGCCTTCTGAGACCATACTTTTAGCTCTGACAGGGGCAAACCTGTTACTCCTTTTTAGCTTAGGGCTTCCTCATTCCCTTTTTGCATTTGGCATTAAATATTTTTACACTGACCTTGACTGCAAATTTGATGGACATTTCATGAGATCATCTCGGGTAATGATTATTGGTCTAACCTGTTTACTAAGTTGCTTTCAGGGAGCAACACTGGCCTCTTCTAATCCCATATGGGTTATTATTAAAGCCAAAATGCAAAAATATCTCATGTTTTTCATAGCATTTATTTTAATTATTAGTACAGTGTCTAGTTTAAGTTCAGCATTATATCCTGTTGTTAGTAGTAACATTACAAATCTGAGCCATGCTATACATTTGGGATACTGTATTTCAGTTTATCCTAATAGTTTTTTATTTGCTCTTATTGGAATGATTTCCTTTGCTAGAGATATTTTGTTTGTAGTCCTTATGGCTGTGGCAAGTACTTACATACTTCTAACTTTGCACAGACATGGAAAACAAATGAAAGGGAAGAGGAGCTCTGATAGAAACCAGGAAAACTCCGCTGAACAGCGAGCAGCTAAAATGGTTGTTACTTTTGTTACCACTTATGTATTGTTTTTTGGAATAGAAAACAGTATTTGGTTTTACCAGATTTCTGTTTCTGAAGAACAGAACACGGCTTTAACTGACACTCGTATTTACCTACAATTTTGTTTTTCCACTGCCTTTCCCTTTATATTAATTGCTTTCAACAGGAAAGTTAAATATCAGCTCAAATGTTCATTTACTTAACAAAACATTATGATATCAGCACAGTCATGATGTTGTTGAATGTTTCATTCATTGTATTATTCCTTTGTAGTGTACTGTAATGCTGATATTTCTAACCACCCATGTGAACTGTTACTGAATTGGAAGATAGCTAATGTTTGCTTATTTATTTACTAATTTTATTTACAAGGTAGATTCAAATGAATCAAATTCCCTTTAACTAGTGCAGCATTTGCAGGTTATAGCCCACTAACTGCCTAAGAATGTTAGGTTGTGTCATATACTACAACATAATGTAACTCAGTAGAAAAGTTTTCATAGTTTATACACTCATTCCCTTACTACTAAGACTGCAATATAATGCAATATTTTAGGATGCTTGTGATTTTTTACGGCCTATAAGAGATGTTTTCATTCTGAAAAGTGTGGAATAATGGTTGTCTCTGGTGAATGTTATGTCATCTTTAAATGTATGATTTACAGTCAAAACTGTGGTTCATTAGCTTCATAATAGCCACAGTAAAATATTTGATCGTGCAAAGAATATGACTTTTTTTATAGATTAGTTGTGAGAAGTTGTACATTTCAACTATACATTATTGCTTTTGAACTTTAGCTAAATGTCGCTCTAGATTACAGAGTTGTTAAGCAAATCTCAGAAATCTTATAAAGTTTTGATAATTAATTCTGATATTGTGCCTATGTATCTATATCAGATGCTTTCACACATCTCAGGAGAGTTTATCTATGCTTTACAGCAGGAGTTCACATACTCTGTTAGACTCATGACACTTCACATGTTTTAATAGAAAATAAAAGTTTGATGTAGTCTGTAAGAAATAATTGACTCGCTGATACTGGTAGGCAAGACAAACATAGGATATTTATTCATAAAACATTTGTACATAGCTGTTATGAGTATGGAGGCAAGAGGGGTTGTAATAACACACTCATTACAAGTAGGGAAATAAGCAATTTATATCTAATCAAGACATAACTTACTGATTGTCTAATTCCACCACTTTTTCTAATGACCTAAAAACATAACAAGCCAGTAATCTTTTTAATGATCAAGCAGATATCAAACATCTATGTACTGTCTGCTTACTTACACAAAGGAGTACCGTTATCCAGAACATCGTGTTCCAAGGACCTTGTCAATGTGCTGTCTCTATGTTGTTAGGAAGATGAAATACATGATTTTTGCAGTCCTTCTTTTTTCCCTTATCATATGTCTCTGCAATGAGACAGATAGCATTCAGGAAAAAATATTTTCTTTTTCCAGCATGCATGCATTCTTTCTTATCTATTTAGACATGCATTAATTTCACATCCACTGGTCTTGGTCTTGTGAACAAAAACTGCTCTGTTTAATATGTTCTATTATTTCTCAAGCATTCTGACTGCAGTGCATTTATTGTATAAACATGCATATACGATACATTTAAAGGAAGCAAGACACATATATAACAGAAAATAATAACATATTCATCAAATATCTAACATTTCTCCCCCAAATGTGTTTGCCTATCAAAATAAAACTACCTACTCTAGTAAGGGACTAGAACTATAAATCTGTAAACCTGTAAGCCTATCTTGTTCTGTTATATAATATTTTAAACCGGTCTTTATTGGGTGTTTCTCAAAGACTATCAAATGTCATTTCAGGTCTCCGATGCTAAATATTAAATATTCAGTGCTGTTAAATACTCAAGCCTAAGATTATTCACAGAATCAAATTATGTCATCACATTTCAAACAAATATTCATATCTCTGGAACCACAGGGATTATGAAAGAAACATAAATGGCAAACTCGTCAGCACAAACTAGTTTTATAGTGGTAGTATTCTTTAGGTTCTAGGTCTTAAACTGAATTTTATAAGACACAGTAAACACAGTTACTATTACATTTGTAATATTTTGTAAAGAACTTATAATAGCTCAGCAACCACTCAAGTTACACGCATGCTGTCAGAAGCATTTTCTCTATCGAGTTGAGACTTTTCATATGAGGCAAAGGAGTTCTGTCTGTGTTACTTGGTTGATGAGATTTTGAAAAATGTGAAAATTGTATCTATATACAGTGAATATAAAAAGTTTGCACAGCCCTGTTAAAATACCAGGTTTTTGTGATATAAAAAATGACACCATAATAAATCATTTCAAAACTTTTCCCTCCTTTAATGTGACCTATAACCTGTACAATTCAATTGAAAAAACAAATCTGTTAGGGGAAAAAATATAAAAAATAAAAAATGTACAATAAGCTGGTTGCATAAGTGTTTCCACCCTTAAACTAATACTTTGTTGTCTCTTATTCTAGCTAAATGTAATTTGGGTGAGTGGATGAGTGACCACAAATTCACTCCCAATTTAACACCATCATCTCTTATGGATAGAGAAAACACATAAATGTCCCAATACCATCTCTGGGTTATTTGTATGCACAGTATGAAGACTAAAAACTACCATGGGAATATAAGACTAAGCTTCTTAAGATCCATATCAAGTACATATGAAACTATGAACCTATAAAATGTTTCTAATTTGTCTGTTGAATGTCTATATTTTTATCATACATTATTATCATAGGTTCTCAGACTTTGGTGACAACCCTTTCTACTTTGTTGCATAAGTCATTGTGCTAAAAGTTTATCTGGTCTGAAGTTGTTATCAACAAATACTTTCTCAATTGCAAACTTTCTAAACTCATGCATAGTACCCAAATATTCTCTTAGTTTTTCTTTAGCCTTCTGCGGCTCCTATTTTGTAAGATTTGCAGTACGATAAGCTTTATCTAGGTTACAGCATACATCTGCTATAAACATATTAAAGGTCTGAAACACTGAAATCCATTTTGTCATTGATAATGCCTGAAATAATTCTACTAGAGAAAATCCATTTTGACGCTATATTTTATAGGTCCAAGATTTCCAGTTTTGGCTTATCCTTTATTAATAAATGAAACTTTTATAAGAAAGTTGGTATAAGAGATCTGAGCCAAAGCTACTTCAGATAATCATTTGATCATTTTATTTTCAGATTTATACTGAGAAACAACTCAGTAGGATAGAAACAATGTGTAGAAAATTGAACACTATGTTAGAAATACAGCTACTGCCTGGAGTGCTAGCACTCACTCCATGCATTGAAATGCATACATTTTCATTACTATTAATTTCCTAGTGGTCATCTTGTACTATTGGATTAATGTCCTATACATGAAGCATAGCAAGATTAACATCATAAAAACTAAAAATAAGAGCCTTTAAAAACTGAATTTTCCATCTTGGAACCACAGTGGTCGTCCATGCCATGGTGAGCCATTGGATCCATTAAAATACATTTTCCTATATTAAGGTGTAGCCAAATGACCTTTAAATCTCATTTCACTACCTAAAATGATTGTGCAGTATTTTATCTAACACATTCTCCTCTTTCTCATTGAGAATAAATATATTGTATTTACCTGTGCTATCTCCACAAATACCTGGCTACTGGGCATCATGTCACAAAACTCAGGATTTGACTTCCATGAATCCAGCGGCATATGAGACATTTTGCATTCATCCATCATTTCTTCACATCCCCAAGCCAACCTGTAACCTACATTTTCTCTCTTTGTATCCTCACATTATTAAAATAATGTCTTTCATATCCTGTTGCTTTTTAAACCAAATCTACAACATCCTGTTTGTATTCTTTTATTTTCCATATCCCATGAAATTTTATGCACTGAAATCTGGTCTGCAATATTCTGAATTTCATTAAATAACCTTTACTGCTCATTTCCTCAGGTAGTAAGAACACATTTTAATCGACATGTTACAATAAACATGTCGCTTCACAGTTTATACTGATATCTGAACATTGTCCACTATAAAGTTGTTTGGCTACATGCCCATGGTGGGAATTTCATGAAAATCATATACACATCCAGTGCATGCTGTAAAAACATATATAAATTCTGTGCATATTGTAAAAGCCATATACACATACTGTGCATATCATGAAAATCATATGCACATACTGTGCATATAGTGAAAACTGCCTGTTAAATAGAACCATTAAATAACTGTATTTCATATTAAATGAATTCTAGCAAAACATTATTTATGCCCTAATAACACCCATTTGTTAACCACTCAGGTTCACTAGAGGCACGGTTTCTTTTCTATTATTGGTTCATAGGTGTGTACTAGGCTAATGGCCCCGGGGCCTTTACAAGTCTAGCCCACAGAAGTGCCCTGGCATCATATCATCCGACGTTAGTTCTCAGTGCCTCTATCAAGTAGAACCGCTGGAGTGATCCCCGGGGTGAACTTTCTATTTCCCATCCACTCATCAAGATTTCTCTTGAAGAGGGCTAGTGAGGGGCTCTGCTTGATATGTATGGGAAGTCTGTTCCAGAGCATGGGCAGTCTCTGGGTTATGGACCTGTCCCTCCAGCATGTTCTGTTGATTGTGGTAATGAGGTTGAGGTCCCTGGAGTGTGTGGTGCGGAGGGATTGTGATTTCTTTAGATGCAGCATTTCTAACAGAGATGGGTCAGACATGGCTTTGTAAGTCAAGCAGAGATCGCCTCTTAGTAGACAATATGAGACAGAGAATAGCTGGAGTCTTTTTAGTCTGTCCATTAGCAGGATATGTATTTAAGGTCTAGGATCCTCTTTGTGAGGTACTTTTGTGGCCTCTCCAGCTGGTGCAGGTGTCTAGTGAGGTACATGCCAAATGGGGCATTATACTCTATAATTGGTCTAATGAGGGATGAGTAGAGAGAAATGATGACCTCTTTCTTCCTGGATGCAAAACCCTTGGTGATGAGATTTTATTTTATTTTATTTTACATTTGTTGACCAGGCTAGTCCAGCTGGATATATGTCCATTTTCGGTGGAGGCCCGGGGAGAAAAGCTCCAAGCAGAGATCACCTCTATGTGCCACATAGAAGGACTTTCTGACCACAGTGGCAATGCGGTGGTCGAAGGAGAGCTTGCTGTCAACCTGTGTCCCCAGATCTCTTATAATACCTTCAGTGTTCAGTGGGCTCCCATCAATGTGGTAATTAGTGGGAACTATGCTTTACCAAAAGGCGATGATGATGCATTTTTTGGCATTAAGCTTAAGGCCATGGATTTGACACCAGTCATTGGTCTCAGTGAGGCCTTTCTGTAGGATGTTTGCATCAGTTGGGGAGTTAATAATAGCTCTCAGCTTGCAGTCATCTGCGACTTTGGTCAGCCAGAGCTCCTCCGTGTTGGCCTGAACTTCTTAGAATCTTAGAAGTAGATACCAAACAGGAGCGGATCCAGGACCGATCCCTGTGGGACTCCACTCGTGACTGGTCGGCAGTCTGACTTGGAGTCTGCTGCTTTCACACTGTGGGTTCTATCTGTGAGCCAATTTGCAACCCACCTAATGATATAGGGGTTGATGCCTAGTTTGGTGAGTTTATCAATAATTCCTGAGTGAGCAATGATATCAAAGACCTTGGCCAGATTTAGGTAGGCTGTATGAGCTGCCTTACCTTCATCCACCGCTCTGGTGACTGACTCAAAGAAGTCAACCAGGTTGAGCAGGCATGATCTACCTTTCACAAAACCTAATTGCATGGGATATAGAGTTTGGAGATTCCCTATATCCTTGTTAATTAGGTCCATGATGATGCGCTCCATAGCCTTACATATCAGACTCTTCAGGCTAATGAAGCAATAATTTTCAGGGTCTGTAGTTGCTCCTCCTTTATGGAGAGGAATGACTGTAGCAGTGCACCATTCGGTAGGGACAAAGCCTGAGGTGAGGTTGTGAGTGAACAGAGCACACAGATGTGGTGGCAGTTCACTTTGTAATTCATGTAGAACACAGACAGGGATATTGTCAGGTCCCATGAAAGCTGTATTCTTGGCCTTAGACAATGCAACTTTAACCTGTGCTGCAGTAATACAGAGTGCCTGGTATTCTTTTGGTATTGAGATTGGTCCTTTAGGGGGAGATAGAGGGGTAAAGCTGGCACTGAATCTGTCGGCCAGTATGTTGGCAATATCTGTTGGCTCAGTATAGGAAGTACCATTGTGCAGTAACTCAGAGCAAATCTGGGTATTGCCATGGATATTCTTGATATAACTAAAGAAGGCTTTGTGGTTGTTTTTAGTGTCTGCCACAATTCTGACTTCGTAGCTGGCTTTGGAGGTTTTGATGAGGGATCTCAACTTTTTGTTGAGGCTAGTAAGTGAATTTTTCTAGTCTTGGGATTTCACTTTTTTCTGCAGCAGTTTCTTCCTTCTGTTGTAGAGTCTATTAATGACAGAGGACCACCAGACTGGTTTCCTTTTTTTGGAGGAGAGCATCTTGGTTCTGTTGGGTATGGCTAGTTCCGTGCATTTATGTACGTGTTCATACAGTGTATTGGTGCATGATTTGACAGTCATGCATCTATTTTCCATTGGCGTGGGTACCATGAAGTTAGCCACCTCTGTTTTTAGGAGTCCAAAGTCAGCTTTGGAGAAGTTTTTCATGGTGGATACCTTTGTGGGGGGTGTAGGTGAGATGTGGATTTCCATGGTGATTAGTTTGTGGTCGTATCTACCCAAGGAGGAATTGACTAATGGGGTAGAGCAACAGTTGCCAATGTTAGTAATAACCAGGTCAAGGATGTTGCTTCCTCTAGTGGGGGGTAAGAATGAGCTGGTCCAGGGCA
The DNA here is from genome assembly GCF_019279795.1 of Protopterus annectens. NCBI lineage: Eukaryota > Metazoa > Chordata > Ceratodontiformes > Protopteridae > Protopterus > Protopterus annectens. Next base: position 480,416,314 of record NC_056742.1, on the reverse strand, counting down.
TTGGAACTAATGAATTCCAGGAAGCGTTGGGCTAGTGCATTGGTGCTTGAGTAGTTTTCCTAGTTGATGGAGGGGTAGTTGAAGTGTCCTAGTATGAGAGTGTTGCATTGGACCTTGATAGATTCCAGGGTGCTTAGGAACATGGAGTGAGAGTCTAGGGACATGGTTGGGGACTTATAGCAGGCTGTGACCTGGATTGCAGTCTTACCCAATGTTAGTTGTACCTAAAGTATCTCAGATGCATTATGCTGGGATACTAGTCTGGAGGTGTGCATATCCTTTATGAATATGGAGACACCACTGCCTTTGGAGCTTCGGTCCATGTTTTGGGGCTGAAATGTGTAGAATGAGTTATAGCCTGGTAGCGCAGTGGTGCTTTCTGCCACTTTAGACCAGGTCTCCGTTAAAGCACAAATGTCAATGTTTTCTATTTTGAGGAGTGCTTCAAGCGAGTGCATCTTGAGATTTAGACTTCTAGTGTTGAGCAGCATGACTCTGAGAATGCATTTATTTATAGCTGTTATGATGGCAATTTGGTCTTTGGAACACCGCCTAAAAAAGACACTATAGGGGTGGCAAGAGCCTTAGTCAGTACCTGAAAACCCAAGGGTGACAGATGCAGGCCATCTCTGGAAAAGTGTTGAGGTCTGTCAGTCATGTCATCCCAAGCAGACAGATACTGGATCCCCTTAGAATGCCACCAGAAACTTAGCCAATTGTTGAAGTCAATCATTTTTTGTTTCTACTGTGACATCATTCTGGGTGTTAGTAGGATACTGCTCAGGGCTAGTGTCATACCTGCCTGGGCCACATAATCTGAGAGCTCCACTATGTCTGTTTTCATGTAGTCCAGAGAGGTGCATCTCAGGTCATTCACACCCACATGGACTATGACAGAATCATGCTTGTACTTGTTGTGGAGTGACCCGAGTGCATGTGCTATGTGTCAGATTCTGGCACCTGATAGACAACTGACTATTACCTTTTCCTTATTCAACCTAGTGAGTGGGACATCTGTGTGCCTCACTATTGAGTCGCCTATGATTAGTATATTGGGCAAGGTGTTTAGCCTTAGGGGCTTAGGTTGAGGGGCACACTATGGAAGTGAGCTATGTGTCCTGTGGTTTGTGCTGTGTTGTGGTGGTCGAGTGCTTTTCTGTCTTGGAAGTCTCTGCTGTTTGTGTAAATTTCTATTGAGTGTCTCTGTGAAGGTGGGTGTGTGGTTTGTGTTTTTATGTGAGAGCTGTGATAGCGGGTGTTCTGGAGGGCTATGTGTTCCATGTGGTGTGGTGCAGGTGTTGACATTCTCCTCTTGACCAGCTAGTCCGGTCTTGGCTGGAGAGTGCATAGCTTCCAATTTGGTGATATAAGTGCATCTCTCACAAGTCTGAGTGTTGGGAGGTAAGAGGAGAGGGTTGTCTGTGTACATGAGGCAGTTGCTACACTGCCTCAGAATGCCCAAGTGCACCAGGTTAATAGGAGAAAGCACAGGGAACTGCCCTTTAATCATGCCAGGAGGGGTGGTCATAACTACTAAGTAGTGGAGCTATTTCAGTGAAGAACAACTAGTGGTGATGGCTGTTAGGTGTGCTATAACAATTGCTACAAAAACCTGTTGAAGAGCAAAGCGATTAGGCTATTTGAAGTGCAAGAGAGAAAGAACTAGCAAGATCTAAGGGAAAAACTGAAGAGCAGACTTTCTGGGACCAGTAATAGTTTACCTCAGCTCGGCGACACTGAGCGGAGCTTAAACAAGTGCAAATCCGTGCAAATGCATCGTTTAAACCAGAAAGTTGAAAGGGATGCAAAATCTTCCCAAACATTCAATAAACTACAATTTCTGGGCCAGAAACTACTCATCGTATGGTAAATATGATAATTTGAAACTTTTCTTCCCAGGCCTCCAGTGAAAAAGTGGCACATGTTCCCAGATGGACTTTTCCAGTAAATACATGTCAATAAATAAATAAATACATTTTCCAAAACAATCTGAAAGCACTGTATGGTTAATTGACTTACTCAAGGTCATACCGCAGGCAAATGAGAACTCAAGGAATCAAATCATGTACCAAGGAAGCTGCAATTCACAGCCTTAATCTTCTGTGTCAATTTCCAGACTTATTGCTAATATACTTTTCCTCAAGAGATGAAAGCAATCAAATCTGTTTTATTAAATGAATTAGTTCCTACATAGTGTTACCACAAAATAAAAATATAACCACTAAAAGCATTTCGCACTTCCTAAGTAATTATCTTCCCTTATAAACAGTCAGAAGTATCCTTTATGTTGTCTGATGCATCACATTTAACTTTGCATGTACTCCTGCTATCTTTTGACTCGTGATTTCCAATGCATTTTCCATTATTTTCTTCTAACCATTTATAACTAGGTTACGTCCTTTCTCCCTTCGTCCCTAATTCAGCAATTAATTAATTAATTAATTAATTAATTAATTAATTAATTATTTAGCCATATTTTACTTATATTTTCTTCAAATGAATCTGAAAACTACTAATAAGACATCATTGAACTCATGCATGAAAAAATGTGAATATGAAAACTGCCTTTAGTATGTAAAGTTACCCGATTCTCTGTAAACTTAACCGATTCTCTGTAAACTTACCCGGTTCACTGTAATTTCAGGGAAAATAACTTTTTTGTGAAAATTTACACATGTGCGTATGTATATGGTGATTTGGATACAGCCGCAATATAATAATTACCATTGGTTTGAGGCAATTACCAATTCTTATTGGTTACCACTCTCTGTATGAAGGCATGTTTTCATATGTCTATCTACAATTTTACAAATGTTGAAATCCTTATGCAAAACACATGTTAATTTCTCTTAAGAAACCATGGAATTAGTAAAGAACATTGTGATTTCTTGACACAAAATAAATACTTTTAATGGAAGTTACTGTACACTGCTAAACACCAATGTTTTTATGTGTCAGACTAGTAATTATGGGTTAGCTAGGAATCCAACCATGATTCTTCTGATTTACATAACTTGAATATTTTATTGTAGGTTTAAACATTTCAGCTGTCTATCAGCTTATTCTTGCTTACCTACTTAGATCTTAACTCTAGTTAATAGATAATAGAAATAACTGAAAAGTTCCCATTACAGTCCTTTGTTTTCTTCAGTTATTACAGATTTATATCAATTGTAGCCAAAATTTAGAACAGTGATGACTTTCTTAGCCTCTTGTATGCATCACGTGTTATACCATAATTACTTTTCACACCACCCAGAAGTCAGCGTAGTATTTCCTGGGGTCAGTAAGTAAATATCTTTGCACATGTATAGGTTTGTAGGGTCAGAGTTTCATAGGTTCATACTAGGCTAACAACCACAAAGATCTTTAGAAGCTTAGTCATGCAACACATCTCAGTTTTGTCCCAGAGTTCTTTGGACACCTGTATGCTAGGGTATGTTAGTAAAGAGGTAGCTAATGGCTGTAGGTGGAATGGGGGTATGTTAGTTGGGGATTAATTTTCTTACTGCCTAACTCTGTCCATCAGAGACATCGGGGCCAGACTACGGGTGAATTTGTGATTTGCCATTTAGTGATCAAGGTTTCTTTTTAACAAGGTCAGGGATGAACTCTGCTTCACATACATAGGAAGCTTATTCCCTAGTGCAGGGATCCTTTGAGAAACATATTGATCCCTTCAGCAGATTGTCTTTATGTCACAGACAAAGTTCAGGTCCTTGTATCTAGTATTTCTGGTGCTGTTTGTCTTGTAGATGTGCAAGAGGTCCATCACAGCTGGATTTGAGAATGCCTTTTATGGTAGGCATAGATCAAATCTCAGTAACATGTAGGAGACTGAGTACAGAGGTAGGACCTTAAGGTGATTTGGATAGGGTGTTCTTGCCCTGAATTCTCCTGGTGATGAATCTTTGGGGATGTTCCAGCTGTTGCAAATGCCTGTTTAGGTACATGCCAAATGGAGCGTTGTACTCAATAATGGGTCTGATAAGGGCTGAGTAGAGTGGTACTATTACTTCTTTGGATCTGGATGCCATAGTCTTGCTTATGAGTTGGAGAAAATAGAATGATTTTCTTACTATCTTGACTATGTGTTGGTTGAATGCCAGAATACTGTCCACATGTGTTCATAGGTTCATAGGTTGGTACTAGGCTATCAGCCCTAGGGCCTGTACAAGCCTAGCCATAACAATTCCCTGGATATTTCTTCCCAGAATATTTACTTCTCTGGACCCCTGTCTAGCAGGATGACTGACATGATCCCTGGGGTGAATTTCCTATCTCCCATCCAATCATCAAGGTTCCTTTTGAAGAGGGCCAATGAGGCGTTCTGCTTGACATGTATGGGCAGTCTATTCCAGAGTATGGGGAGTCTCTGGGTCAGTAACCTATCCCTCCAGCATGTTTTGTTCATTGTGATGGCAAGGTTTAGATCCCAGGAGCATGTGACTCTGAGGGATTGGGATTTCTTTAAGTGGAGCATGTCCAAAAGGTCAGGATGTGACATGGTCTTGTATGTTAAGCAGAGATCGCCTCTGAGTAGACGATATGCCACAGAGTATAGCTGGAGTTTTTTTAGATGGTCAGCATATGGCATCTGCTTTAAGCCTGTAGTTCTTTTAGTGAGGTATTTCTGTGGCCTTTCCAGCTATTGCAGATGTCTTGTGAGGTACATACCAAACGGGGCATTATACTCTATAATGGATCTAATGAGGGATGGGTACAGTGGGACAATGACCTCCTTTTTTCTGGATGAAAAGCCCTTAGTGATGAGGTGTGCCACATAGAAGGATTTCCTGAATGTTGTGGCGATGTGGTTATCAAAAGTGAGACCACTGTCCACCTGTGTCCCTAAGTCTCTCATCACACTTTCAATGTTTAGTGTACTGCCACCTATGTGGTAATTCATGGGTACATGTTTTTTTCCAAAGGGGATAACTATACATTTCTTGGCATTAAGCTTGAGCCCATGGCTCTGGCACCAGGCATCTGTTTCTGTAAGGCCCTTTTGTAGAATATCTACATCATTTGGGGATTCAAGAATGGCTCCCAGTTTGCAGTCATCTGTGAACTTTGTTAGCCAGAGTCCCTTAGTGTTGGCCTGTACTTCAGAGAAGTAGATGGCAAACAAGAGTGGTCCCAGGACTGAACCCTGAGGTACTCCACTTGTCACTTGTTTGGAACTGGATTCAGAGTCAGCTATTTTTACAGTCTGGGTTTTGTCAGTAAACCAGTTGGCAGCCCATCGAGTGACGTAGGGATTTATGCCCAGCTTAGTAAGTTTATCTATGATTCCAGAGTGGGGGATGGTGTCAAAGGCCTTGGCGAGGTCCAGATAGGCTGTGTAGACCGCCTTACCCTCGTACACAGCTCTGGAGACTGATTCACAGAAGTCAATCGGATTCAGGAGACAAGATTGGCCCTTCACAAACCCAAACTGGGTGGGGTCCAGTGTTTGAAGGTTGCCAATGTCTTTGTTTATAAGTTCCATGATAATGCATTCCATGCCCTTGCAGATCAGGCTTGTCAGACTGATGGGACAATAGTTCCTGGGATCCAAGGCGGATCCCCCCTTGTGGAGTGGGATAACTGTAGCTGTGTGACACTCAGTGGGCATGAAGCCTGAGGTGAGGCTATGATTAAACAGGACACTTAGATGGGGTGCCAGTTCATTTTGTAGTTCATGTAGTACACAGCCTAGGATGTCACCTGGTCCCATGGATGCTGTATTCTTAGCTTTGGAGAGTGCGTTTTTTACCTGTGTGGTCGTGATTACCGGAATTTGTCAAGCTTTTGGTATTGAGATGGGCCCTTTAGGGGGTGAGAGGGGGGGTGAAGTTGGCACTAAATTGATCTGCCAGGATATTGGCAATATCCTTGGGATCAGTATATTTAATGCCATTCTGTTGTAGCTCAGAGCAGATCTGAGCATTGCCATTTAGATTTTTGACATAACTATAGAATGCCTTGTGGCTGTCTTTGGAATCTTTGGCAATTTTATTTTCATAACTAGCTTTTGAGAATTTTATGAGGGATCTCAGCTTCTTACTGAGGCTGGTGAGGGAGATTTTGCATCCTGGGATTTTCCTCTTTTCTGCAACAGTTTCTTCCTTCTGTTGTATAGTTTGTTTATAGCAGGGGACCACCAGATTGGCTTCCTTTATTTGGAGAAGAGCATCTTGGTTCTATTTAGGATGGCATGATTCATGCATGAGTGGATGTACTCGTAAAGTGCCTTAGTGTAGCATTCTGCAGTCGAACTTTCAGATCCCGTCTGCATGGGTGTCGTGAAGTTTGTCACTTCTGACTTCAGTAGCATGAAGTTGGCTTTGGAGAAGTTTTTTAAGGAGGTTTCTTTACTGTGGGGTGGGGGTGGGATGTGTTCCCAGATCCGTAATTATTGGATCAGCTCTTAAGTGCATTTTATCAATGAAGTAATTAGATTGCTTGAATGCTTTCCCAAAGGGCACTATAATACATTTATTTGCACTGAGTTTTAATCTATGGCTTTCCCACCAGACATTTGTTTCTGTTAGACCCCCTTGTAGGATGTTAGTGTCATGGTGGGAATCTATGATAGCGCCCATTTTACAGTCATAAGTTAACTTGGTGAGCCACAGGCTTTTGACATTAGTCTTGACTTCTGAAAAGTAGAAACCAAACAGGAGCAAGCCCAAAACAGAGACCTGGGGTATTTTGCTGGTGACCAGTCTCTTGGTGGAGGTGGTCTCAGTTATCTCACCAATCCTGAATCTTGAGTCCTATCTGTGAGCCAGCTGGCAATGCAGTGAGTTATTTACTGATTTATGCCTAGTTCTGGGTGTTTGTCATCAGAATCTGTGTGGAGTATTGTATTGAATGCCTTGGCCAGGTAGGCAGTTTGCAACCCCCCCTCCCCCATCCACAGCCATGGTCACCCTCTCAAAGAAGTCTACCTAGTCACGTAGGCAAGACCTTCCCTTAACTTGCTATATCCAAATCATGCCTCCAGGTGTTTCTGCAGTTACATCTTTCTGATGCCTCCAGGCATCAAATATTGCTTGTTCATATTTGCATTTAAATTCTAAACTATGTACATACAAGTTATTATAAGATTTCTACTTAAAAGTACACAATGGGAAATGCAACTGTATTGATATTTGGCATCTGTTTAGTGCAGATAAAGCGATATTGTTGTTCTTGGAATATCTTTTTATATTGTTATACATTTCATATTTATCAAAGTATCTCAACAACCAAGTGCACAGACAGAACTGTCTAGCCTTATATGAAAGCTCTCAGCTGGATAAACAAATGCTGCTCTCAGTATGTGTGTAATTGGAGCACTTGCTGAGACATTGTAAGTTGTTTACAAAATATTACAAACTTAATAATTACTGTGTTTACTGTGACTTATAAAACCCAGTTTAAGACATAGAACCTAAAAAATACTACCACTATAAAAATTGTTTGTGCTGAACAGTGTGCCATTTACACTTTTTTAACAACCCCTGTGGTTCCAGAAATATGAGCATTTGTTCGAAATGTGAAGGCATAAATAATTTGATTCTATCAAAACCCTTAGGGTCCACCCATTGCAAGTTACTCTGCAATCTGTCAGAGCTCCATTGTAAGTACTGAGTTAACAAAGACAATCTGGGATGGGTCTAGTATCTGTAGGTTGCCAATGTCCTTGTTGATCATTTCCATGGTCGTTTGTTCTATGGCATTGTATGTTAAATTTGTCAGACTGATGGGTCTGTAGTTGCAGAGGGTCAGTTGATGGTCCACCTTTAAGAAGAGTGATGACCTTTGTGGCCCTTCATTTATCTGGCACATAACCTATTTTGAAGCTGTGGTCCTGCTAGATCATGTTTTAGGCTATTTAGGAGGCAACCGGGGATATTACCAGAGCCAATTGAAGCAGTATTTTTGGCCTTGGCATGTACTTCCAGGACCTCCTCCCTGTTTATAGTTGGAGGGATATGCTAAAAGGCATTTCACAAGGGGTAGTTGGGGGAAGTAGGGAGTGATGTTAGAGCTAGATTTATCGCCATTAGATATGCTATGTCACCCTGGTCAGTGAAGGCTGTGCCATTTACCACCAGTTCTGCACATTGTTGAGTGTTAACTTATGGTTACTGACATAGCTAAAGAAGGCCTTGTGATTGTCCTTAGCCTTGTATGCTATCCTGACCTTGTAAATGATCTTGTTTGACTTTAATAGACCTCTTAATGTCTTGTTTAGTTAAATCAAAGAACTCTTGTCTTTATGAGAGTTGCTCTTTTTGATTTTAGCCATTTTTTCTTTTGTTATATAGCCTATTATGTTACAGATTCCACCAGAGTGGTTTATTTTTGTTGTTAGATCTTGGCTTACTTCTGGTAAGTATGGCAGGCTCAGTGCAGCCATGAACATTATGAACAAACTTGTCCCTCTTGTAATGTTGATTTGTTTCATTTTATTATTTTTATTTATTTATTGCTATTTGTTTTCTGGGATAGAGCACTGATCTCCATGGATCTTTTACAGATTCAGCCTGGCAGTGGTTTCTAGTTAAGTGACTTGCTCAGAGTCACACAGGCAATAGAGGCTGAAGGAATCAAACTCTGCAACACTAGACCACAGAAAATAGTTTGCTAACAGCATGTTAATCTTCTAAGGCAACTGCTAGACAAATTATATTTTCACTGTATTCAAACCCTTAATCACCTCTGTTGTTTATCTAAACTCACTGTACTTACACCTTGCGCCACAGTGATAGGAATGCCACAAAAAACAATTCATTCAATCTACTGCTGATTTCAATATATCTGGGGTATTTACATTGTGACAATAAGAAAAAAATGTGAATTTAGTCAAAAAAAAAAAATTCCAAACAATACATCCCCCACCTTGGCAATAAAAAAAAAATCTGGGCTGTGACCATACTAAATGGCATACTTTAGCATTCTGGTGTTTCAAAGCTCATAAATCACACTCTATGCAACTAGAGTGTTCCACTATCATATCAGTATAGAACAACTAACCCACTTATTGATTATTTCCTATCAACAAATGCACTCTGTAAAAATCATACTTTACCAAGAAATCTGAATACTCCCAGTTTATATTGTTGGAAATGCAGCAGATTAAACTCAGGTATAATTCTGCATATCTAGGGCCCCATTTAGACATACAAATCCCTCCTTTTTTCATTGTATCTTCCAGAACAGACAAAATATACTGATTTTGCTAATGCTCAAAAACTGTACATTGTCACACACTGCAGATTGTTATCAGCAAATCATATTTTTTGGCTGTGAAAGCGCTCATCTATCTGTTTTTGGAATAAATTTCATTTATGGTTTTATCTGCTGTAGTCTGGTGCCTCCTTCTGTTTTGCTGTGTACTATTTGCATTTTTGGAGGACCGGTTTACCTGCATCACTATTCTATTTTTTGGTATGGTGATATTTTCAAATATGCCTAAATTCCTGTTACCATTAACTTAACGGTCTTGTGTTCATGCATTTTTCAATTAAATTCTGTGGTTTAAATCTCATTGAAAAAGTTTGACCTGTTGAAGCAACTCACGTTTTCTTTATGAAATTTTCAGAATTAAAAGTGCTATATGAAATAAAACTCAAAGATACCTGCATAAACATTACGCTGTCTTTTGTAATATATAGGGGTGGGAGCAACAGACAATTTATGTCCATTTGTGTGTGTGCATGTGTATACATGCCTGCATGCATTTATAATTACTCATGCACAACTCTGCATATGCTCTTTTAACATCCTGCAAAATAATTCCTCTTAAAAATATCAGAATTTACATTTGTGGAAAATGCATGTTTTCCTGTTTATCACAATAAAATACTTTCTAAACTTTGCAGCTGAAATCTTATCAAGACAACAGTTTAATTTTAGCACTAAATAAAGGTTAATGCTGTAACTTTACAGAAGTGTGAGAAATTAAATTAACATCATGTCATGTCACATTTAACCACCCATGAGATCGAATTTCTTTTAAACTCATAAAAAGTTACTAGTGATTTATAACTGCAAAAAATCTGGCTTAATGCCCATATCTGGAAATCATTCCATGCACATTATTGGGGAAGCTGGAAGGAAATGTTTTGCTTAGCTTAATTATTTACTTTGTAGAATTAAGATCTGTCTAACTGCGACTGTTTTAAAAAAAAAATTGCACACTGAAACTGTGAAAAGAAAAAAAAAGTTTATTAAAATCAAAGTCTCCTTCTGTGTAGCACTTTCTTCTGTTTTTCTCTTTTCTTGCTGTAAAAGCATCTAGCAAACAAAATGCATTTTGCAAAACATTGTCGCCTCATAGCAAGACGTCCTGTTCAATTCTCAGCTAGAACGTCTTCGTTGAAGGTTGTGTGTCAGGGCTGGTAACCCGGTATGCAAAAATCCACTACCAATCATTAGCAGACTGGAGTTCCGCTGTGGCGACCCCTAACCGAGAAAAGCCAAAAGACACAAACTTTTCCTATGTACAAATGATTCTGTCTGAAGCTTTAGAATTTATGGCACACAGTCTTATCTGTTGCAAAAATAAATCTAGAACAGATTATTTTCTTCTTAAATTGTCCAAACACAATTCAGTCTTTATCTGGGAGTAGAAGTGCTGAAAAACATTGCTAGGTAGAATATTGTCTCTTATTTTAAGCTATGACATATTTTCATCCATCTTCATTGGGCAACTCACAACAACAAATATCATAAGACAAACTCACATATGTTCTATTGCTTGAGACCTTTAACCAGCTCATGGCTAAGGTATATTCTGGAAAAAAGTCAAAGTTTAAAACATTTTTGCTGCAATAGCTGCAGTGGCAAAGAGTCCTTTCTTTAAAAGGTAGTTTCTGAGAGTCCTCAGAATATATATTCTTCACTCTGTATGTACCTTATTAGCTCCTGTCTGTACAACAATCAAAAATTATCTTGTGTATTTTTTCTCATTGTTACTGACATAGAGCAGAGATTACTGTACTGTTTACTGTATTAAACCATACAGCACATCATTAATTCTCTGTAGGACAGACAATCATTAATTTATTAACTTTGTATCTTTCATTGCTGACATGCAATTAAAAAGAACATTTGTCTACTGTCTATATATCTTGCAGAATGAAAAACACTGAAATGGTGCTTTCAGTTCTGTTTTCTTTTTGACTAAATATACTAAATAAACTAAATAAATATACTCTGCTGTAAACACAAAATGTCTGCTGCCTGTAACTGCCCATTATCTTCAGAATGATCTCTTTGAAGACTCGCCAGGCATATTCTATGTCTACCTAAAGAAATGGGGACCACATTTTTCTTTCTACTGTTTTCTCTCTCCTTGTCTGCATTTTTAAAACAGGCCTCCACCGACCCTGGAAATTACCGGCCCATTAGCTTGACAAGCCTTATCTGCAAAGCCATGGAGAGGATCATAATGGACCTCATAAATAAAGACATAGGGAATTTGCAGACTTTGGATCCAACCCAGTTTGGCTTTGTCAAAGGCAGATCATGCCTTTTAAACTTGGTTGACTTTTTCGAAACAGTCACCAAAGCCATTGATGAGGGAAAGGCAGTCCATACAGCCTACCTCGATCTGGCTAAGGCCTTCGATACAATACCCCATTCGGTATCATTGAAAACTCATCAGCTTAAATGTCAACCCATACATCACAAGATGGGTTGCAAACTGGCTGAGTGACAGAACCCACAGGGTCAGAGCTGCTGGCGCCATGTCAGACTCAAAGCCTGTCACAAGTGGTGTCCCACAGGGCTCAGTCCTGGGCCCACTCTTGTTTGGCATCTACTTTTCCGAAGTACAAGCAAACACAGGAGGGTTATGGCTGACAAAGTTTGCAGATGACTGCAAACTGGGCGCCATAGTAGAAAACACATCTGACACAGATATCCTTCAGAAGGGTCTCACAGAAACGGATAACTGGTGCCAGAGCCACGGCCTAAAGTTAAATGCCAAAAATGCATAGTCATACCCTTCGGGAAAAACAAGGTTACCCTAGCTACCAAATAGGTGGCAATCCACTGAGCACAGAAGACGTTATCAGGGACCTGGGGACCCAGGTTGATAGTAGTCTGTCATTCGACACCCATGTAGCTAAAGTAGTTAGGAAGACCTTCTACATTGCCCACCTTATCATGAAGGGATTCTCATCTAGATCAAGGGAGGTCATAGTCTCCCTTTACTCATCACTCATCAGACCAATGATTGAGTACAATGCCCCATTCGAATGTATCTGACCCGACACTTGCAGCAGCTGGAGAGGCCACAAAGTTCCTCACCAAAAGGATAAAGGGTCTCAAAAATCTGTCCTATGCTGCCCGACTGAAAGAACTCCAGCTCTATTCAGTTGCTTACCGCTTGCTCAGAGGTGACCTTTGCCTAACATACAAGGCCATGTCAAACCCAGATTTGATGAATATGCTTCACCTCAAAAAATCTAGATCCATCAGAGCCACAAGGGCGGAGACTTAAACCTTGACACGGCTATTAATAGGACGTGCTGGAGGGATAGATTCATCACCCAAAGACTCCCTATGCTGTGGAACAAAATCCCGGTACATGTGAGGCAGAGCACCTCGCTGGCCTTGTTCAAGAGAAATCTTGACCAATGGATGGGAGATCGCAGATATACCCCAGGGATTACCTCAGTGTCACTGCTCGACAGAGGCACAGAAAAATAATGGGTATAGTTCCCCATACTAAAGGGGTGGCCTAAGCCACAAAACGATGGGCTAGGCTTGTAAATGCCCTCGGGCAGATAGCCTAGTATGAACCTATGAACCTATGAACCTATGAACCTAAAAAAGAATGTGAGTTACTGAGAGAAATGTTCAGAAACCGAGGATACCCTGACTAAATGTTGGTAGACCTAGTCGAAGAAGTAACTATTAAGAGAGCAAATGGTTTTTATAAACCTTTACTACTCGTACATGACTTCAGTGACATGTACCCTACTATAAATGTAGCACAAAGTGAGACTAACGTGGACAATGAGGTGACAGAATTAATTACAACTTCAAGTGAAGAATGTGATTATTCACTAAGTTTTATCACCATGTTCAGTAGTAACTCTAGGGGGGTTCTGGCCATAATATGCAAAAACTGGCACTTTATTTCTTCAAATCCACTTCTGGCTGCAAAATTGGGAAATAAACCAAGGTTTATCTTTAAGAGATCACACAACTTGAAAGAACTAGTTCAGAGAGATGGACCGCAAAATATATATCAGAAAAGGAGTGGGATGTTTAAGTGTGGCTTTTGCAAATTGTGTAACAAGGTCAGAACAGGTGAGACATTCAAGGTCAGGGATAGAAAATACCATATTAGGCTCACATTAAACTGTGAAAGTAAATCTATTATTTATATAGCTATGTGTGTGTGCTGTCAAGCGTTCTACATCGGAAAAACGGACCGTAGGGTACGGGACCGTATGTATGAACATATATACGCAATCAAGAATGATAAAAACGACAACGCACTAGCAAAACATATAGGTTTAAACCCAGGTCATAGCTTCCAGTTTATGGCCATCGATCAAGTTCCTTTGAAGATGAGAGGTGGCCTGTTTTCACTAATTCTCGAGAATCGAGAACTAGAATGGCAGTTGCGCCTGGATGCGTTCAGATACCCTGGACTTAATAGCAATTGTAATATAGCCCCAGTTTTAAAACTTAGGAGTTATCTTAGATAATGCATAAAATGGAGAAATGTTTGTTTCCTCTATTAAGCCATTCACAGAATTGTACAAAATGGTTAATAGTAACAATGGGGTTGTTAATTTCATCTTTTAGGGTAAAATGCATGGTTTTGAGGACCATAGTTCCAACATGAAAAACAACCTTTATTTTTGGCATTTGTTAATAATTTGGGCAGTACTTTCTTGTTTCAAATTATTAAATACGTGTTGGTTGAGAGCTGACCAAAACATATATGTTACACACTTAACTGCTTCAAACAAATAATAATTAAGCAGTAATTAGTGTATCACATTATAGACATCCCAAAAAATTCTTTTAGCTGGTCTTGCTTCCGTTGTTAAATGGATATTTCTTTCTTAAAAAATAATAATAAAAAAAGAATTCTTTATTATTTTATATAATATTTTATTAAATGTGACTTTTAATGTACTAAAGTACATAAGGTTTTTAAATATGTGGAGTATACTCCTGTTTTTACTTATTTCTATTGTATAACACATACATCAGTAAATACTTCTAAAGTTGAAATCTATGTATTAACCTGAGAAGTTTGTAATATGTCACTTCCTGTATCTCTTATGTTAAATACGGAGTGCATTTCTTGGTTTTATACTTCCTCTGATGAAGCTACAGTTTCCTGTGGCGAAAACGCTTGTTTTCTATGAGAATAAAATTGCGTTAAGGATTGTTTGGTGGAGTTCACTGTGCTGGCAAGGACCTCGTTTGGTATTTTTCTTAGCAAACTTCACTAAGAGACAAAGCAATACATGGAAAAACAGTTATCAAAATAGATTAGCAGCACATCTAAAATAGACTAACAGCAATACTAGATAAGCTAACATGGCAGAACTACAGGGGTCTATATTACGAAATCGAAAACCTGTTTTAGTGAACACCACAACACCGACACACATACCATGAACCGTAAATACGCCAGACCCCCTAAACTGCGAAATTTCAAATCTCGAATTGTCATAGTCAGCCAACACCACTGAGCGCTACATACTACATACCCAAACATAATAAATAAAACACATACATACACTTACCAAACCCTGCTTCTAACCCTCCACTAAACCTTACATACATTACTATCTATGCACTTACCTTAACCCGCACCCTAACCCTAAGGTCTGTAACTATCGCACACTTACCTTACAGAGCTCCACCGCAGACGGGCCAACCATGACACTTCAACATTTCATGTTTCGTGGTTTTGAACGTTCGCCATGACCATAGTTCGCGCTATATGTGTCGGTGTTGTGGTGTTCGCTGAAACGGGTTTTCGATCTCGTAATATAGACCCGAACTACAGACATGAAATATTTGGAGAATGGTATTCTGGAAAATTCCTTCCAATCATAATTTATTTCCTTGATTTTCAGTAGGAATATGCAGTTATTATTCAGAGACATTTTCCCGCATGCTCTGAACTTTATCATGACTTCATCTGTGCAGTCTCACAAGCACGGTTGTATCCATTATGGCCATTATGGAACATTTAACAGAACAAGGAGAAACTATAGTACTCATTTGTTTCATAACAAACAGTATGATGAGCTTTACCTAGCTTGCAACACGCAGCTTCTGTAAACATATTTCTTCTCTGAAATATAGAAATGTATTTGGTCAATGTTAATATCTGCAATAATTTAACTATATAAAATCCATTTGACACTCATATTTTTTGATATTTCAATACAGATCCAACATAAGGTACCAGTAAACATTTGACAGTCCAATCTCTTTACCCCCTGTGTAGTTGACACCATGTTGAACTGGAACATTGTGAAATACCCAACTTTATTTACTTATCCTGAAGAAAATTTTGTCTGGTCATACAGGTAGAATAACACACCACATACTTTACATATTTATGAAACAAACACAGAAAGTCTCTTACCAGATTAATTGTACTTTGTTATTACATCTAGTCTGGTCTTTTTTGCTTCCATATTTTGGTGATACTGACCTCCACCATCAGGAAAGTGGTTTCTTTATGGTCACTTAGTGACTAACACTACCTGAAGCATTTAGACCAAGGTTTCAACGTTTCTAATCATCTTGACC
>NC_056742.1:480307284-480400034 GCF_019279795.1 Protopterus annectens | reverse complement strand
GTCGCACAACACTGAGGAGGGGGGCACATCCCTGTTAAGTGCCTTGAATACTGATTGTCGACCAAATGAGCTGTCGACCAAATGAATGTTGATCAAATGGTCTGTCAATCTTCTGAAGTCGACCCCTAATAAGATAGCATCTAAGGTTATAGTCAAGAAAGGAAATTGTTTTTGGCAATACATTGCAGCTGTAGATCTGCTACAACATTTAAGAGGGCAGGAGTAGAGAGACCTGGGTTGAGTTATATGGAAAAAATGAATGAAAAGGAAATACAGAGGTGACAATAAGAAGACAGAAAATGATACAATGAAGATGGTGAGTGAGTGGGAAGGTTTTCAAAATATAAACACGGATATAATATTGCATGGGAAATCTGAAAAAAAAGTGAAGTTGACAGGATAAGATACTGATGGTAATAGTATATGATTTGTTTAAAAAAAGATGTAATGCATTGCTGTATAATAAAAAAAAAAGAAAGGATAAAGATACACTGGCTGAAATAAAAACATGGTTGTAGTGAAAAGGACAGCATAACCATATTAATTCAGGCAACACTGTAAGGTGGTATATGATTCAAATGAAATGCTTACAGAATAATTATGATGTGCTATCCCCAGCACATCAGACATGCAAGCATGAGTTATGCATATATGCACAAACTCTCTCTCTCTTGCTCTAAAGCACACACACACACACACACACACACACACACACACACACACACACACACACACACACACACACACACACACACACACACACACACACACACACACACACACACACACACACACACACACACACAGTCATGAGTACCACCATATCAGCTCACAAAATAAAACAAACTCCTGGGATAGAATATTTACAGCAAATCCCACACGTGAAAATGTATACAAATGTCTGACAAAAGTCCCAAAGCTCTTAAACATCTTCCACTCCATGGCTTTCCTGAAAACATCTTAATTAGTTTTATGTATTTTAATAGATTTACAGGTGGAAAAGAGTAATAATTAGTCACCGTGCATGTTTATATATTTGGTTATAGTACACTTCCTACAGAGTGCATTCAGATTGGCAGGAGCGGCACAACTTGGCTATATCAATAATAAGGGAGGTAGGAAACAGGTTTGTTCTATATTACAGAATAATGTAATGTTTGACTAAATAAGAAAAGTAGCGTCACTGTCTTAAATCTGTCTAAAACTATTTTTCAGAAGTCTATACCTTTCAACTGTCACACATTAATAAAATTCTGTATCACAAGCCAGGTAAAGTTTAAGATACTGCCCGTACTTTAAAACATAGAAGAGTCTGATGCAGCTTTTCATATGCTACTAGTCTCAGGTATGATCACCTGCTATGCATTGCACCATTCATTCTGTTGTAGCCAGGTTGAGAATGTGAGGTAGGTATGCAGGCAGGTTGAGAATGTGAGGTAGGTATGCAGATATGTGAGGCATTGGAGTACTACATATGAATGGGGCAGTTCTTCATTACATCTGAGAGTTAGAAAATATGTAACGCACTACATATGTTTATTAATAACACTAAGCTGTTGGTGAGCAGACACTTGAAAACAGATATACTTCAGCATTGCCTGTGACATTTTTTAGACTTGTAAGAATACTGACACATGGATTTCAAGTATTACTTCTGGGAAGGAAGACACATGTTGTGTAAATGATGTCTTTTGCTAGAAATTGGACCAAAAATCTTGAAACATGCATTGCTTTCAACTGCTGTGCTCAAGGCAACAATTCATATAATCTATCATTTTTAAGACATTTCATATGTTAACGTATAGAAAATCTTGTAAGCGATTCCATATTGTTGTTATGAAAACAGCCTTATAAAATGTGGTAATGCAGGGTCCTCAGAATTACTATTGGTATATAGGGCAAAAACTGCAAGAAATAACTGTATATAGTATTAACGTGTCCACTTAAATAATGCTGGCAGGATTATAATCTCAATTTTTTGTATGTTGAATGACAAGAGACTAAAGTTGTTCTTCTTGTGGATTGTCCCAATCAGTCTCAAAAATGGTAAAGCTAGACGCAAAGGTAAAAAGTATACAACTACATGATATACTTGTCACTTATATTTCTTTGGGGAGATCAACAAGTAAACAAAAAAATAAATGCATTTAATATAAAACTGCAATACTTTTTTCTGGGGAATCAGTAGACAACAAAATAGATAAAAACATCTTCAGTAATTTCACAAACACGTTTCCAAAATTTGCTCGAAAACTAATAAAGGTCTAAACATAATCTTCATATGGGTTGAAATGCTTTAACTGGAATAAAACTGATATATATATATATATATATATATATATATATATATATATATATATATACAAAATCATTTCTCTCAGATGAATTTAAGCGTTAGAAATGTAGCTGTGGGAGTACAGTTATTGTGATACAATAAAAGTATTGCATAAGTAAAATGTTTAGGCTTTGTGTAAATCAGATTCAGTTTTGAAACTGAACAAGTATTTTTCGCAATAGCAATATTTTAAATAATAGAATATTCTCAAAATGGAAAGATCAAACATACAATTATATTTGAAACATCTTGAAAATATTATACATACAAATTGTCTAACTTAACTTTTAAAGAATACAAATTTACACCTGCCCGTTAGTATGGGATTTGAAAGGATAATGTGAAGGTTATATCTAACACTTCACCTTTTGCATAAACACAATGTATATTTTCTGAGAAAGAGGTTTATAGGGAAGTCATGTGGGACTTGCTCTGCTTAAAAGATGACTGAATTTTCCAGGTCTTCCAAAAATATCTTGCATTCCACCCTAAATGCACAAAAATTACAATTAGAAGATTGCAAAAGTGAACTTTTAGTGTTGTTACTGATGTAAGATCCTGTGTGCCTTACATGAGGCTTTTTGCATGAAATATAATCAACAATTTTTTTCTTTGAATCATTTTTTGGAATGCTGCTGGTGACTTCATGCCTTCCCTGCCCTTATGGTTCTTGTTCTCTGTCCACAAGTTTCATTCTGTCATCTTCCAAGTAAGGTCCACAATGGGAGGGTCACTATGTTAGGACAGCAGCTGAGCTGGCCAGGTGAGTGAAATGAAATAAGGAAGGCAGGAAGTGTCATATAAAGGTTCAGGGTGTTTTTTGTAGACTTAATATAGCCCCTCCACATGTTGATGTCTTTACATCAGGCTGGGCTAGCAGTGGGGACTAGGCTTTTGTATGTTCCTTGTCCCAGGCTCATAGGGTGACTACATTTTCTCCCTCTTCTGCTCTGCTGCAATTAGCATTTTTCTTTCTGAGAACAGCTTCCACATAGGCACCAAACATGATATGTCTCATAAAGATAGTACACCTAGGGCCAATTTAGTGTGTCCAATCCACCTACAGCATGTCTTTGGGATGTGGGAGGAAACTGGAGCACCCGGAGGAAACCCACGCGACCACAGGGAGGACATGCAGACTCCGCACAGAAGGCACCGCAGCTGAGGATCGAACCGGAGAACCTCTTGCTGTGAGGCGGCAATGCTAACTGCTGCACCACTGTGGCCTCCCAATGAATATACTAGCATACTACTCAGACAAAAAGCCATGCACACAACACAGACAGTGCTTGACAGAGAATTGAATAAGCACAAAATATTATCACACACTGCAGCATTGATGATATGCAAGAAAGGACATGTTTGCTGTACTGATTAGAGCTTTGACACAGTAACAGGCACCTACAGATGGTGCCCCAATCCCAGGATATCAGAGAGCTGAGTGCAGCATTAGTAGTGGCACAGCTCTTTTAGACTATGAATAACTATGAAGCAATGAACCAGTATATGGTTATATATGATGGCTCTGGCAAAGGTACATGGCTTCACAGGGACCAAATACATGCTGACATAATTTGAAATGACTGCATGCACTGTAGTGTGCATGTTACTAAGTAGAATATCCCAGAGACCCACATGTAGCAACTCTTGAAATAACACAGAAATTTGGGGTCCAAGACTCCAGACATATTACGGAGTACCATACTGGTGACATTGTGGGAAATATTCTGTTTTTCATTAAGGTCCAGGGACATCAAGCTTGCAGGCTTTTCATGCTATAATAGCCTGCTGCTTGTACTAGGTGCCATAAACTGCATCTATATATGAATGCAAGTACCTAAAATACCAGATGGTTGGCTGTACATCAGCTGTTATGGATGACAGTCAGTTAACTGCCTCATCATCTGCGATGTAGACAGTTCTGTCACCAATGTGTTCAGCTCACTTTCAGAAAGCAGACTCCTAATGCTCGCATCATCCATATCAGCAGACATTGTCGGGTATTCATATGGGACAGGCTAGCACAAAGACACATCACAGGTGAGGCTTGAGGGTTGATTGTTGCTATAATGATTAAGGTGTTTACCTCACAAATACAAAGTACAGGGTATGATTCCCAACTTCACTAATTATTAACTAGGTATATAATAGTCTGCAGACTGATTGCCTAGTACTTGCCTATGAATCTATAAGTACAAATTACTAGTAGAAGACTTGTTATTACAAGGAATGATGTCAGAAAAAAATTAAGGAGTTGGTATAATGATTAAGGTGTTTACCTCCCAGACAAGAGATACAGGGTTTGATTCTCACCAGTAAAAATTGTCTAAGCTTAAAATGGTCTACAAGGGCATCTAGCCTAATACTTACTTATGGGCCTATGAGCCATTGATGGCACATGCAATAGTGTAATGATACCTGGTACAAAAAAAGTGTGGCTTTGAGATCATATGTACTTGAAAGTGACTAACCTGTTAGAACATCTGTTTCATGCAGATGAAGGAGTTGCCTTGAAATGGGAATGCAGAATATGACCTTATAGTAAATGAACAGGGAAGCTACATGGCACTCGGGCATATGCATAAACTTGAAACAGACTTTCATTAGCCAGCACATAGTGCATCCATTAAAATTCAGGTATGAACACAGTTTATAATGTAACTTGCAAACATGTAAATAGATTTTGGGGGACTGATATAACATAGCCCCACAGGAATTTAGTAATAAAATAAAATCAATAATGAAAGAAAAATAAATCAGAGGAAAGTGGGGCAAAATACATTAAAAAGTCAAAGCCTCTAACACCGTATGTGGGCTCAAATTGAATGGCATTGTATAAATTCAGCCACCTGGGTAAAATCTGCAAACAAGCACAATATTTATTTCTGTCAAAATCTGAATCTGAAAGCAACACTTAACACTTGTAATGTACAAAACAGATGGAATATAGTGAAATTAAAATAAAGGATATTTCTAGACTTTTTTGGTGTTCCATTCTATTACAGTTTTAACATTTCCTGCATTGCTATAATTCTATGTTTAACATTAGAAAGTTCACATTATTGTGTATATACACTTTTCTTTGACAGTTTTTAATTTATTTTTTAAATTTTGATTTTTTTTTATAAAAATGTTTTAAATATGTAGATTGTTTAATAAATTGGTACTGTTTAATCATTTTTTATGAACATACTATATTCCTACATAGCATTATGTTGAAAATTAACATCTTTCCCTGTGAAACTTTAATAATGTTGATTAATAAACATAACCTTTTAGAAGTAAGGTGACTGCATCTACTTGGATATAGGCATTATTTGCCATATACGTCAGTACCCAAAATTCAAATCTCTCTCTCTCTTTCACTATATATATATATATATATATATATATATATATATATATATATATATATATATATATATATATATATATATATATATATATATACATATATATATACATATATACACACACACAAACACACACACACATACAATACTAGATCACAGTTCTTAAATTTGATCAACATATTCTTCAAACAATTAAAAAGACCCACCAGAAACATGACTCGTGGTTCTTATGAGATCACTCAGATTAAATGGAAAAAATGGATGACTAAATCATTGTTCCCTCACTCACATTTTGTATACACATAAATGAAACAGAATCATTAGTTTAATAATAGATTTTTAAGATATAACAGGATGGGCACATAAAATAGTACATTGTTCGCAGAATTCTGCGGAAAAGTTAATTCTGATAGTGGAGCTGAACACACTTAGAAAACTATGCCTTCCATTATAACCATTTCATGGTGAACATCTCATACTTTCCATGTATAATAACAGAATAAAATAAAATGAAAACATGAAGCAGAGGGGTATTGTGTTACAACTGCTGTGTAACATCCAGGATTAAATACAGCATGTAGAATGGACTAAATAATGGCTAAAGAAGAGCTCTGTCAATAAATAAATGAAATCCATAGTGTTTAATAAGGAGTTAATGTGTACAAGCATAATGAGAGGCTGAACCCTTAATCTCTAATGTAAATTTATCAAAACAACTTGACTAATACATTCTGCTTGAGTTGGTGGCACCTCAGGTGGAAGTAAAAGATTCCATGACACCTATTGAAAAGATCAGGGTCCTTTAGTTACAATTTTACATCACAGTGTATATACATAGATGACTTATTTACAGTATTTACATATTTATCTATACATATTTACAGAAATGGATAATTGTCTACTCACTCCTATATATTTACATAAGTTTTTTTTTTCATTTTAGTCATATTTATACATTCTTATTTAAATCTCTTTTTTCTATAAACACCTTCTAATCTTTTTCAGTATTGTTGCCAATAACCATTTTCCATTAAACATGATCTCATTCATTCATTCATTCATTCATTCATTCACTGATTCCAAATTAGCCATATTATATAAAACAGTTTATCAATTCTTCTTTTTGTTGCCTTACTTATATTATTATACTATCCATATTCAATCAGTTCCATGTTTATGTCATTATCTTTAAAACATTCAATACATTCTCATCACATAATTTATCCCACAACATATTTACTGGCTTACATTTCGAGAAAACATATTCATTGTTTTTTTCTTTATCACAGTATAAATATTCTTTAGTTTTTCTTTGTATATGACATATAACTTTTTACTGGTTATGTTTTTATTCCTAATCTCCATAAGAAATCTTGACATATCACATTTTTACTTTCTTTCTTTTTTTGTTTTGATCTTTTCCTGTGATAGATTTTCCCATGGATTTATAAAATTAAATTGCTTCATTATATTTTTGTACCATGTATCTTAGTTATCTTCTATTTTGTCAGTCTTTATTTTCTACATTTTTATCTTTTGTTGATAAATCTATTACTCTATTCAAACCTTTCTTATTCATTTATTACTTCTCATTGTTCTGCAAAATTCTTTGTACTAATATTTGAATACTTTTGATACTAATTTCTCATTTTTGTCATTTATCCATTGTAATACTTTATACAAGTTTATAGACACTGAATAACCCACCAGATTCAACAAGCCTAATTATCCTTCCTTTCTGTTCTTAAATAATACTCTCCTTTTAACTGGATTTAATTTTGAGCCCCAAATGAATGCAAAGGCTCTATGTCATATCTTCAAATGGCCAAATTGTTAAATGTCATTTCATCAACAATGCAGGCCATCCAACTCCCCCAGTGTAGGGCACTTTGCACCTACCCCCTAATTATATAGTCTAACTCCGAGATAGCACTACAGTTGGGAAACGGGCAAATTTCTTTATTCCACTGTAATGTGGTCTCAGTCAGAATGGTTTGATGGCCTGCATTGTTGAAAAGATATGTTTGACAATGTAGCTGATTATCAATCTGACATACACCCGAATGAAAAAAGCACTTCTAACAAATACTTTTCATACTTTATTGGAATCAGATACATGATAGATAAGTAATTTTACCCTTCAATACAGAATTTATCAAATTAATTTTTTTCTGGTAAACTAATCTGTATTTTCCATGACAGACACATTTCTCTTAATTCTTTTAATAATGTTTACCATCTTGTGTTATACACTTCTTAACAGAGTTTATATTTAATGCATTGTAAGTTAAATATCTGTTATCGTTCCTTTATCTCTTGTACCTTCCTTTATTTAATATCAAACCCATTTCTTTCAAACTAACAACTACACAACATATCATGTCTCTTGTCCCTATACTGTTTTTGGATGTTATAATTACATCATCTATATATGTCATTAATACAGGAATTTCTACATCTTTGTGCATAATAGATTCTACACTATTCATTTTTGTATAAGTTAACTAACTTCCACATTCATGACTAGATCAAATAAAATGCTACTCATAGGACATCCTTGCATTATAACTTTACCCATCCTGACTTTTTTATTTAACCACCCATTTACCAAAATGTTTATTTTATTGTATCTGTAAACTGTCATGCAAACATTTTAATTTTGGTGCTAAAATTATAGCATATCCTATAATACATTTTGTTCAGTTGAATCAAATGCTTTATTAATATCACCTGCCATAAGTTTTAAACTTTCTTTTCTTTCTAGAATAACATAAACCATTTATTTTATCATTAATAATTCTTGATAACCTTTTCCTTCTATACCATACAAACTCTCTTACATAATACATTTCATCTTATTTTTTTTTTGTATTATTTTCCTAAACATCTGTATTATTCAACATTATTTGTCTCCAATTCTTTATGTCTTTTTTCTCATTTCTTCCATATAAACTTTAAAGCCCCACTACATAATGTATTATGCTTGAACCATCATTTAACCATTCATTTAACACCTGTAACATATTTTTTTCTACCATTCTTCTAAGTTTTTGTACATTTCAAATCCAATTCCATCCAGACCTGGAGCTGACTCTATGTTTAAGTATTTAAATACTTATCTATTTCATACAAAGTAATTTCTTTTTTAATTTCCTTATTCATTTGTTTTGAGGATTCTTTTAAGTTCCATGTTTTACTGTGTTATCTCCTTGTTGTTTTAAGCATTTCCTCTACATATTTATTCCAATTTACATAATTTGATATTGACTTCTTCTTGTTTCTCCTTGTTCATCCTTCATTTCCCTGTCATTATACTACTCTTTTCTTTCACTACTTCACTTAAATAAGCTGATATTTCTTTTTTTTTTACCTTGTAATAAATACCTTTGTTTATATAAGGATTCTTTAATTTTCTCATAATTTTGTATACTTCTTTCTCTTTATCATTATATTATTTCTTGTTTCTTTCTATGTTTTCAAACATGTCTTCATATATTTTAATATACCCTTGCTTTTCCAAATTTCTTGTCTTATTTTGCCACTATAAAAATATTTTTTTATATTTTCTTTTGAAAATAATCCTCCATTCTGACCAATTATTGTAAACCTTCCTCATAGTAATATGATCTCTCCATAATTAATTATCATCTCTTTTCCTTTTTCATTCCATACTTTTTAATTTCTTCTTTTTATTCCCTTACCTACTTTAATGTATTCTTCATTTTCATTTATTTCCATCCATAAACCCAGATGTTCTGTATATCTTGTTACAAATGACTCTCCTTTCCTTATGTTTATGATTTCAGATATTATAAAATAGTCAACTTCAGATGTTAATGTGCCTCTTATATACCACCATGTTTCTTTATTCCATATTACTAATTTACCACATCACAACTTCTCTCATTTTACGTAAGTCTTTTCCATTCTTCTTTCTTCCCCCTTAAATTGCAATTAAAAAGTTTTTTCTCTGCCGCTGTAACTCTATAAGAGTAAGTCTCCCCATCTTAACTAATGTAACAGCTAGAATTTTCACTACATGGCTGCATATGATTGTTATACCTGAGCAATATTTATTACCAAAATTTCACTTTATCTTTCCAGTCCATATTTTCGCTATTTGTAATCTTTCTTTTTTTGTTAAAAATCTTGTATCTTTTAAATCAATTATGTCTACATCACATTTTACACCGTTTTAATACTGTTATCCTTCTATTTATATTTTTATAGTATTGGCATTTACTGAAATAATCTTTAAGTTATTGTTTTTTCTATTCCTCAACTTAACAGGAATCATCCTCTTATCATACTGTTATTATGTTTTAATTATATTGTCCTTCTTTCATTTCCTTTCATTTTCTCATTTAAATGCCCCATTTCTTTTACTCATTTACCAATACAATTTTTTTCACCATTTATTCCTTTTCAACTTGTATGCTGTTCATCACTAAACTCTAAATCTTTATTTCTTCTTTCTCTTTTTTCATTGCCATCATTTTCTTTTTCTAAATTATTTTCTGATATTACTTTTATTTCATAATTTTTCCTTTATCCTGCACCTTATTTTCACTATCTGTTTCATTATTTTTTCTTCACAATTCATCCATACATGTCTAGGTTTTTTTTTACATTTATAACATTCAAGTTCACCTCTCTTCACATCATAACCAATTTTACCACATATATAACATTTCCTTTTATCACAGTTGTTCACCAAGTGTCCTTCTCTACCACAAAAGAAATAGATTCTTGGTTGTCCTCAATCCCCAAGATTCATCAAGCTTGCATTGTGTGCAGGAATAGTGCAAGAGCTGCTGCATGCAATATGGCTGAGGAGCGATCCAGGAATGAGCTCCTAGGATGTGCACGAACACTCAAACATTATTCCTGCACAGACACAGCTCCTGTATGCTAATTACCCCATTTGCAGGTGAAAACCATGCAAATGAGGTGAATTAGTGATCCAGGATGCATGCAGGCATCTGTGCAGGAATAGTGTAACCTGCAGAAATGCATTTGGTTACTAACCGAATACATTTTTGCAAATTACAAAACGGAGGCATGACAGCTCCAAAGAAAGCATGTATTCAATGTAGTAAGCATGCCAATTGCCAAATATATGGCTATTGGCATGGTAAATAGTTGCAAAATTATAAAAAAAAAACTTTTTTTTTTGGCCAATTTCGGTATTTAAGAGTAGGGCAGTGGTGCACAAATGGGATCGGCCAGAAAAAAAAAGCTGGAAATAAGCTTTTAAATCAAATCAGCATTCTGACATAATAGTCAATGGCATGCAGAAGACATCAATACCATTGAATTGTGATTGCTAAGGGGGAAGGCTAAGCGTCAGTCTTGTAACCATGCATTAGAAGTCAGTTTTATGCAAATGAGGGGATTGATACTGAATCACAGATTTTCCCTCAGTTTTAGCTAGCACCCAAACCATGTAAGTGCAGTAACACCATGGTGCAAGCCTAAGAGGTAGCTGACTTCATAAGGGGGAGTGTCATGACTGCTGTAAGCTTATTGGAGCTCTATGTCCCGTTTGCCCTTAGCTAAGCACAGCTAAGGAGGGGGGGGTGTCTGAGGCTGCCTAGCAGTATTTACATTGCCTAAATAGGTGGGCGTGCCGCGCACCGGGTTTTAAACAAAAACAAAAAAAACCCCAGGAAATAGCAGCTCTGTTCACATCTGAGCACTGGGTATACGTGGAGCCCCTCTGGGCTTAAATGGGAAGGCAATGGGAAGGGAAGGGAAGGGAAGGGAAAACAGCAGTAGGAAGGCAATCAAGGAGAACTAGCATAGCTGGCAGGTGAAATGTATCAGAACCAGCCAATTACACAGGCAGCAGCCCAGCCCAGCACACTACTATAAAATATAAAAACACATTTCACTCTGGTTTTTCCCACAAACTCTACATCACCTGTATACACAGATGGCCAGATTTTATCAGACAAAACTAACAACATGATAGGGGCTGCTGTCACTCTCATACATCAATATGCGGAAGAGGCTGAGGGTTTCGAGGATGAGAATGTTGGTGACAAATCCACAGTGAGGAAAAGGAGAAGAGTGTACAGACCCTGGGTAACCTAACAGTGGCTACATGAGCTGGAGATAGTGGAGCACTATAGGGTGAACAGGGACATCTTACAGCAAATTTTTGAGCTGTGCTGGCCACGTCTCACACACAGAACCAACAGAGGGAACCCAGCCCAGTGGATACCAAGGTTTGTGTAGGCTTAAGAATATTAGCCACAGGTACCTTCAAAAGGCCAACTGAGGATATCATGGGGATCTCATAGGCATCAGCATCCAGGGTACTCCACCAGTTCCTGGATGTCATGTCAGCACATGCCAGTGAGCATATATATTTCCTCAACAATCGTGAGGCATTGACCAGCAATATGCATCTCTTCCACCAAATAGCAGAATACCCTGAGGTAGTGGGTGCTATAGACTGCATGCACATACTCATCATATCACCACCTGGTGAGTGGGGTAGGGTCTACATAAACCACAAGGGCTTCCCCTCCAACTGCCAGGTCATATGCTATGCCCAGGACATTATAATGAATGTGTGTGCTGGCATCCCTGGAAGCTATCACTACTCCCACATCTGGCATATGACACAGCTGTACCAGAGATTTGCCAGTGGGGACATCCTATATGACCACCTAGTGGGGGATGCTGGTTATGCACTGGAGCTGTGGCTGATGACACCCATCAGAAATGCACACACACCTGAACAAGAACTCCATAATGAGGCACATGCACAAATGAGAATCATAATACAGCATGTGTTTGTGATGCTCAAGTCATGGTTCCAATGCCTGGACATATCTGGTATAGCCTTGCAGTACTCTCCAGCTACATGTACCCACATTTTCATTGTATGTGCCATGCTACACAATATGATCCTGTGGAAACAGCTGCAGCAGGAACAGCATGGGGCAGGGCCACACAGCCTCCCACCATTGCCGTGGCCAGCACAGGCACAGAGTGACTCGGAGGAGGAACAACCTGAGCCTGCCCATGTAGGCAGAAGGAGGCATGCCCAGTATGTCCAGGCTTTGGCAAAGAGGCAATGCATAGCACATACACTGACATGGTAGGAACCCAGGGGATGACACCTCTCTCTGACTTGCGCATACAGTAAAGGGGATACCAAACATGACACTATCTGTGCTTTACCATGTATAGGGAGTGTACTATGTGCATCTGACATAGTCAGCCCTCCAGCCCCATCCTCAATACTGGCACAGCCACAAGTAACTCACTCTTCCTATCAATTGCTGAATGGAGTATTATGTTCTGCTAGTTGTATCTGTGGTATGGCTGTGAGCAGGCAAGGGAACTGGGTGGCTGAATGGGATGGCAGCAGATAGTGGACACCTATATGGGCAGCATGGAATCCATAACAAGTACTGGTATCAACAAAGTAGGCAGTACTAGACAAGGTGACAAATCCCACTGCAGTATATGTGGTGGCCCAAATGTGTGTCCTTAGGACACACACATGCATGTCAGTAAGGTTCACATACCCAACAACAACCTCAGCCAGCAGGGCAGGTATAGATGACCATAAAGAAAGGCTGTGCTAAGGCCTACAATTAATGGCAATGGATAACAGTCCCCCTTCAGACCTACACAGAGAGACTACAACAGGTCAGGCAGTCGTATGTTAGTTCTGCAGGGTATGAAGGCTGAAACTGAAATGTAGGTCAATAAAACCTAAGATCTGTACTCTACTGATATGTTTCTAGTCTGCATGATAGGTCAGAATAAAAAATGAAATGGAAGCCAACAGAGTACCTGAAATACCAGTACAGTCATAGCAAATGTTTACAGTTGTCAGGTGTGCCCCCCAATCCTATGTAGAACTGCAGTAACATGTATGAGTGGGGTTAATAACAGTAGCGCACAGATTACCTGAGGTGGCCCAATTTACAGGATAGATTGTTGCATGTGTACAATATGCAGGCTCTGTGTATTAGGTTGTTGTGTGTTGTACATTGTGTGGAAGTGGTCAGCATATAGGCATGGAGGGTTGTGTCACGGTGGCTTGTGACCACTACTGTTGATGACAGGGCTATGTTCTGACAACTGCAGTGCCAACCACAATGCATCTCAGCAAGACCCAAATCAGCAGTCATCCATGCTCATTGTTCAGATGTCAATATCTGTCACCATCTGAAAGATGGACATGCCATTAATGTGGACCTAAGCATACACACAGTACACAGGTGGAAGTACCATAGACAGAGTGCATAAAATGTAACTGCCAAATGCACACACCTTTAGAATTGTACATACATGTTAGCAACACATTAGTTGTCTGTGTAGTATTGAATACTGATGTATTCTGGCCAATCACTGGAAGACCACAAAAGGCACAGTTATGAAGTAATGAGAGAATGACTATGTCCCTGCACAAGGCAGCATAAGGGGAATGTCCCAGGTATATCTGTGAGTCAGCTGCAAGAAGCCTCCATATCACATATGCACTCAGCTCACCCCGCCATCATCCACAGGTTTATCACAGGTCATATCCCTACTGTTGGGAATGAGTACAGCATGACCTCCACTTCTATATGGGAATACCCACATAATGCAGCATGCTGAAGATGTGTCCTATGCAGGTGTGTCCCTCCCTAGCTGTAAGTAGCACCCTGCTAGCATCCAGACCAATGGATTAATATGGACAGGAACTATTGCCCATAACACCTCCCACACTTACCCTGTCACCCCAGAGGAATCCAGTGGCTCACAGCCTGGGACTGTAGGTGTGACAGAATGCACTGGCCTGCTACAGGTGGCCTGCATCACTACCAAATGCCCTACAGTCCTCTGTCAAAAGACTGTGCCTCACCCATACTGCCAAGGTATGTTATCTCATGGGGTCCCAAATAACAACGTAACACAGTCCACAGAACACTAATGCAAGGCCATGTTGATAAATCCCAGTAGCATGCCCACCATGTCCTACTGCATGAACTGTGGACCAACCCCTAAATAACGCTGGGATGAAGGGACAACTATAGTGATACTTCACAGATATCACTTGCATAATGTTAGGAAGAGGATAGAATAACAGAGTGGGGGGTGTAGAAGCATGGATGCCATGGAGTGTGTGAAGTCTGAAACTCTGATGTGTGCTCATACTACTCCTGCCTGCAAACCCAGTAATGGATGGCTACAAACCCACTCTTAAACCCCCATGTGAAGGGGAACTGACCAGATATATGAGCCCCTGCCTCTGGCTAACCTGGGTGAATCTGTACAGCTGAGAGGTATGGCCACAGCAGGATATGGCAATTCTGTTATGTCGATAGATGTACAAGCAGGGGATCCTCAGCCACCACTGTACCAAGGTGTTGGACCATTTACACAGATCCATGAGCAAGTGTCTGTAGCTACCCCTCCAGAATGGCATGAGTGTGCAAGAATATGTAGGCTGCAGACCATAATACTGGATATAGCTTCATTCATCTTGTATTTCCCTGGAAATAAATGTGAGCAAATAGGTATATCTGTTGGTAGCTGATGACATAATATATCACAGTGTAAAACAGTACATGTCTAAATATCTTTGCTAACACCAACCATGTAACACAAGCAGCACAGACAGCAATAGTTACAGTATCCGACTATCTGTTGCCCATTGTGACTCCATATTGTCAACCTATCTACAGATATCCTGCAGAAACAGATTGCTAGCTGCAGGTGTAGAACACAAACTCCTGCACTGGAGGATTCACACACTAATACAGAAGGTTATACTGGGCATGCTCCTACACTTAGAGAAATGAAGCCCATGTCTGACAACAACAGTGGACTATACATATCTGTCAGTTGCAGATGTCTGTGTACACACACCACATTGCACACCATTCGTGCTTTGCACACACATTGGATAGGAATACTCACACATATCCAAGGCCAACACACTATAATAGGTCAAACATACACACATAGAGATGTGGGGAAGAGAGAGGCAGACAGTGGCAAAGAGATTGCCATCTCTCCAAATAAGACTGGAACAGACAGTCAAGAGGAGAAGGTAATAACACACAGCACCCCACTCACTTCACATAGACCTACTAAACCAACACCTCCAGAACCCCACATAGAAACACCAAGACATATACGGAGGCTCTGATTAAAAATCTACATCTGCCTAGGCAACAAGAGACCTCCAAAGCAGACACACAAGCAACCTCCTCCCACCAACACATCCCAAACAACACATAGCCCACAAACTCGGTGTGCTACACAACTGCAGCCCATAAGGCAAAACAACATACCCAACACACTAGTCATAGGTGACTATAGTCAGGCACACTGACGTCCCACTCACCAGGCTGGACAAAAAGAAGGTTACTGTCAGCTGCTTGTCAGGTGCCAGAATCTGCCACATAATGCATCCACTCATGTCACTACAAAGCAAGTACAAATATGAATCTGTTATTGTGCATGTTGGTGTGAATGACCTGAGACGTACCTCCCTGGACTACATGAAAAGAGACATGGAAGAGTGCTCCAATCTTGTAGCCCAGGCAGGTATGACCCTAGCCCTGAATAGCATCCTACCTTCACCAAGAATGATACCACAGTACAAGGATAAAATGATCAACTTCAACAATTGGCTAAGCTTCTGGTGTCATTCAAAGGGGATCCAGTATCTGTCTGCTTGGGATGACATGCTTGACAGGCCACAATGCTTCATCAAAGATGGCCTGCACCTGTCACCCCTGGGATTCTGGATATTGGCTTAGGCTCTTGCCGCCCCCATAGTGCCTTTTTTAGGCAAAGCTCAAAAGACAAACCCACCAGCGTAAAAACTACAAGTGACAAAAAACCGAGGGTAATGCTGCTCAATGATAGGAGTCTAAACTCAAAATGCACTCACTTGAGGCACTCCTCAAAAGGGAGAACAGCAATATCTGTGCAGTGACTGAGACCTGGTTCAAGGCTCCCGAGAGCACCCCAGCACTACCAGGCTCCAATTCATACCACACGTTTCGGCCACAAAACTCAGACCGAAACACTAAGGGCGGAGGTGTGTCCATATTCATCAAGGATATCCACACCTCCAGGCTAGCTGCACAACACAATGCCTCTCAGATCATCCAAGTGTAACTAGCCCTGGACAAAAATGCATTCAAAATTATAGCTTGTTAGAGATCCCCCACCATGACCCAGGACCCACACTCCTCGTTCCTGGAGACATTGGAAAAAATGAGGGTCCAACCAAATACCCTAATAATGGGCAATTTCAATTACCCTAACATAAACTGGGAAAACTACTCTTGTACTAATCCCCTTGCTCAAAGATTCCTGGAATTTATAAACTCTAATGCCCTAGATCAACTTATCAACACCCCCACCAGGGGCAACAATATCCTGGACCTGGTCATTACAAACATGGGTGACTGGTGCTCAACACCCAAGATCAACTCCTCGCTGGTTAGATCAGACCATAAACTAATCATCCTAGATATCCACATCCAGCCACCACCCCCACACAAGGAAACCATCGTAAAAAACTTCTCCAAAGCGAACTTCACACTACTGAAAACAGAGGTGGCTCATCCCTGCAGATGGACATTACAGTCGTGACTGCTGAATCCTACATAAATGCACTCTACAAGCACCTGCAAGAATGCATGGATTGTGCTATCCCTAACAAAACCAAGATGCTATCCTCCAAAAAAAGGAAGCCAATCTGGTGGTCCCCTGCCATTAACAAATTCTACAACAGAAGGAAGAAACTGTTGCAAAAGAGAGTAAAAACCCAAGAATGGAGGAACTCCCTGATGGACCTCAGTAAGAAGTTAAGATCCCTCATAAAATCCTCCAAAGTGAAGTTTGAAAGAAAAATTGCCACAGATTCCAAAGACAACCACAAGGCATTCTTTAGCTATGTCAAGAATCTCCATGGCAACACCCAGATCTGCACTGAGCTACAGCAGAATGGCACAAAATATATAGAGCCAACTGATATTGCCGACATCTTGGCAGAAAGGATCAGTGCTAACTTTACTCCCCTCTCATGCCCCAACGGGCCCATAACTATACCATACGATTGTAGAGCCCTGTTAATCACAAACACACAGGTAAAAATGACACTCTCTAAAGCCAAAAACAGTGTCCATGGGACCGGACAACATCCCTGGCTGCATCTTAAATGAACTTCAAAATGAACTAGCCCTCCACCTAAACTCCATGTTCAATCACAGCTTCACCACAGATTATGTGCTCACTGAATGGTGCACAGCAACTGTTATCCCACTCCACAAAGGAGGAACCACCACAGACCCTGGGAACTATAGACCTATTAGTCTGATAAGCCTGGTCTGCAAGGCCATGGAGCATATCATCATAGAACTCATAATCAAAGACATTGGTAACCTCCAAACTTTGGATGCTACCCAATTCGGATTTGTAAAGGGTAGATCATGTCTCCTAAACCTGGTAGACTTCTTTGAAACAGTCACCAAGGCCATAGACGAGGGCAAGGTGGTCCACACAGCCTACCTGGACCTTGCTAAAGCCTTTGATAGCATCCCCAATTCAGGAATCATAGATAAACTCACCAACCTAAACATAAATCCTTATGTCACAAGATGTGTGGCCAACTGGCTCACGGACAGAACCCACATGGTGAGAGTTGCATACTCCAGATCCAACTCCAAGCCAGTTACAAGTGGAGTGCCCAAGGCTTCTGTCTTGGGACCTCTCCTGTTCATTATATACTTCTCCAAAGTGTAAGCAAACACTGAGGGTCTATGGGTAACCAAGTTCGCAGATGACTTCAAACTGGGTGCCATAATCGATTCCCCTGCTGATGTAGACATCCTGCGAAAGGGCCTCACCGAGACAGATACCTGGTGCCAAAACCATGGCTTCAAGCTAAATGCCAAAAAGTGCATTGCCATCCCCTTTGGTAAAAACATGGTACCCATGAATTACCAAATAGGGGGAAGTTCACTTAACACAGAAAGTGTTATAAGAGACCTTGGGACCCAAGTGGATAGTCACCTCTCCTTTGATAATCACATTGCCACAGTGGTCAGAAAATCTTTCTACGTGGCCCACCTAATCACAAAAGGGTTCGCATCTAGAAAAAAGGAAGTCATTGTCCCCCTCTACTCATCACTTATTAGACCCCCTCATTGAGTACAATGCCCCATTTGGGATGTACCTCACAAGACACATACAACAACTGGAGAGGCCCCAGAAATACCTCACCAAGAGGACTGTGGGCCTCAAACAGTTGCCTTATGCTGACTGGATCAAGAAACTCCAACGCTACTCGGTCACATACCATTTACTCCGGGGAGATCTCTGTCTGACATACAAAGCTATGTCAAACCCAGATTTGATGGACATGCCCCACTTAAAGAAATCCCAATTTTCCCAAGCTACACTCTTTAGGGGCCTAAACCTCACCACAACAATAAATAGGACATGCTGAAGGGATAGATTCTTGTCCCAGAGACTTTCCATGCTCTGGAACAAAATTTCCATCTACATCAAACAGAGTGCATTACTAGCACTCTTCAAGAAAAACCTTAATGAGTGGATGGGTAATAAGAAATTCACCCCTGGGATCACGTCTGTAGCCCTATTCGATAGAGGGGGCAGGAATTTAATCTACATGGGTGGCAAAAGCCAAAACACTTTTGGCTAGGCTTACTTATGCCCTTGGGCCGATAGCCAAATACCTACCTATGAACCTATGAACCGATGAGTCCTCTTCCACCCACCACACATCCAATTGGTCAATATCAGATGATATGTCAATGTCAATCACTATACACATTTGCTTTTGGTAGCCCTCAACCTAATAGTGTCTGTGGTGCTTGTGATAACTGTGTAACATGATAGTACAAATCAGTATTCATCTAGCATTTGTATACCCAATCTTGTCAAATGTAAAGTTGTGTGTGACTGAGTGTTGTGTGCATGTTCCCAGAGGAATGGTTTATGGCCCATTCACACACACTGCACTTCCCATATCCCATGTTAGTACTCATGCTGATGTCAATCACCTTGAAATAACCCTCTGGCCAATTAACAGCCCTGCAATCTCTGTGACACATGCAATAATTACATAATGCTATAGTGTAACATACTAGTTAAGTAGGAGTTCTAATCCCAGACATGGAAACTGTGTGTGTGCGTGTGTGCATGTGTGCGTGTGTGTGTGTGTGTGTGTGTGTGTGTGTGTGTGTGTGTGTGTGTGTGTGTGTGTGTGTGTGTGTGTGTGTGTGTGTGTGTGTGTGTGTGTGTGTGGAGATTTCTGATTTTGAGGACATTCACAGTCACTACACTTCCCATTGCCCTACTTTAGCAACCCTGCTAATGTCAGTCACCCTGAAATACCCATTTGGATAAAGGCTAGCCCTATAAGCTCCATGACGTGTGAAAACTGCATAATTCTGTAGTGTAACATGCTAGTCAGGTAGGAGTTCTAATTCCAGACATGACAAGTGTGTGTGTGTGTGTGTGTGTGTGTGTGTGTGTGTGTGTGTGTGTGTGTGTGCAGAGATTAATGATTTTGAGGCCATTCACAGTCACTACACCTCCCCTTGCCCTATTCTAGCAAGCCTGCTGATGCCAGTCACCTTGAAATACCCCTTTGGATGAGGACTAACCTTATAAGCTCCGTGGTGTATGCCATAAATGCAAAACAATATAGTAGCAGTAACTATACAGCTATGGGTTTGATTTTCATCAGTGGCAAGTGTTTGTGTGTGTACCTCAAAGATTTTAGCCCCATTTGCAGCCAGTATACATCTCAGACCCTGAATTTAGCAGTCCTGCAGATATCATCCACCTTACAAGTACCTGTTGCCAAGCCTAACCCATGTCAGGCTTGTGGTGCATGTGGTAAATGCATAACATAATGGTCCACAAAGATTGTTAGACAGAGGTTTGAACCTCAACCCTGGTAAATGTGTGATTAAGGTAAAATTATTTTTCAGATTTCTCACCCACTACCAGTATTTACAAGGGCTGGTGATGTTCCTCACCTTAGAAGAACCTTGGGACAACATCCATCCAATAAGCTCTGTGGTTCATAGGTTCAAAGATTAGTACTAAGCTAACTGCCCTTATGAGCCATTTTAAGCCTAGCTAATTATCCCTTGTGAGACTCAAACCCTGCACATTGTGTTTGTAAGGCAAACACCTTAACCATTAGGCCACCCTCCCAACCTTGCTTGTGATAAATGCGGTACACTATTGTAGCAATACATAGTTAGGTAGGGGTCTGAATCTCAGTACTGGAAAGTGTGTCTGTTTGTCATCAGTATCCTGTGTGGAGGTTGCTGTGACTGTGTAATGACAGGATGCATTGTGGGGCGGGTTTTGCTAAATTATTATATTGAGGACCTATTATATGTCACAATGTCCACCTTACAAGGGCAATAGATGTCAAACAGCAGGGAAGCTGGTGTAGACAATCCATAGCCCTACATGTGACATTATGGATCAGTGAACAATATAGGCAACCCTTGTATTACTCAGAGAACACTCTCCACCCATGTCTCATACACAAACACACTTGGCTAGGCAACAACCACTATATTGGTAGTTCCCTGCATATTGCCCACAGATAGTAACCACGGTGTGATTGTAGTGGACTACATGCCTGTTGACCACAACTGTCTCACTGACATCAGAAAGTACTGTGATGTGTAACATCTCCTGACTGTGTGTTATCCAGCAAGTAAAAGGACATGGCACCCTGTTCCATCCCTACAGTAGGCAAATAAATGCTTACAGTGGTCTTTTTGCTATGTTCTCCACTGAACTCCTGCAACAACTGTAGAGTCTGCAAATGTAACCCACAAAGGAAATACCATGCCTTATGCACATGCCTTGTATGGACAGACACCACTAACTCCCTGAATACCTGTATCATGCTGTCAATGTAGGTGCAAGCACAACCTCAGTTCCATAGCCAGGTCTCCCCAAATGAGGTCAGGAATGCTGCATCAGAAGATAGCAATCTGTAATACAACATGTCCCAGAGACCTGAAGTACACATCCACATGTCAAAGAACATGTCAAAGAACATGTGTGTGGGACATGTGCACAACCCAGACACTATCCATGTTATGGAATATAGCTCACATACATGGGAAGCAGTGCACATCACTGGCCACCCACAATAGTAACCCAGATGAGAGGATGGTGAATACAATACACACCTGTGGGGACCACTCCAGGGACTACACCCCTGAGCCACACTGGAGGCCATTGTCATGTGGCCTGATGCCAAGGTATTCCCTTTGTCTAGCCTTGTACAGCTGTCAGGCTGATCTACCTACTACACACCTGAGAAGCAATGAACCTATGCATCTCAGTACTGGCAAATGTGTGTGTGTGTGTGTGTGTGTGTGTGTGTGTGTGTGTGTGTGTGTGTGTGTGTGTGTGTGTGTGTGTGTGTGTGGAGATTAATGATTTTGAAGCCGTTCACAATCACTACACCTCCCATTGGCCTACTTTAGCATGCCTGCTGCTGTCATTCACCTTGACATAACCCTTTGGCCATGTATCAGCCATATAAG
Organism: Protopterus annectens; assembly: GCF_019279795.1. NCBI lineage: Eukaryota > Metazoa > Chordata > Ceratodontiformes > Protopteridae > Protopterus > Protopterus annectens. Next base: position 480,377,763 of record NC_056742.1, on the reverse strand, counting down.
CTCTGTGGCACTTATAATAACTGCATAATACTGTAATGTAGCTAGGCAGGGGTTCTAATCATGATCCTGTCAACTGTGATGATGCCTGTGTTTTCCTGACAGAGTATGTGTGTGTCTCCATGACACCTGCTTTTATGGACATTCACATGTACCACACTTCCCTTACCCCTTCTTCAGCACTGTTACTGATGTCACGCACCTTCAAAGATATCTTTGGACAACTCTCCAACATATAAGCTCTGTGGCGCGTGCAATAACTGCATAACACTGGAATAGCAATACATTGTCATGTAGGGGTTTAAAACTCAGTAAGTGTGTGTTTGTGCGTGTGTCATCAGTATCCTGTGTGGGTGTTGGGGTGAGTGTGTACTGACAGGATCCATTGCAGTGTGAGTTTTGCTACATCATTATATTGAGGACCTATATGTCCCATTGTCCACATTACAAGGCCAACAGTTTTCAAACACTGTAGAGGTTGTTGTAGACAATCCTCAGCCATAAATGTGTACAGCCATGTGCAATTACTATGTGACAGTATGGATTAGTAAACAATGTAGGCAACCGTTATAATACCCAGATACCACTCTCCACCCAGGATCATACACAAACACACTTGACTCTTGCTGTCTTACACCTTTCCTTTCTTACTTTGTCTCTGTCTCTCTCTGTCTCCCTCTCTGGTGGATGTGGAAAAGTACATCTGTTTTGAATAGGCAGCAGCTTGAGTTTTGTAAGGAATGCTCATCATGATCAGCTGATGGCCTGTGCACGAATTGAAGTCCCCCACCTGCTAATTGCATGTGGAACAGCAGGTATCATTCCTATAGCCAATTGCATGGAAACACACTCCTATAACTAAGCACTTCATGTGGGTGTTGGCCCTTTTTCTTCACTGTGAGCAGGACTTCATGTGGGTGCTTGACAGCATCACAGATGGTAGTTGGAAATACCTCTTACATCATACATTGTGGAAACAGGCCAACAAACAGGAGTGGGATGTTCCAGACATGGGGACAGAATGTAAGTATTGCTATTCTACATTTGAAGTAATGTCGGTTTAACAGGGTTTGTGTGGATATGGCTGTTCTACATAATTAAAAGTCTGGCATGACAGTGTTATGTGATTGAGGAAACTCTCACCTGTAGGGCTATCTGCAGACTGTCCAGAGTTTGGTGTCTTACATGTGTTGTGCTACTCACACATTTCCTATCTTTAGATATGCAGTAGCATACTCTGATTATTGCAATCAGTGCATTATGACATCCATGTGAATTACTGACTTCATATCCCTCAGAAGAGATATGTCACAACAAACCCTGTTACACCAGGAAATTTCTCAGATTATCACAGCAATATATCAACATTGGCACTGTGTTTGTGCCTCTGTCCACCAAGTCTGTCACCCTTTGTCCATATGTCATGCAGTAAGAGGTGCATATGTACAGTACATCATTATTTACTGACATCATACCTGGTAAAAAGCCAGTGAGATATCAGAGTGCTAGACATGTTATGTATAGTAGACCTCATATTTGAGGATAAAACCTGGACATTCTGTTGTAGTGTATACAGTAGTGAGGTCTGTGTACTTATGGTAATTGTTGACAGAGTGTGTATCGTGAATATGTCACTTGGCCTGTGTACAGACTGTGGTAGATGTCATTGTCCTTGGTCCTGTTCTATCTGATGTTACATGTTGCTCCAGTTTATGGTACCCTATCAGTGTACATGTTTGTAATGCCAGACTGACACATCCCATACCACAGTCAAGCATCAGACTACACTGTGTATTGGCCCAGTACATGTAGAGTTACTGTATGAGTGACTTATATGAGGGTGGTGTTTTTCACACAGTACATATACTGTAATATTACTTAGGCTTACCATATTGTGACTGTGTTCAGATTAGTTGTGGGCATGCTCTTTCACACTGGTGTTTATTACTCCGTGCTGTTATATGCCTGTAGTGCCTGCTATATTTGCAAGTACATGCCTATTCCCCCATAGGACATTTGGGTCAGTGTTGTGGCAGTCTGCCTGTAGTTTGAACAGTGCTTTGTGACATGCTTAGCAGCTCAGTGTATTTACCTAGTGTGATGCTATGTCCAGATATTTGTCAGATGAACTGTTGCCTGGCCACCATAACTGTTGTGTATGTCCGAAAAAGCAGTGGATGATGTAAAGATGTATATCACTAAGTAGTGTGAAGTATGTGAGTTTGGGACCTCTGCTCCTTCACTTAATATGTATTAGGACAGACAGGAGTGTGTGAATGCATCAACTGTGTGAGCTTATCTATTCCAGTATTTTTGTGATATCCCCATTTACATGTCTGTAAACATCCACTTTGTCAGGCTTGGTCCACACATCTTGCACTAAGGAGTTCTGTGTATACCTCTGCACTGACCAGATTGTGTCAGACTGTCCACATTTATTGATCATGTCTCTGCTGTATTCCACAGGATCATTACTGTGATTTGTTTGGTACTTCACTATGATGATCTTATGATGTCTGTCAGTAACTGAAGACGTACATGTCAGTATCAGATGTAACTTCCCACACAACATTTCTGTTAACACAACCCCTGTTACTGTAGCAACATTCTACATTTATACCTGAAATACGTACATGTCATCCCCTTGCACTAAGAGGTTGTGACTATTGGTGCTGAGGTATGACTCCAGTACAATGTTACAATCATATGTTTTATATATATATATATATATATATATATATATATATATATATATATATATATATATATATATATATATATATATATATATATATATATATATATATATATATATATATATATATATATATATATATATATACTCAATATACATATATATATATGTAAATATATATGTGTATGTACATGTATACATATATCTACATATGTATATATATATATATATATATATATATATATATATATATATATATATATATACCCATATCTTTGTTATGTGTTGACATGACTGTTGTATATAACTTGCCAGATGTATCACACCATATTTATTTGATATGTGTATATTTAGATATAACAACATACTTGATTCAACTATAATATCACTAAGTACTACACAATTGTAGAAGTCAATACTATTCAGTATGTGTACTGGCAGATATCTTGGAAAAAAGCAACAGCCCGCTTAACAGCTGTGATGGTTTAGTAGTTATCAGCTGTGACTGTAGCATACAGGGTCCTGGGTTCAAGACCTGCAAGGGCTGTTTATTGTGTTGCTAGGCAGAACAAGTGCTGTTGGGTACAGAGTGGTTAAGGCAGTTTTGAGCAGCTTTAAGCATGTTTGCACGGGTTTGCCTGACGATAAGCAGTGCTAACGTATGGTTAAACGAATAGGCGCTTACACCATGTAGGCTTTGCTTACCAGTGTGCAAATCATCTTAGCATTTACATAAGCATAGCTTAGCCTTGGTAACCAGTGATCACATTCCAGTCTGATACAATAGCAGGGTAATGACATCTTTAATAAGTGTATTTAATTCCACGTACATAACATGCTTCTATGTGCTGTCATTACAGTAGTAAGGGGTGTGAGTGTACTGTCTGAGACACATGAGTATATATGGCTAGTACAACAATCTTTTCCTTTTGTATGTGTTTCATATATGGGTAGTATCCCAGGTTATATGCAGTCACACTTGCATGTATTGTATGATTATGTTACTACTGTTAGCAGTGCTTTCCCAAGTAAGAGTAGATTGAAGATTGTAGTACTGGAACCATACATCCCTCCATACAAAGCTGGACCCTGAGTACTGACTATTGTGTTCTTGGTGTGTGAGCTATGTGTTATTAAGTACTTGCTACTGGATATTGATCTGATATGTGGATATTAACTATAGACTACTATGTGTATAGGACATGTCATTGAGGGCTGCTGTCATGTAGTAATGGCATACCATCAGTGTCAGACGTCTATCTGTCAAAACATTAATCCTAATGCATAACCTGTTGGCTAGCTGATTTCTGACTGTCCTCTGTACAGATGTGCAGATGTCAGGTATCCATCTGGGCTGCTCACAGGCAATCTATGCTTGACTGACACTGACATGTCTGCCCAGCTGTGTTATGAATGCCACAGCTAGGAAACCCCACTCTGTATGTACCACATGCCATGGATACCTCAACTAGACTACTACAGTCAACTGAACATGTTTGGGTACAGGTCTCCAACCAGACACTGTCCATGTTATGTAATATATGTTGCATACATGTCAAGTTGGAGCACCTCACTGGCCCTCAGCAAGAGACAGCCAGGTGATTGGATGTTGCATTTAACTGTTACCCTGAGGATAACTCACATGGCATCAGTTGATAGATGGCCTGCTGACAAATGTCAGGTGGCATGATACCACTGTACCCACATCTGCTACTCTTCTCATCTCTCCATGGACAATATCCTGGTACACACCTAGGAACACCTGCACCTATGGACCCCAGTACTGACAAATGTGTCAGTGTGCATTGCTGAGAATAACAGTGTCTGTGTGTTTGTAAACCTGCAGTTGATAATACCCTTAGGACCTTCTGACACACTGCAACCCCCATTGCCATAGTTAGAAAGGGCTGCTGCTGTAATGCACATTAAAAGAAGCTTGTCACACTCTTCATCCTATGGGCTACCTGTAGCTTGAAGTACCAGCACAAAACTGTTGTACAAATGGCTAGATAGGCATGGGTTACCCTTTGAGTCCTGGCAAGTGTATGTATGTGTGCAAGTGTGTATATTTGTAGGATACAACATTCTGAGGCCACATTCTCCAAATACAATACACTTGGCCATACAGTATAAGGCATAGTGATGTTGCTGACATTAGGAGAACCATCACAAACCATCACCCTACTATCCCTGTGGCATGTGCAATAAATGCATATCCCTGTAGTAGCACTGATGAAATAGACAAGGGGTTGCATTGCAGTCCTGGTCAATGTGTGATTGTGGGTATGTCAGTGTATTATCATGGGTTTCAGTGAGTATAATATCCAATGTGGGGTGTGGGTGTTGGGTATACTGTCTTTACACCATGGTACCCCCAGTACATGTCCCAAGGTCCTCTGTATGAGGACCACTGTCACCATCAACCATACAGGTAACTGAGTACACTATCCAGCCCAATGATGCATGTGCTGTGTGCAAATTATCTGTAACAGAATTGACTCACTGACAACGTAGTTAGTACTGATAAACCAAGATCTCTCAGATATGTCTATGACTGTTATGTGTTTGTCAATGTGTATATGACAGTATGGCATACTATATATTGTCCTTTAACACCCGGTACATCCCCCATATACTGTATACAGCCTGGTGATGTTCCTCACTTAACAAGAGACTCGGGACAAACCTCATCCTAAAAGCTGTGTGGTGTGTGCAATTAAGGCCAAACACATTAATAGAAATAAGTATCTAGGTAGGGGTTCTACTCTCAGTGTTGCCAAGTAAGTGTGTGTGTGTGTATGTGAAGGGATCTACTTCAGTTTGCAGAATATAAATGCCCCAGAATGTCATCTGTCCAAGAACTGACTGGCAAATGCTAACATTTCAAAGGAATCATGTCATGGAAATTCATTCCATCAAAACTAGTAGTAGATGTGTAAATGCCCTCTTCCCCACTGTATAGCTATACAGTGATACTGGAATTTGTATATATAGTTGGCTGTCGATGTTGTGGACACAGCCACCCTCATTGGGGGTATCGCTGTGTGTATCCCCACACTTAGTCTGCTGTAATACTGTACAGTGTATGTTAACAGGTTAGGTAGTCATCACTCACACTATGTGTGGCTCTAAACCACCCCACACCCTCCAAAGTGTAGGGCTGTGCCACCCACACCAGCACACCTATGTTTACCAATGCTGGGATTGCACTACATTTGGGAAGGTGACATATACCCTGCTAGTACCATCATCAATGACATTAAAGTAACAGACTGATTATTTACTGATGTGATGTTTTTCCTATTATGTCTTGGTGGAATTACATAGGCTAAAATGTGTACACTGCAAAATTAAGTACATCCATGTGTACAGTATTCTCTGTATAGTGCATCAACACCAAAGCCTCTGTGTGTGTTATACACAAACATGTGGTGTGTACCACCCAGTGCACTTACTATTGTCCACTGTAGAAGGGCTGCTGACATCAGCCAACATGCACTCACCTATATACACCCCTCAGATCTATCAGCCATGTGGCACATGCAGTAACTCTTATACAGACCTGTAGGCTTTTTTCAGTTATGTTAGAAACCTGGGATGCAACTCCCAGACTTGTTCTGAGTTGATTCTAAATGACAAAAAATACACTGAACCCACAGACATCGCCAATATCCTGGCAGACAGGTTCAGTGCAAACTTCTCCCCCAAAACAGCAAGTATCTATCCCGGCAGAAGGCTGCCTCCCAAACATCTCAGATGCTCAGGTGAAGGCTGCCCTCTCCAAAGCAAAAAACACTGCTTCCATGGGACCAGATGGTGTCCCAGGTTGCCCTACATGAACTCCAAGAGGAACTAATCCCTCAAATAAAACAGCTATACAATCTCAGCCTCACTACAGGATATGTGCCCACAGAATGGCGTACAGCAACAGTGGTCCCACTCCACAAAGGTGGAGCCTCTGGACCCTGGAAACTATCGCCCCATAAGCCTGACTAGCTTAGTCTGCAAGGCTATGGAGAGGATCATCATGGAGCTCATAAACAAAGACATTGGGGACCTACAGACACTAGATCCTACCCAGTTTGGCTTTGTCAAGGGCAGATCCTGCCTTTTGAACCTGGTTGACTTCTTTGAAACAGTCACCAAAGCCATAGATGAAGGGAAGGTAGTCCACACAGCCTATCTGGACCTTGCAAAGGCATTTGACACAATACCCCACTCGGGCATCATAGATAAGCTATCCAGCTTAAATATAAACCCCTATGTCACAAGATGGGTCGCAAACTGGCTCAAAGACAGAACACGCAGAGTGAGAGTTGCTGGAGCCATGTCAGACTCGAAACCGGTCACAAGTGGTGTCCCACAGGGTTCTGTCCTTGGACCACTCTTGTTCGGTATATAATTTTCCGAGGTACAGGCAAACGTGGGAGGACTATGGCTCACAAAGTTCGCAGACGACTGCAAACTGGGCGCCATAATCAACTCTCCAGCTGACACAAACATCCTTCAAAAAGGTCTCACAGAGACAGATAACTGGTGCCAGCACCATGGTTTAAAGCTAAATGCCAAAAAATGTATAGTCATACCCTTTGGCATAAACAATGTGCCCACAAATTACCACATAGGCGGAAACCCATTAAGTACAGAGAAAGTTATTAGGGACCTGGGGACCCAAGTTGATAGCAATCTCTCCTTTGAAAACCACATTGCCAAAGTGGTTAGAAAGACCTTCTACATAGCCCACCTCATCACGAAGGGTTTCACATCTAGATCAAGAGAGGTAATCGTGCCCCTTTATTTATCCCTCATCAGGCCCATCATAGAATACAATGCCCCTTTTGGGATGTACCTTACCCGACACCTGCAGCAATTAGAAAGACCCCAAAAGTATCTCACCAAGAGGATCAAGGGTCTCAAACAGATGCCATATGCTGCTCAGTTAAAAAAACTCCAGCTCTACTCAGTTGCATACCGCCTACTTCGAGGCGATCTATGCCTGACATACAAAGCTATGTCAAATCCAGAATTAATGGACATGCTCCACCTCAGTAATTCTACCTCATCATCCCCCCATAGAAAAAATATCATCCACAAAGCGCATGTACAGTTGTATCTTATCTCTCCAATTGTTGTTATGTCCTAATATGAATTGCCTCTCCCAGTTTATCAAAACTATATCGGCGTAGGAATTGGCACAGGGGGTGCCTATAGCTACCCCCTGTACCTGCCTATAATGATTTTTTTTTTGCAATCGGGGGGGGGGGGGTGATGAGGTAGAATTGGCAGAGTTTGTTAAATATTTAGAAACATCTACTACCTTTTTGAAATTTTCTATGAAATTTTCTACCAAGGAGATAGATTTTCTAGATGTCAGATTGATTCAAGATGCTGAAGATTTAAAATGACACTCTGTAAAAAGGAGTGTTAGAAAAACAGCCTGTTAGCGAGAGATATCATGCACCCCCAATTTACCTTTAATAATATAGTTAAAGGACAACTAGATAGGGTATCAAGGTTGTTCACAGAGGAGATGGACTTTGAAACAAAAATAAAGGAGCTACAGGTTAATTTTGTTGACAGAGGCTATAAAAGAAAGGAAGTGGAGCAGATTTTAGTAAAACAGAAGCCATATAGAAAAAACAAAATGAGACCCTGGTTTAGTTTAGGAGGTGGTGATGGACAAACACCCATTAGAGGTAATTCACAAGGTAAAGGTCCTAGGTTTATGTTGACCTATAGTAGTAACATATATGGTGTTTGTGATATCATCAGGAACAACTGGAAAATACTTGTTTCAGACAAGAAAATGTCAGCCATAGTAGGGGCTACACCATCGTTTGGATTTAGAAGAAATAGGAATTTAAAGGATTTGTTTAATAAAGAGGGAGGCTATATCCCCAGACAGACCATGATAAGGAAGGGTACTAGACCATGTGGTTCCTGCAAGGCTTGTAAATATATCAGTTCAGCCACTACCTTTACTCACCCAACAGTAAGAAAATGTATCATTTTGCAAAGAATGCTAATTGTAGGTCCATGAATGTTAGATATTTAGCTGCGTGCCAACTTTGCAGTAGTTAGTATATTGGTAAAACCAACTGTATGTTAAAAACCAGGATTTTAAATCATCTATCAACCATTAGGCTCAAGAATGAGCATAATGAGCATAATGCACTGTATAGACATGCTTCATTGCTTCCAGGACATGAATTTAAATTTCAGGTCATTAGTCTTATATCACAGGGAAATGGGGGGGGGGGCACGGTTAATAGAACAGAATGTGAGGAAGCTAAATGGATCATTGAATTGACAGCGCATAGACATCCTGGTCTTAATGAGGTCATTCCCATTAAGCCAGCCTTAAAGAAAAGGCGGGTCCAATATTGAATGTTGATTGGTCTATTACTAGTTTAAATGTACTGGTTGATTGTGTTTGTATTTGTCTAAAGAAGGGTAATGACCTGAAAGCGCTTACACTGTTTTGGGATTTGCATTTGGATTTGCATATTTGTTTTCCTGCTGTCGTTTTTAGAATAAACGCTTTCCATATTAATGGCATCTGCTTTTTTTTCGCTTGGATTGTGGTTTGCATAAACAGTTTACCTTGAGGGAGACCTTCTGGTTTATTTCTTCATTACACTTACAGGTGAGGTGCCACAAAGATATTGCACAGACCTCTCATTACCCAGCTGTCAACATGCATGACATATGGCACTCAACAACATGCTCTGCAGCTATACTCAATCCCTTTTACCTACATTATACATCTCTGTGATGCATGAGTTGTGTTAGTAGGTGATGCCTCTTCCCCTGGAACACACTGCACCCATGTACACAGTATTGATGTGCATCTGTTCAGCACCCTGCCATGTACTGTGCACCATACCTCACACGTGTACACACCATTGCTGAATGTGTATATGTGTGGCAGTTATGTTTTCTCTGTTGCTCACAGCCCCTGTGTGTTTGTCTAACACATACCTGGGTTGATATGAGGACAGATGTCAATAGTGAATGCCTGACGTCCGATTTGCAGATCTCATCATCAGCATGCATATATGAGCAATAACATCCAATTATACTGACGACCTCCAAAACTTACTGTAGCTATGAGGAGTGTACATACCCTTATTGACAGGCCAACCTCTTCCCTGATATGCCATAGGGCCACAGTACTGCATATGTTAACATTACACACACTTGATATGTGACATATGACCTGTGCAATCAAATGCAGTGTCAAACAAATGTGTTAGTTGTGCAGATGTTGATTGGGATGCATACAATATGTGGGTTGCATAAGTGTGCACACCCTTAACATGATGGTTTGTTGCAGCACCTGTTAAGTGAACTACAGCAGTCACTATTCCTGGAAGGTGTATATTAGCATGGCCCATCTTCACTTGCCATTATTTGGTCACTCTGCCCTACAAATGTCCCCCAACTCTGCCAGATTGCAAGGTCAGCTCATGTGCACAGCCCTTGGAGGTCACACAGTGCCTTCACTATTGCTGTGGAGTCAGGGTTATGTCTGGCACAATGCATGACCTTGACTGTGTTCAGGTACAGCCATTCTTAGTGAGCTTTGGATGTATGCTTCAGTTCACTATTGTGTTTCAGGATGAAACCCCTCCCCATCCTTAGCATTTTTGCAGATGCTTGACAACTATGGGCCACACTTGAGTGTCATTCTGCAGTGTCCCAAATTCAGAACACCATGTCAACTGGCCTAGTTCCTGCTAATAAACAGCAAACCTACATGTGTACACTGGCACCAGCAAGGTACAGATGGGGATGGTGGGCCTGAGGTAGAGTGAGGTGTTGCTTGTGCAGCACATGTATCTTTATTAATACTGTCTGTAGGTTTCAGCCTTGGTCTCGGTACACCATTACACATTGCAACACATGCCTTTGGGAGACTTGATGTTATGCATATGCTACCTGTAGAGAGCCCTAGATGATGTCTCCTATGGAACAACTCTTCCATCTGATTACCCTGACCCATAGGCCACACTTATGCAGAGTCCAGATAATTGTCGACACAGTTACTGCACAGGCAGTACTTGCCAGACATTCCTGCAAGTCTCCAGTGTTACTGCTTGCATCTGGGCAGCCTCCATGACCAGTTTGCAACATATGTTGTCATCTGTCTTACATGGGCATCTGTTTATTTTCTACACAAATGGTATCCCATACTTCATCATCACATACATGCTTGCCTGCACTGTTTGCCATGGTATATGCAATTGCGAGGCAAGGCTACATCTTCCACTCCTGAGTGCTATATTTTGGATATGGGATCCATTCCATGGTTTGTAAGATGTGTGCAGGCTATGGCTGCCTCTGCTGCAGGTGAGTGGGCAAATGTCATGGACATACTTCTTGGACAGCAGACCATTACTTGGTGTGACATTGAGGACCTGTACTTGAAGGAAGGTGCATACTCAAGATGAGTGAATGCTGAAGTACCTCAAAAGCTGCTTCCACAATATGTTGTTTGGACTGTGTGCACACATATACTTCCATTGTTTGTTAAGGTATGTATTCCCCATATTTGTTGTCCTAACATAGGATTCCATCTTGCACATTCATTGCTCATGTTAGGATTACATTACAGGTTGTAGAAGTTGTGGAATGTGGTATTGTGATATGCCGTTGTGTAGATCTGTATCAGTTGCCATTGTAATACTGGTATATACACTCATTGTTGTAGCCATTGTATAAGGGTAATGTTTCAGACATGTCCCTAGGTAGGCCATGTGTCCCACCATTATGTTCATCTCTGTCGACACATCTTGCACTGACAGGTTGTTAGTTATAAAGCAGGACTCTTACATACCCTTCAGATATGCCACCGTGGTCACCACTGTGATGCAGTGCAGTTAACAGCAACAATAAGTGAACATGTGCAGCATGCATTATGGGTAGGTGTGTTAAATGTGTGCATGGCAAATGCCATGGCCATAACATGGCTTGTGTATTGGCAAACCTGAACAAAAGATGTCTATACTCACCAGCTACAGGCTGCTGCCCCAGAGGTACACCAGAGGGACCTACATAGTTGTTTGAGAGTTGTGATTTCAGTAGCCACACCTGTGGCATTGGTACAGGGTGGGAGCAGCATTTCAGTACATCAACAGTACAAACCTACAATACTACAGATTATGCACATCTGTTCATTACTACACTGCAGCGACTGACTATGTTCATAGGTTCATAGGTGGGTACTAGGCTATCTGCCCGAAGGCATTTATAAGCCTAGCCAGAATGTGTTGGCTTTCACTGTCCCCTTAGATTAGTTCCCTGTGCCTCTGTCCAGCAGAGCCACTGAAGTGATCCCCGAGGTAAACTTTCTGTTTCCCATCCACTCGTCAAGGTTTCTTTTGAAGAGTGTTAGCGAGGAGCTCTATCTAATGTAGATTGGGATCTTGTTCCAAAGCATGGGAAGTCTCTGGGACAGGAATCTATCCCTCCAGCACATCCTATTTATTGTTGTGGTGAGGTGGGGATAAGGTTTTCTTTAGGTGGAGCATGTCCATCAATTCTGTGTTGGACATGGCCTTGTATGTCAGGCAGAGATCTCCTCTGAGTAGGCGGTATGCAACTGAGTACAACTGGAGTTTCTTCAATCAAGCTGCATAGGGCATCTGTTTGAGGCCATTGATCCTCTTGGGGAGGTACTTCTGTGGTCTTTCCAGCTGTTGCAGGTGTCTTGTAAGGTACATCCCAAATGGGGTGTTGTACTCTAAAATAGGTCTGATGAGTGATGCATAGAGGGGCACAATGACCTCTTTTGATCTGGATGCAAACCCTTTTGTGATTAGGTGGGCCATGTAGAAGGATTTTCTAACCACTTTGGTAATGTGATTATCAAAGGTGAGATTACTATCTACTTGGGTCCCCAGATCTCTTATTATGTCTTCCATATATAGGGGACTGCCACCTATGTGGTAGTTTGTGGGTACTTTGTTTTTTCCAAAGAGGATGACTATGCACTTTTTGGCATTTAGCTTGAGGCCATGATTTTGACACCAGGTATCCGTCTCAGTGAGATCTTTTTGGAGGATGTCTGTGCCAGCTGGAGAGTCAATTATAGCCCCTAGTTTGCAGTTGTCTGTGAACTTGATCAGCCATAGTCCTCCTGTGCTTGCCTGTACCTCTGAAAAGTATATGCCGAACAGGAGGGGTCCTAGGACTGAGCCCTGTGGAACACCACTTGTAACCGGTTTAGAGACAGATCTAGCTCCAGCAACTGTCACCATGTGGGTTCTGTCCATGAGCCAGATGGCAACCCATCTTGTGATGTGGGGGTTTATGTTCAGGCTGGTGAGCTTGTCTATAATACAAGAATGGGGAATGGTGTCAAAGGCCTTAGTGAGGTCTAGGTAGGCTGTGTGTACCACCTTTCCCTTGTCTAGCCTTGGTAACTGTCTCAAAGAAGTCCACCAGGTTTAGGAGGCATGATCTGCCCTTATCAAAGCCAACCTGGATAGGGTCCAGTGTTTGGAGGTTCCCAATGTCTCTGTTAATGAGTTCCATGATGATGTGCTCCATAGCCTTGCAGACCAAGCTAGTCAGGCTTATAGGGCAATAGTTCCCGGGGTCTGTTGTGGCTCTACCTTTGTGGAGTGGAATAACCGTTGCTGTGCACCACTCTATGGGTATGTAGCCTGTGGAGAGGCTGAGTTTGAACAGTGTGTTTAGGTGAGGGGTTAGTTCATCTTTGAGCTTGTGTAGGACACAGCCTGGGACACCGTCTGGTCCCATTGATGCTGAGTTTTTGGATTTTGGAGAGGGCGGTTTTAACCTGAGTGTTTGTGATTTCAGGGACTTTACATTCTTCTGGTATGGTTATGGGCCATTTTGGGGAGGGAGGGGGTGAATTTTGCACTGAACCTGTCTGCCAGGATGTTGGCGATATCGGTCGGTTCAGTGTATTTTGTGCCATTCTGCATTAACTCCGAGCAGATCTGAGCATTGCCACTTAGATTTGTGACATAGCTAAAGAATGCCTTGTGGTTATCTTTGGAATCCTTGGCAATTTTTCTTTCAAAGCTCGCCTTGGATGATTTTATGAGGGGATTGTAGTTTCTTGCTGATACTGATCAGGGATGTCTACCCTTCTTCGGATTTTACTCTTTTCTGTACTCGTTTCCTCCTTCTATTGTATAGCTTGTTTATGGCAGATGTCCACCAGACTGGTTTCCTTTTCTTAGAGGAGTGAGTCTTGGTTTTGCTTGGGATGGCACGATCCATGCATTCTTGTAGGTGCCCGTAGAATGCATTAGTAAAGGATTTTGCAGCTTGGACAGTGTTATCCTTCAGAATGGGGGCTTTGAAACTTTCCACCTCGGTCTTAAGTAACGTGAAGTTTGCTTTTGAAAAGTTTTTCATGGTGGCTTTCTTGTCCGGGGGGTGGGGGCGGAATATGGATATCCAAAGTGATTTGTTTATGGTCAGATCTAACCAGTGAGGGGTTGACCTCTGGTGTGGAACACCGGTCGCCCATGTTGGTGATGACCGGGTCCAATATGTTGTCACCTCTGGTGGGAGTGTTGACCAGTTGAACCAGGGTGTTTGAGTTTATAAATTCAAGAAAAAGTTGGGCAAGGGAGTTAGTACTTGAGTAGTTCTCCCAGTTAATGTTTGGGTAATTGAAATCACCCAATATTAGGGTGTTTGGTAGGACCTTTATGTTTCCCAGTGTTTCCAGAAATGTGGAATGGGGGTCCTGGGACATGGTGGGTGATCTGTAGCAAGCTACACTTTGAATTGCAGTTTTGCCCATTGTTAGTTGCACGTGGATGATCTCTGAAGCATCGTGCTGTGCCACTAACCTGGAGGTGTGGGTATCCTTGATGAATATGGATACGCCCCCACCTTTTGTATTTTGGGTTGGGTTCTGTGGCTGAAATGTATGGTATGAGTTGTAGCCTGGTAGTGCTGGGGTCCTCTCTGGAGCCTTAAACCAGGTTTCTGTAAGTGCACATATATCAATTATCTCCATACTGAGGAGTGCCTCGAGTGCATGCATTTTGAGGTTTAGACTTCTGGCATTGAGTAGCATTACCCTCAGTTTTTTGTTACTTGTGCTATTTATGGAGGTGGGTTTGTCTTTTGAGCCTTGCCTAAAAAAGGCACTATGGGGGTGGCAAGAGCATTGGCAATTATTCGAAAGCCTAAGGGTGACAGGTGTAAGCCATCTCTAGTGAAGCAGCATGGCTTGTTGAGCATGTCATCCCAGGTGGACAGGCACTGGATCCCCTTTGAATGACACCAGAAACTTAGCCAATTGCTGAAATTGAGAATTTATTTCTTTATACCATGGTATCATTCTTGGAGAGGGCAGGATGCTGCTTAGGGTCAGGGTCATACTGGCCTGGGCTACATGATCAGAGAGCTCTTCCATGTCTCTTTTCATGTAGTCCAGGGAGGTACGGCTCAGGTCATTCACACCAACATGGACAATGACAGAGTCATATTTGTACTTGTTCTGGTGTGACCTGAGTACTTGTGTTATGTGGCAGATCCTGGCACCCAACAGGCAGCTAACAGTAACCTTCTCCTTATTTAGCCTAGTGAGTGGGACATCAGTGTGCCTGACTATAGAGTCACCTATTACTAGTATGTTGGGTATGTTATTTTGCCTTAAGGGCTGTGATTGCATGGCACACTGGTTTTGTGAAGTATGTGTTTCATGGTTTGTGTTGGGGGGGGGGGATTGCTTGGATGTTTTCTTTGGAGGTCTCTGTTGGTTTTGCAGATTTTTATTTAGAGTCTCTGAGTATACTTTCGTGTATTTATGTGTGCTTTTGCTGGTGCTGATTTAATGGGTCTATGTAAGACTGGTGGTGTGATGCAAGTATTTCCCTTCTCCTCTTGACTGTCTGATCCAGTCTTGGGTTGAGAGAGCTTAGCCTCTAGTTTGGCTGTATAACTGCATCTCTCGCATGCATTAGTGTTTGGTGGTAGGAGGAGGGGGTTGTCTGTCTACATGAGGCAGTTGTAACATTGCCTCAAAATGCCCATATTCACCAGATGGACTGGAGAGTACACCTGAAGCTGCCCTTTGGACATGCCTGGATAGGTACAGTGAACAATTTTACTGGATGGCTGGTAAGGTCAAATAGAGAGCCTTGTCCTTCTATACAGTACAGGAGGGTCTAGTGCTAGGGTGTATAAGTGCTTGCTATAAGTTTTGAGCAAGTGCCGGGCTGAGAAATGAATGGCTTGAGTGCTTAAGTTGAAAGTTTGTCTAGTTCCAAGGGAAAAATTGAACAAGAGACTTTGTGGAACCGGGAATAGTTTTATCCTAGCTGCCCGGCGTGCAAAACCGGGCAAATATGGTATTTATAGCAGGGAAATGAAAGAGATAGAAATTAGCCCAAAATGGCCAATAAACTACTAATTTCTGGGCTGAAACCACTCCTCCAGGGACAGATAGACTGCTCAAAGCTCTCCTCTCTCACAGGTGAACAGAGAAACTTCCTTCTATCCAAGTAAGGTATGGGCAAACACAGAGATTTGTAACACAGCCCTGAATTCAGCCCTAACCTGAAAACTGGACTATACTAGCTTAGAAAGGTGGGAAACAAATATAAATATTATATATATATATATATATATATATATATATATATATATATGTATATATATATATTTTTTTTCAGAAAATAAAGTAGATACACTAAAAAAAAACAGTTTAAAAGCACAGAAAAAGGATAATTATTGTTATATATCACAGATCAGAGTTGTAGTCAATGCCCCCAGTAATAAAGTTGGAAGAAACACAAATACAGTAAACGCAGATGAATAAAGTGCAATTTATATATATATATATATATATATATATATATATATATATATATATATATATATATATATATATATAAAACAATAGAAAACAAACAGACTGATTTAAACAAGTTACCCAGCTAACCAGAAAAAAGCTCAAAACTGAGTCCTGTTCCAGCAGTCTTCAATCAGACAAGTTCTAACTGCACACCCCTGCTTACTAGGATGCAGGGGACCCTTCTCCAAAATAAAGATGGCCTGAATCAATGCCTCAAGTTATACAAACAAAGCTAGATTCAGCAGGCCTGAATCTGGTCTATGCTACAGCAACAAGGCACACCAATTTCAGAAAGAAACAGTTCAAATAAGCAGTCACAATAAGCCTGTGACCAGAAATTCCCAGTCCAGAAGGGCAGAATCCAGCCTCTCCTCCCACAAGAGTGCAGACCACAAACCTTCTTAATGTAGAATAACTGGCCTGAAGCCCAAGTGCTTAGCCAGAACTAATACACTTTTAGAATGACTGACACTAGGCCTTCAATCATCAATTCCCGGCTTAGAAGGATGTAAGCTACCTGTCCTGCCACAACAGTGCAGACCACAAACCTTCTTGATGTAAAACAGCCTGTATGAAGCCCAAGTGCTTAAACCAAAAGACTTAGAATAACAGTTACAGTTAAATCAGGCTATGACCAAGCAGTAATAAATGCAGCAGAATAAATAAAATTGAGTACTTTTAAGAAAAGCAAAATAGAGTAGGAGAAAACACAAGTACAGCAAAAGCAAATGAATAAAGTGCAAATATTTTTTTTTTAAGTGCAACAAGAGAGGAAGGAAGAACCTAAGTTGTCTGGCCTTCTCAAATTTTCTCTCTGTATTAAGTAGAGTGAACACTAGACTCAGAATATGATCTCACTGTACTCAATTAAGTGAGCAAATGAGATGGATCCAGGAGGAGTGTTCTAATACAGACTTACAGGAGTGGCAGGCAATTCCAGAGCCACCAACACTAATACCAACACAAGAACAGAGAGGGTGGGTGGGGAACTAACTGCAGAGAGACACACAGCACATTGTTCAGAAACACACAATTAGGAAACAGAAAAAAAGATGAAAATACAGTACTTTAAAACTGCAAGTTTGTACTTAACAAAAGACTAAAATTCACTATGCAAGTTTCACTTAGCTTCAGCTTGTAATGCAGATGTTTGTAGCCAAGCAAGTTTCTCAGGTGCTGAACATAAAATGATTTCTCAAACTTTGTGGCTAGCACTTAAAGTACAGAGGAAGCCCATATTCACCAGATGGACTGGAGAGTGCACTGAAGCTGCCCTTTGGACATGCCTGGATAGGTACAGTGAACAATTTTACTGGATGGCTGGTAAGGTCAAATAGAGAGCCTTGTCCTTCTATACAGTTTGGAGGGTCTAGTGCTAGGGTGTATAAGTGCTTGCTATAAGTTTTGAGCAAGTGCGGGCTGAAATGAGATGGCAGGTGCTTAAGTTGAAAGTTTGTCTAGTTCAAGGGAAAAATTGAACAAGAGACTTTGTGGAACCGGGAATGGTTTATCCTAGCTGCCCGGTGCAAAACCAGGCAAATATGGTATTTATAGCAGGGAAATGAAAGAGATGAAATTAGCCCAAAATGGCCAATAAACTACTAATTTCTGGGCTGAAACCACTCCTCAGGGACAGATAGACTACTCAAAGCTCTCCTCTCACAAGTGAACAGAGAAACTTCCTTCTATCCAAGTAAGGTATGGGCAAACACAGAGATTTGTAACACAGCCCTGAATTCAGCCCTAACCTGAAAACTGGACTATACTAGCTTAGAAAGGTGGGAAACAAATATAAATATTATATATATATATATATATATATATATATATATATATATATATGTATATATATATATTTTTTTTCAGAAAATAAAGTAGATACACTAAAAAAAAACAGTTTAAAAGCACAGAAAAAGGATAATTATTGTTATTTATTTATTTTATTTTTATTTTACATTTGTTGACCGGGCTGGTCTAGCTGGATATATTTCCATTTTCAGTAGAGGCCCGAGGAGAAAAGCTCCAAACAGTAAAAACATGAAATACAAACAATGAAGGAATGATAATTGTTACATAGTACATATACATAGTAGAAATAAAGTACGCACCTTTTTTTTTTTTTTTGTTTTGTCAACCAGTATGTGTAATTGTATCATTGTGATTACCAGTTCAGTTCCTCATCAGAGAAAATAATGAGGAAAGAAATAAAGCAAAAAAACTTAGTATGGTATAGACAAATATGAGCTCAGGCAGGGAAGGCTTAGTCTGGTTCACTGCATGGGCATAACCAGTGTATTTTAAAGTGCGTTTTTAGCTTTTGTTTAAAGAGAGGCAAAGAAGAGAGTGATGTTAGTTCTTTGGGAAGTAGGTTCCAGTCTTTTCCCACAGTGTTAGAAAACAGGGAGTTTCCAGCCAAATTGTTAGTTTTGGTTATGCTAGCTAGAGAAGCTTGTTAGAGGGCGTAGTATATCTAGGTTTTATAGGGATTATGAGATTGGATAGTATAGGAGTTCTATTAGGTTGATAAAATATCTTGTGGGCCATAGTTAGTTGGGAGATTTTTAGAAGGTTTTGAATTTCTAGCCAGCCCAGCTGCCTGAGATTTAGGCAGTGGTGGAGTGGAAAGGATTACCCGTGGCAAATCTGGCGATGCTGTTATAGGCATGCTCTAGTTTAACAAGGTTATTTTTTTTTTGAGGTTAGTATATATGGGAGGCATAAGAAAGAGTAGAAATTAAATGGGGTGTGCAATTTGGGTTTTAGCTGTTGGAGTTAAGAAGGATTTGATTTGATATAAGGAGCCAATTTTTCTTGTTGATAGTTTTAATTATGTTATTTATGTGATTATCAAATGTAAGGTTGTTATCAATAGTAATTCCTAACAACTTGGTTGTGCAGTCAGGGTGTATGATAGTATCATTATTGGAAGTGATAGAAATCTGTTGGGGTGGACTTATTGGTTGGTGTAAAAGAAGGAGCTTGGTTTCTTAGCATTAAGAAGGAACAACGTTTAGTGAACCAAGTTTCAACTGAATTGAATACTTTCTGTGTCAGGGTTGTAGTGCAGATGGTGAGCTTGCTGAACAGATTAATGTTGAATCGATCTGCATATTGAATACAGGTGGCATTTGGGATAGTTACATACAGGTCATTAATAAAAGAAGAGAAGTGGACCAAGAATGGAGCCCTGAGGGACTCCCAGGGTGACAGGTAGAAGAATGATATATTATCTGCCAAAGAACTGCTTGTTGTCTGTGGTTAGGTGGGACCTGAACCATTTAATTGCTAAAGAGTCAAGGGCGAAGGATTCAAGAATGTTGATAAGAAGGGCATGGTTAACCATGTGAAAGCTTTGGAGAGGTCAATAAAGAGAGCAGATGAGAGGTTGTTGTTATTGTGATGTCTATTTATAACATCTGAAAGGATATGCAGGGCTGTCGTGGTACTATGGGATGGCCTAAAACCATGTTGGCATTTTGCTATCATGTTATTTTTGAGTTAAATGGTTTAACAGTTGATGATGAACACATTTTCCATAATTTTAGCTAAGGAGATAAAAGTGCTATTGGCCGATAGTTAGAGTAGTCGTTTGAGTTTCCGCTGTGAAGGGGAATGATATGGGAGATTTTCAGATGTTAGGAACATTCCCTTCATAATGGTTCTATTTATGAGGATGGATATAGGATAAAAATTACTTTGGCTGCTTTTGGAGGTATTCAGAGGTAGCTGGTCAGCAGAAGGGTACAGGGGCTTAAGTTTTGGATGAGTTTGAAGATAAGAGTGGTAGAGACTGGTTGTATTGAGAAAGCAGGTAGAGTACTATGTGTGGAAGTGGCAAGGTTTGAGCTGTCTAGAGTAAGTTGGCTTGCTAGTGTTTGTATGGTTTCCGTAAAGAAGGAATTGAAGGCATTGGCTGTTTGCTGGGGGGTGTTTGGGTCTGATGGAAGTGGGGCTGGTGTCTGGGAGTGCCCTGGGGAAAGGAGTTTATTTATACTAGACCAAAACCTCTGGGGGTTATTTTTGTGATTCTGTTGTAGTTTATAGTAGTAGTTTTTTTTGTCGGATAGTATTGCCTTTTTTGTACTATTTCTCAGTTGCTTAAACAGTAGTTGATCAGAAGTATTTTTGTTAGCTGTCCACTTTGCCCAGGATTTATTTCTAAGTAAGATTTTTTGTTTGATTTCTTTGGAAAGCCAGGGGGCTGGTTTGGCTTTCATTTTGATGGTCCTTTTGGGTGCATGCTTATCAAGGATAGATAGAAATTTAGAGTTTAGATAGTCAATGGCTTGTTCAAGTGGTAGAATTTTTAAAGGGTTCCAGTCACAAGCATTTAGTTCATTTTGGAATAATGTTGGGTTGAAATGTTTGTTGGTACGTATGATTCTATAAATGGGAGGATTAGAGATATCATTTTATGCCTAAGGATATAGGTTAAAGTATGATCACTAATATCAGCAGGTAGAGTTCCAACATTGTACCTTTGTTGTTGTCTATTTATAAGAATCCAGTCTAGTATGCTCTCTTTTTTGTTTGGTTTGTTGATTCTGGTAGTGGAGGTTATAGTTTGAGTGAATCCTTGAAGATTGATTAGGGACGAGGGATTATCAGCTTTGATAGTTGTCCAATCTGTATTAAAATCACCAAGTATAATAGTTTCTTGGTGGTATGTGGAGGACACCTGGCTTAGTATATTCTCTATTGTACTAATATTATTACCAGGTGGAAGGTAGATGCAAATGATATATAGGGATTTGTTCTTGTTAGTCTGGAATTTGGTAATAAGTACCTCAGCCTTGCTATTTTTAGGTGGGTCAAATGGTAAAGTGGAGATTTGAAGTCCCTCTTTGAATAAGATTGCAACTCCACCACCCTTACTTTTTATACGGTCTAGCCTAAGTATATTGTAGCCTTGTGGAATTATTTCATTGTCTTTGGTTGTTGGTTTTAACCATGTTTCTGTTAGACAGAGGATGTCAAAGTTATGGGTATCAAAGAGGGCATGGAGATGGGTTATTTTGTTATTAATGCTTCGGATATTCAGGTGTCCTATTAGGAAAGAGTTGGGAGGATTGGGCTGGGTTGTTAGTAGAGTGTGATTTGTGGGGCCAGGGTTGGGGTGGATGTCACCATCTTTTAAGTTGGGTTTACAGAGTCGTGATGCAGGGATATTTATAAAGTTTGTTAGAAATTTCTCTTTCCTTATTGTGGATGTATGGTATTTGATGTGTGAGATTCTATGGTATTTAGGTAGTAGGTAGCTGGGAGTAGATGTAATGTTAATTTGACCTTTAGGGGTGATAGAATTGTAAATTGTTGTTTGTTTATGGGAGTAATAAAAGTGGTAGTGGTATAGTCTTTCAAATGAGGTGATGATGTAGGAATAAATAAGGAAAATAGAAATTATGCTTAAGAATATGGTTTTGGTGAGTTTAGGTTTTACAGTTATAGTCATATTTGGAGATAAAGAGTACAAGGTTGTAGGGGTTGAGTAGTGATGTAGGAAGCAAGGTAAAAAAAGACTAAGCAGAGAAATGGGGAGGAAACTAAAGAGGGTGGTTAACAGGAGAGAGGGTGTGGTGTGATTAGTATAGAATAGCTTATAAGAGAAGTAGACAAATTAAGGTGGGTGTTTAGGTTAATGGATTGAGAAGATTGGTGGGATTAGGGAGGGGGTGTAGTTAGGGATGTATAAAGCTAAGGACACAGGGGGTGGGTGGGAATTGGGGGTAGGGTAGGGGCGGAGTGAGCCACTTGGGAAGGCGGAGGCAGGCTAACTGGAGGCTGGAGACAATCAGTTATACAGTGCAACTGGGTTCCCCAGGCTTAGGGAAGGTAAGGATTTATTCTATAGATAATGGTATAAAGGCAAAATAGAGTGGAATGTGTAAAGAAGGGAAGAATGTTTAAGGGAGAGGGAAAGGGACAGTTGAACTAAGAAAGAATCTGGACTTAAAAGTGAAAAAAAGGGGTTTAAAAAGGAGTAGTAAAGACAGGTAGAGTAGGGTAGAGGTGTACTTATGATAACACTGAAAGGGTTCTTCCTTTCTCACTTTCACAGAAGTTCAGTGACAAAGGTAAGATACAGTACAAGGTTGGTGATTTAATCTATTGACTGTGGGGGTATACTACCAGTAAGGGAATTTGCAGGGGTACACAGAGGAAGGGTGCCCCACAGGATTAAAGGAGATTGAGTAGCAGGTAAAATGCAACTTTACATGTTATAGTACTGCTGCCCTCTAGTGGAGGAAGAGAGGAGTTACATTCAGACTAAAGATAGGTGGTAAAGGAAAAAAAAAAGCAGGTGAGAAAGTAGGGGATGGCCTAGGGTTGGTCCTTGGGTGTGCTGGTCCTTACAATAGGTAATACTTTAGACACTCAAAGTTCAGTTCAATACCTATAAAAGCAGTAGCTTATACTGTGAAGTTAGGCTAGTTGGGCTTTAAAAACACGCTGGGAATCCTGTTGGGTAAGCCCTTCTGTTCCTGAGAGCTTTTCTTCTGCCTTGTTACGTTAGGGAAGATGGAGACCTGTGTCACAGGCACTAGGCTTAATAGCTATAAAAGCAGTAGCTTATACTGTGAAGTTAGGCTAGGTGGGCTTTAAAAACACGCTGGGAATCCTGTTGGGTAAGCCCTTCTGTTCCTGAGAGCTTTTCTTCTGCCTTGTTACGTTAGGGAAGATGGAGACCTGTGTCACAGGCACTAGGCTTAATAAGGGCTGCACACCACCAGGAGGACACAGAACTGCGGTATAGGGCTAGGGGAATTAAATATATCACAGATCAGAGTTGTAGTCAATGCCCCCATATCAGAGTTGTAGTCAATGCCCCCAGTAATAAAGTTGGAAGAAACACAAAGTAAAAACAGATGAATAAAGTGCAATATATATATATATATATATATATATATATATATATATATATATATATATATATATATATATATATATATAAAACAATAGAAAACAAACAAACTGATTTAAACAAGTTACCCAATTAACCAGAAAAAAGCTCAAAACTGAGCCCTGTTCCAGCAGTCTTCAATCAGACAAGTTCTAACTGCACACCCCTGCTTACTAGAATGCAGGGGAACCTTCTCCAAAATAAAGATGGCCTGAATCAATGCCTCAAGTTATACAAACAAAGCTAGATTCAGCAGGCCTGAATCTGGTCTATGCTACAGCAACAAGGCACACCAATTTCAGAAAGAAACAGTTCAAATAAGCAGTCACAATAAGCCTGTGACCAGAAATTCCCAGTCCAGAAGGGCAGAATCCAGCCTCTCCTCCCACAAGAGTGCAGACCACAAACCTTCTTAATGTAGAATAACTGGCCTGAAGCCCAAGTGCTTAAGCCAGAACTAATACACTTTTAGAATGACTGACACTAGGCCTTCAATCATCAATTCCCGGCTTAGAAGGATGTAAGCTACCTGTCCTGCCACAACAGTGCAGACCACAAACCTTCTTGATGTAAAACAGCCTGCATGAAGCCCAAGTGCTTAAACCAAGAGACTTAGAATAACAGTTACAGTTTAATCAGGCTATGACCAAGCAGTAATAAATGCAGCAGAATAAATAAAATTGAGTACTTTTGGGAAAAGCAAAATAGAGTAGGAGGAAACACAACTACAGCAAAAGCAAATGAATAAAGTGCAAATAAAAAAAAATTTTTAAGTGCAACAAGAGAGGAAGGAAGAACCTAAGTTGTCTGGCCTTCTCAAATCTTCTCTCTGTATTAAGTAGAGTGAACACTAGACTCAGAATATGATCTCACTGTACTCAATTAAGTGAGCAAATGAGATGGACCCAGGAGGAGTGTTCTAATACAGACTTATAGGAGGGGCTGGCAATTCCAGAGCCACCAACACTAATACCAACACAAGAACAGAGAGGGTGGGAGAGACACACAGCACATTGTTCAGAAACACACAATTAGGAAACAGAAAAAAATGAAAATACAGTACTTTAAAACTGCAAGTTTGTACTTAACAAAAGACTAAAATTCACTATGCAAGTTTCACTTAGCTTCAGCTTGTAATGCAGATGTTTGTAGCCAAGCAAGTTTCTCAGGTGCTGAACATAAAATGATTTCTCAAACTTTGTGGCTAGCACTTAAAGTACAGAGGAAGCCCTCTAGACT
Organism: Protopterus annectens; assembly: GCF_019279795.1. Taxonomy (NCBI): domain Eukaryota; kingdom Metazoa; phylum Chordata; order Ceratodontiformes; family Protopteridae; genus Protopterus; species Protopterus annectens. The sequence goes on along the minus strand of NC_056742.1, from coordinate 480,353,079 downwards.
ATTAAATATCATATAACAAAGAAGTGATAACACCACTCCCTTTTATAGCAAAATAACTGCAGAGAGACACACAGCACACTGTTCAGAAACACACAATTAGGAAACAGAAAAAAAAATGAAAATACAGTACTTTAAAACTGCAAGTTTGTACTTAACAAAAGATTAAAATTCACTATGCAAGTTTCACTTAGCTTCAGCTTGTAATGCAGATGTTTGTAGCCAAGCAAGTCTCTCAAGAGTTGACATATACATGAAGATACTTTACAGATGAGGATGGATAAGCAACAGTGGTCTACTAATGTGCCCTGGGGCCTTACCTGATGCTCCTTGTCTATTGTGTGGCTAGCACCCACCTCCACAATGCTATCTTCCAGTTCTTGATTTTTCTGGTGGACGGGTGCCCTAAGGCTGGCAAGGAGCTCCTCCACAAGCATCAGTGAGAGCTGGATGGCATGACCCCCACCTGTGGCTAGCTGGTCCCTCCTAACTGCAGCAGCACACTGACGGGCATGGCAGATGATGTCAGTGCAATGATATTGCACCTGCTCATAACTGCGGTTATGCAGGCCAACATCATTTACCCTGTGGATGAGCTTGTTCCACAGGGCAGTCCTCTCCTGCAGATCATGGGCCATACACCCAAAGAGGGTTCCATGCTGATGCACTAGGAAGTTGATCAGAATGTTGTTCTCTTGTGGGGTGAACATTGGCAGTCGCTCTCTTGACATGGTACCTGCAAGACATAAACAGGTAAAAAGGTCTGAGAACCTCATACTGCAAGGATATCATAGTAGTTAATTGACATCTCCCCCCCACCATATCTGCATAACTAATCTGAACACACACATCAATGGGTATGTTTACACCAAACCGTCTTTTGGGATATATATCCTATTGTGCAACAAATACTGAAATGTGCTGCTATTCATGTTCCATGTTGAAACACTATCATTGGTGGCCTGTTGCTAACAATGTAACCTGCATGCCATTGTAATGGCCACTGTGGTTCCATATATGCATGTGTTCTGTTTGCTATGCAACTGTTCCAAATCTGGTGTTTTGGATTACTGGGAATATGTATGCATGCTGTTATAACTAATCCTGGATTGTGTTGACTATTACTACCCACATATGTTCTAAAACTGCAACACAATAGCACATTTGAGAAGGCTGTTCCCAGCAGAACCACCTTTCCCACCTCATCTGGCCATGACACCAGGCCACAGCACATCTGGGACCCAACCCAGGACCTTGTCATCTGCTGTTCCTGCACTATCTTCAGATGGAACCACCTCAGAGGATGGGGCTTATACCCTCCCGGGAGCTTGCACAGACATTATCCTGTAACCTGAAGTCAGGTCCAGGGTCTGGTGCATAGGGAGCTCTGCAGATAATTGTGGGATCTGCTACACCACCATGAGGCCCTAGTGACACATGTAGAGGTTCAGCCTGTCCCTCCTGTTCATTCCCCAGCATAGCCACCTATACGTCCATGAAGGTGCAGTGATGACTGCCCATGGGTAGGGACTTCATAGGTTCATAGGTTCATACTAGGCAATCTGCCCTAGGGCATTTATAAGCCTAGCCAGAGTGTGTTTGGCTTTCGCCACCCATTTTAAATTAATTGTGCTATGCCCTTTTTTGAGGTTAGTATACTGTGCCTCTGTCTAACAGTGACACAGAAGTGATACCCGGGGTAAACCTATGACATCCCACCCACTCATCAAGATTCCTCTTGAAGAGAGTCAATGAGGGACTCTGCCTAACCTAGACTGGGATTTTATTCCATAGTGAAGGGAGCCTCTGGGTTATGAATCTGTCCCTCCAGCATGTCCTATTTATTTCAGTGCTGAGGTTCAAGTCTCTCGAGCGTGTAGCTCAATGGGATTTGGATTTTCTGAGGTGCAGCATGTCCATTAATTCCGGGTTGGACATGGCTTCATACGTCAGGCACAGATTGCCTCTGAGCAGGCGGTATGCCACTGAGTAGAGCTGGAGTTTCTTTAACCGGGCAGCATATGGCATCTGTTTGAGCCCTTTGATCCTCTTGGTGAGGTACTTTTGGGGTTTTTCCAGTTGTTGCAGGTATCTGGTAAGGTACATCCAAAAACGGGCATTGTACTCAATTATGGGCCTGATGAGGGATGAGTAAAGAGGCATGATGACCTTCCCTGATCTAGATGTGAATCCCTTCACGATTAGGTGGACTATATAAAATGTTTTTCTAACCACTTTGGCCACGTGGTTGTCAAATGAGAGATTGCTATCAACTTGGGTCCCCAGGTCCCTAATTACTTCTTCTGTACTTAATGGATTACCACCTATGTGGTAATTTGTGGGCACTTTGTTTTTGCCAAAGGGGATGACTATACACTTTTTGGCATTTAGCTTGAGGCCATGGCTCTGGCACCAGTTGTCTGTTTCTATGAGGCCCTTTTGGAGGATGCTAGTGTCAGCTGGAGAGTCGATTATGACGGCCAGTTTGCAGTCATCTGCGAACTTGGTCAGCCACAGTCCTTCCGTGTTGGCCTGTACCTCCGAGAAATATATACCGAACAAGAGAGGTCCCAGGATTGAGCTTTGTGGGACGCCACTTGTAACTGGTTTGGAGTCTGACATGGCTCCAGCAATTCTAACCATGTGGGTTCTGTCCTTGAGTCAGTTTTCAACCCATCTAGTGACATAGGGGTTTATATTTAAGCTGGTGAGCTTATCTATAATGCCCGAATAGGGTATTGTATCGAAGGCTTTTGTGAGGTCCAGGTAGGCTGTGTGGACCACCTTCCCCTTGTCAATGGCCTTGGTGACTGTTTCAAAGAAATTGACCAGGTTTAAGAGGCAGGATCTGCCCTTAACAAAGTCGAACTGGGTAGGATCCAGTGTCTGTAGCTCCCCAATATCTTTATTTATGAGGTCCATGATGATCCTTTCCATAGCTTTGCAGACCAAGCTAGTCAGACTTATGGGGCGATAGTTTCCAGGATCCATTGAGGCACCACCTTTGTGGAGAGGGACCACTGTTGCTGTATGCCACTCTTTGGGTACATATCCTGTAGTAAGGCTGAGATTGAACAGTAGTTTTATGTCTGGGTTTAGCTCTTCTTGGAGTTCATGTAGGATGCAGCCCGGGACACCGTCTGGTCCCATTGATGCTGTGTTTTTAGCTTTGGAGAGGGTGGCTCTTACCTGAGCATCTGAGATGTCAGGGGGGCAGCACTCTGTTGGGATAGATATTTGCCCCATAGATATATATATATATATATATATAGAGAGAGAGAGAGAGAGAGAGAGAGAGAGAGGGAGAGAGTGCCTTTGGACATCAGGTCCACACTCTGAACCTCCTTCCTCAACTGCTGCACTGTTCTGTCTTGCTACAACACAGAGCATGACATGTGTGCACAGCTTAAAATTAGGAGGGCTATATAGGGACAGATCATAGGCCTATTACAAACCTATGAAGTATGTGCATGATACATTTCACATTAGCATGACTGTTCTGAAGGTGGTGGGGTCTGACACTCATGTGTTTATCATGACTTCATTACTTCCACCTTCAGCTATTTGATAGACTAATATACATGATTGGAGGAACAGAATAAACAATATGATGGCTTACATCTTGTCATTCTGTGCAGATCTGCACAGTTGACAGGTATGGCCCACTGCCCACAAGGCCAGATGCTATGTCCATAGCAGTTGTTCAGCAGGACATCATTATAATAAGTCTTGATGGCACATATCAAGCTTCTGAAATCATCTGTCCCATTATTACAAACCAAGTACTACAATCAATTACATGCTGACGTGTTTCACATACCTGTTTTATTAGTATGCTCTTTTCTGTGTTGCAGTTCAGAATGTCTCCCTTGTTTGTTTTTTCTTTTTAGTATTATTTTTGTTTTTTACTATTATTTCTGTTTTTTTGTTTGTTTCTCTCTCTCTCTGTTTCTGTCTCTGTTTCTCACTCTCTCTCTCCACTAGAGGGATCAAGCTGGTTTGAATAGGTTGCAGCATGACTTTTGTAGATGACACTCATGATCAAGTGATGGGCTCTGCAGCAATTGGTGTTCCCCACTTGCTAATTGCATGCAGCCAGCTGTGCAGTACTTCCAATAGCCAATGTCCTAGCAACCCACTACTATAAATGACTACATCCTGTGGGCATTGTCCCTTTACCTTTCCTGTATGGAAGACATCCTTCCTGTGTGTGGGCAGCAGTGTTACAGACAGCAGGTGGCAATACCTCTTACAACAGGACTTGCGGACACAGGCCAAATACATGTTTGTATAAGGTTCCAGACCTACAGACATTGTGAGTATTGCTGTTATATGCTTTGAATACTTCTGGTTTTACAGGGTTTGTGTGTACATGCTAGTTTTGCATGGAATGCAGTCTTTCTGCATAGGTCTCAACTGTGGGCGTATCCACATGATGGCCAGCTGATTGGCTGTTATGTTTTGTCTGTTCACCATGCAGGTCTTGTGTCTGACATATCAGTGGCATTATCTCCGTTGATTGCTATCAGTACATGGCAACATCCATTTGTGTTTCTGACTTCATATTCCTGAGTAAGGGTATGTTGCAACCAGTCCTGTAAGACCAACAACTTTCACAGTGTATAACAGAAATACTGCTAATATGGCCCTGTGTTCCAGCCTCTGTGCTCCACATATATACCAGAATTTGTCCAGATGTCATACAGTAAGAGGTTGTTAGGTAATGGCCTATCATTATTTAGTGCTGGCATTCCTGCTATCATTTCAATGATGTTGTGGACCTCCACACAAATGGTGGGGTAGGGTCCATATATATGAGGGCAACAGCTGGACAAAATGTGTGTGACCTTGTACAGTCCAGAGGTCAGTGTATGGAAAACACTGTAATATGCCCTTGTAAGACATTTTATGGGGGAGGGGTATTATATGCTTTTAACCTAGGCTGTTACAACATGTTAGGGATATCAATGTTAAGAAACATTGAGGTGTATTGTTGTACATTTTCAAACATTTCATCATGGGAACAGTAGTTGGCTACAGCTTACTGTCTTACACACAGTTCTGTTTGTCAGTGTCATAGTGATGTTTTAAATTAAGCATTGTTATGTAACAGATACATTTACATTGTGACAACTAATACTTTCCCCCCTAAGGGTTGAGTACAGAGTGTAATTGGAGGCTGCTGAACTACATCTGTAAGTAAGTGTTGATTGGTTGTTATCTTCAAGACAAGTGTTTTTTTTACTGTTGTACTACTAGAAAGCCTTAGCCTGGACAGCAAAGTATGTTATGTTTTTCACATTACTGTATCAACTGTTTTGTTTAAGAGTTGCATTAATCAGTTATTATGTATTTCAACTACCTAACTGCTATAAAAATGGCATAAACAATTAAATTGTACACAAATAAACATTTATGTGCATGCAAACTTGTGTGTGGTGTCATGTCCATTGCATTGTGTGTGGGTATATGTTTCATGCAATAATTCTCATTTGTAGGAATGAATCCAACACTGGCCATTTTAAAAGGTGGCAAATATAAGAATAACGGCTGTTTGATATGCTGTGCGCCCTCTATATATACTTTTCATACACATATCTATAAGTACTAATATCTTTATATGTGTGTATATATATATATATATATATATATATATATATATATATATATATATATATATATATATATATATGTGTGTGTGTGTGTGTGTGTGTGTGTGTGTGTGTGTGTGTGTGTGTGTGTGTGTGTGTGTATGCATAATTGGAATGTTTAGTGCTTCCACATTGTACATTCTCTATAGTAGACTGACTGTTCTGCATGATGTGTTAGATATATCATCCTGACATCTTACAGCTGAAATGGCTTACTGTTAATTTGTTGTGGGTGTGTTATGCAGGATATTGAGTTCAAGACTTGCAAGTTCTGATTATTGTGTAGCAAGGCATATCTGTTCAGCTGTGGAGGAAGTGGAAATGGCAATAATTTTAAGAGATCCCTAATTTGGGCCCCTTCATCCCCATTAACAGTGCGTTTGGTCAGATGTTTTGCAGTGAGAGTTTCAGAGTGTGGTTCCAGTTTGCAAATGCAACACACACACACACACACATATATATATATATATATATATATATATATATATATATATATATATATATGTATATATATATATGTCTACATGTATATATATATATATATATATATATATATATATATATATATATATATATATATATATATATATTATATATATGTCTGTATATATATCTAGATGTGTGTGTGTGTGTGTGTGTGTGTGTATGTGTGTGTGTATGTGTGTGTGTGTGTGTGTGTGTGTGTGTGTGTGTGTGTGTATATATATATACACACACACACACACACACACATATACACATACCTACATACATACATCTACATATATAAATACATTTTCAGTACTTTTGAATGACTGTGCTGCATGATATGTTTGAGAAAACATCATATTTATGTGCAACTCAAATGGTGTAGTGGCAAATGATTGTGGCTATGGTGTGCAGGGTCCTGGGTTTGAGACTTGCAATGGCTGATTATTTTATTGCTGGGCAGAACAAGGGCTGGTGGATACAGAGTAACTGAGGCACTTTTAAGCAGTTGTAAGTGGGTTTGCATGATTTTGTGCAGTGGTAAGCAATGCTAACTTCCAGTTAAATATGCTTACAGCCAGTTTGCTGGAAAATTTATTATTCTGTGTGGGCATTGCTTACCACTGCGTAAACAGGCTTAAACCCACTTACTACTGCTTAAAGATGCTTACTTCCACTTACCCTGTGCTAATTTCTTTAAAAGAGAAGAAAAAGGGGTGATAGGAAAGCGGTGAACAAGGGGGCATGCAGAGGAAAGACAATAGGAAAATTGGCTAGGGATGTGCAGGACAGGTATAGGGAAGGTCCATAGATGTCCATTTCTTCTACAACAACAGCTGTGTATATAAACTGAATTTAGAGGACACTCAAATCCCTGAGAGAGGGGTGAGGACAGCAATAATATGTTGTGAAGCCAATTAGACCAGATTACATGTGTCCAATAGACACGTGTGAAATGGACAGATATGTATGGGGTGAGTTTTGCTTTTTTTGGGAAAAGATTGCCCTTTTTTTTTTTAAGGTGAGAGTGGGATATTGGGGAAGGATAGTAGGTATATTTGGGGAGGTAGGTTGGGTAGGAAGATAGACAAACAGACAAGACAGCATACAGGGGTGGTATATGACACATGTAGGGGTAAACACCTTGGACAAGGAGGGATGTTTGGAAGTCGGAAGCCCATGAGCCACCAAATGGAAACAGTGGAAATGAAGTCCCCATTCATGGGCAGTTGCCACTGTACCTTCACGGCCCCCTAAGGTAGCTGTGCTAGGGGCTGGGTAGGAAGGGCAGGCTGATCCTCTAAATGCTACATGTGGCCCTTAAGCTTGTATAGCAGATCTCTAAACTCTCTGCAAAACTCACTACGCACCAAGCCCTGGACCTGACTATGGGTGACAGTTTCCTGTCCATGCCCGCTCCCAGGGGGAGGTGAGCCCTATCCCCTGAAGTGGTTCCACCCAAAGGTGGTGCAGGACCAGTGGGCGAGGAGATCCTGGGGTGGGTTCCAGATGTGCTGGAGCCTGGTTCCATGGCCAGATGAGGTGGAAGAGGTGTGTCTGCTGGGACCGGCCTTACCAAATGAGCTATGATGCTGCAGTTTTAAAAAATATCTGGGTTAGTAATAGTCAATACATTCCAGGATTAGTTATAATAGCATGCATAGATATTCCCATTAACCCAAAACACCAGATTTGCAACAGTTGCATAGCAAACAGAGCACATGCATATATGGAACCACAGTGGCCATTACAATGGCATGCAGGTTGCTTTGATAGCAACAGGCCACCAATGATAGTATTTCAACATGGAACATTAATAGAAACACATTTCAGTATTTATTGAACAATAGAACATATGTCCCAACAGTAGGTTTGGTGTAAACATACCCATTGATTTGTGTATTTAGTTTATTGTTGCAGATATGGTGGGGCGGGGAGAGAGAGATGTCAATTAACTTATATATCCCTATAGTTCTCACAACTTTAATGCTCATTGTTCTACTCAGTAAGGTACAGGTATTATTACACTACTCTATGGCCTTGGTTTGGCCAGTGGTATGTTTGTAAACAAGTGTATAGTTCAACTGTCTTATATCTACATCTCTTACCTGGTACACCTGTGGAGGGAATGTTTGTTAACAATACCTGACTTTTTCTACACATGTTTCCAGATTCCGAGTTAATATTATGCACATACCTCTCAATCTCTTATTGCATACAAGTATAAATATAACAATTAAAACAATATTGGATTGACACTGAAAGACACTTAGGGAATTTCTAAAGTACCTTAGCAATACAACGGAATTTTTAAAATGTACTCATAAAATTACTTATTGTTTGAGTATATAATGTGAATGAGTTTTAATAATTGAATTTTATTAATGTATTTTAAGGTTATTTTGGCTAGTTATGAAGTTCAGGTAGTGTGGAGAACTATGATTGGACAATTATTTAATTATATATATTATAAATATGTGGTTGTGTTAATTAGGGTGGTGCATGTCTGATGAAGTTCTATGTATGAATGAAAATGTGGTGAGGTAGTTAAACATTCGTTTTTATTGCATTTTTGTAGTTAATAAATCTAAGTGTTTTCCCTAGTTGGTGGTTCATTTGTGGTTACCTCTTCAGTGCTGCTTTGTGGCGTGTTTTGTGATGGAGCATTGCTCTCTTTGCACTGGTACCTTTTTGATATTCTTTATTTATCAAAATAAAGGCTCTTATCACATTAGTTTGGTTACCTAATGGAAGAATAACCATGTCCCATACTTCATATCTGTCTGATTCCATGTTCTTTTACTTTGAAACCTTACAGCATACCTTCTTTTGATTTGTTTTATTTTTTTTTTCTCCTTCTGCTGTCTACTCTGACTGGCAAGTGTCTGAGCATATTTTTCTTTTAGGTGATTCTTTCTTTTTAAGAATACTGTCAGCTTCTCCCTGAATTTTATCCATTATGTTTCCACCCCCCCGAGACATTGTTTTTTGGCTCACTTTGAACTATTCTTTCATTGAGTATATCATCCCACAACCCTCTCAACTGGAGGGTTGTAATAATTTTGTATTTTTTTATTAATTTTGATCATTTATTTTCCAAAGTCTCGTCACAGGCTCTGTATGATAAGCAGCCTCATGGATCAGGAGGTGTGCTTACTCTGAGCTTCCTAGTTCTTCCCCTTCCAAGGTATCAGTATTAGGTGGTATGTTAATGTAACTAACAGTAAAGTTGGATTACATAATGACTGGCCAACCTGCGGTGTTGAGCAAGCAATCTGGTTTTAGCCACAGCACACAGAATTTATTTGACTTTAGTATGCATCCTTTTACAAGTTTAACAACAGGACATACAGTGAGTGCTGAACCTTTTGAATCAAATTTGGTGGAGTGAGGTGGTAACAATAGATCTGATATTAATGGAGTCACTTCTAGATTTACAAATAATCTTAATGACTGGTTGACAAGGTCAATGCACTTCTCTATGGGTACCAACACTGGTTGAATTGCTATTAATGCTTCCAAAGGGCAAAATGCAGTCTTTTGAAAAGCTTCTTTTCAAATATAGGTGCCTACAGCTTGACAATGCTTTATTTCATGATATTTTTTCAGCAAAACATGTTCTCAAAGGGTTGCAGTTCTTTAAATATCCTAATGGTATTGTTGAGAAATCTCTGCTGCAAGAATAATTAATCTAGTTGTTTGATCAGTCTGGCATGATGTTGATGGGCATTTTGGCCAGGCTAATGAGAAGGAAAGGATAAGGCCTGAAGGGTTGATTATACCTTTGCATGAGAAAATTGTTAGTGGCTTATTATTTCCCTCTATGGAAGAATATTTTCACAAAGTATTTGAAAGGCTCAACCATGAATGTTAAAGCATTAAAACCAGGAAACAGAAGAAGCTGGTATGTGATGATGAAACCATAAGAGCAAAACAGTTTATCCTTGTTCACAAATTAAATCTAATAGCCCAACTATGCCAGAATTCATGGGGATAATGATGATTGTGTTACTGTGTTGAACAATAATGGGGCTGCTGAGAAACAATTTTTTTTAAGAACCAAATGCCTCCACCTTGACATCCAGTTAAACTGCAGCTGGTTAGGAATGGCCCTCTGGAGGTGCAGAGTGCCCCACATTTGAACAACAGGAGAGGCAGGGGCAGAGGACAACAATGGCTGTAATAAATGATTTAATTGGTGACTCACTATGTACTGTTTATATTTTTAATGTTTTTTACATTTTAACTTACAGTCACTTGGAAGTTTCTTCCTTTTCTGGTGACTTGTTTTGTAAAAAATTAGTTTTGTCCCTTCTGCTGGTTTCAAGTTTGGTGAAGCACCTGTAGGAATTTAAATTATTTGTATGTAAATAGAACCTGGCTTTATGGTTTAAAGACACTGACAGAGCTTTATTTTACAGTGGTTCACTATACAGGTCCAGTGTTTTTAACCCTCCACTGTTTCCAGCACTTAATGTGTTTGAAGAGGCTTGTGAAAGTGATATTAGGTCTTTAATACCTTACTGGGATAACAAATACTTCAATTTGAGCCTGGACAAGAGAAAGTTCTTACATGATCTAAGCAGCGACAAATCTATTATGGTGATAAAACCTGATAAATGGGTGGTTTTTTATAGTCACAGAAAATGTTGGAATATTTGAATAACGGTCATTTCTTTACTTCAGCAACCAGGAATGAAATTAACATTTCTTATCTAAAAATTGATTTATGGTTGGATTACCTGTTATTAAATGATAGAGTTGATTAATTAGTTTATGATTTTTCTGAAGGTTAACAACTGGGAAATTCCCAGTGTTTTGGGATACCTAAGGTGCACAAATCTCTATCTTTTCCAACTGATAGTTTCAGCGGGTGGCTCTAAAATTGAACCACTGGCCAAGTATGTTGATTATAACTTAAAACAATTTTATGTAGACAAATGACATGTTTTGAAGGATACCAGGCATTTTTTGAGATCACTTAAATATGTTTCCTTTGACAATAGTAATTTTTGTCACTCCTGATGTTCCTGATTTGTTTCTGGTGATACCACATTCGATTGGCTTGCAGTGGTTCAGTGATGTGTCTATGGAAGGTGCACTTTTATCTCAAAGTGAGCTTAATGTATTAGTTGCATGCGTTGATCATTTATTTACAAAGGATTATTTATTTATTTATTTTTTATTAACATGAGTATTATCAGTAAACAACTGGTGTGGCAATGGGGGCAGCATCTACTATTTTGTGATGGTGGGAGAATATGTTTGTTTCTTCCTCTGAATTTTATGGTTATGAGAAACTCTACTTGCATTACCTTGACAATATTTTTATTTTATGGTCAGGCAATACTGATCAATTAATGACTTTGTTCAGTATATTAATAGTACCACCACTTTTTTATTTTTTTCAGCACAATTTGATTTCATCCAAATTACATTTTTGGATATGATGATATATAAAGATGTCCAGAAGCATTGCTTTTCTCCCATGGTTTACAGGAAAATTGCAAGCATAATACAATACTCTTTTTAGCTGGATAGAGAAAATAGCTGGATTGCAGAATAAATGTATATAAATGACTGTAAGTAGCACAAATCCTGCAGTAAATCAAAATACTGCTACTGTTGCAAGTTAGCTACATGTCTACGGCATCAGACCAGGTAGAAAGTACAAAGGCAATATACGTTTAGCTGGAATGAAACAAAAATAGCAGAAATTAGGAATAAATGGCTCTGTGAGTAACAGATCCTGCAGTAAATCACAATATAACTGACATTATGGCACTATATCAGACACAAATACAAGTAAATGACTTTTTGGCTGAAAATGAGCAAAATAACACAACATTGGAGAAATAATTTTATCAGTACAAGGTGACTGAAGTGCAATGCAAATCTTCTTCTTGTGGCTTTTCCCTGGTTGTCAGCCCAGTGCCTAACCTTCTACAGAAGGCACACACATGCACTCACACCTAGGGCCAATTTTAGAGTGTCCAATCCACCTACAGCATGTCATCCGGATGTGGGAGGAAACTGGAGCACCCAGAGGAAAACCCATGCGACCACAGGGAGGACATGCAGACTCCGCACAGAAGGCACCCCAGCTGAGAATTGAACCAGGGAACCTCTTGCTGTGAGGTGACAATGCTAACCACTGCACCACTGTGGCCACCCACTGAAGTGCACTGTAAATATGCAATCAAAATTAAAATAAATATTCCCTCTTCCCTTTTTGATGAAAAACTCTGCTTGTAAAACATGTAGGCTGCCAAAAATCAGCTCTGCATGTATTATAATGCACAAGGGTTACCACACTGTTTAGAGTCATGATTCCTTCTTCATGTAATTATTGATAAGTTATTCTACTCCATTATGATGTCTTTTTTCAGTCATTCTTGGTGCTGTAGGTTACAAATTAGAATTCTCCATCCAGTTCTCTTTTTCAGTAAGGCCAATGTCAATGGCCTCTGGCTGACTAAATTTGCAGATGATTGCAAATTAGGAGCTGTTATTGAATCCTCCACCAGCACAAATGTTCTCCAGGAAGGGCTAACACAGGCAAATAACTGGTATCAGAGCCATAGACTTAAACTAAATGCCAATAAATGCATAATAGTATCCTTCTGGAAGTCATCCACCCAGTAACTATCACATTGACAACACATCCTTAATAGTTGACCCAGTAGTCAGTGACTTGATCTAGAGTTTGACCATCACATGTCTACAGTGGTGAGGAAATAATTCTCTGTTGTGTAACTTATAAACAAAGGTATAGCTAAGCTATTCAAAAATTAATATGACCAGTCCAGAGTTATCTAAACAATCCTATCTTAGTTTGTGATTTATTGTGGAGCTGACTGGTAAGACAAGTTTTATTTGAATTTATATTTTATTTTTTACCACTATTTTTCACTGTTTGTAGGAAGGAAGGGATAGCTTATAGACAAGAAGACCAAAACTGAATTAGATCTGAACCAGACCAAGAACAAAATGATGTATCCAAAGGCTCAACAGGAACAAAAAATTCAAAATGACTTAAATAAAACTCTGTTTTAATGAAATGATAAAAAGCTTTCACTGGAGGCATACCAGGCTTTTCAAGATACACCATGAAAAAAAATTTCAAATAAGTACTTTCTAGCCCAAATCATGTGACTAGAATAGCAATTAATAAAATATGCAAATCAGATGTTAAAGTGCCAACAGCAATTCATTCATTAATTCAATGAAATTATACAATGTCTAATAACCCACAAAATTGTACTAAATAATGTAAAAACATGTGTTTAAATTACAACTCGTAATAAAGCATGTATGACTGTTTTATAAAGCTACAAACAAGCTTAAAAAACTTAAAAACAGTCTTAAAAAATTCTTTTTATGTCTAAAAAATCTATTAAGAACTATTGGTTTCTAAGACCTCTGTGATCATCTTTATGATGTTTCCAAGAAAAAGGAAAACAATGCTTTTTTTAAGCATCTTAGCACATGCTCTAATATGCAACTTAAATTTTTAATCCTAGAGCAAGTCCTACATGACAGTAGAGGGGGTGATTGGGAAACCCGGCTTGAATACAAGGAAATGTTGTGGCAGCTCAAGTTGAACGCAACTAAGCCTCCTGGTTTAAATGACAGTATTAGTATTATGAGTGGTTTGAAACTGAGGAGGGCCAAGTTATGATTTTGTTCATTATAAAAAAATTTTTAGATGGGTTGTTCATTGCCAGTTATTTTGGACAACATTTTGTTTTGAGTGGATGTTTCAAACTTTGGTTAACTTTTCATATGATTAACAGAGGTCTTAGAAACCAATAGTTCTTAATAGATTTTTTAGACATAAAAATAATTTTTTAAGACTGTTTTTAAGTTTTTTAAGCTTGTTTGTAGCTTTATAAAACAGTCATACATGCTTTATTACGAGTAGTAATTTAAACGCATCTTTTTACATTATTTAGTACAATTTTGTGGGTTATTAGACATTGTATAATTTCATTGAATGAATGAATTGCTGTTGGCACTTTAACATCTGATTTGCATATTTTATTAGTTGCTATTCTAGTCACATGATTTGGGCTAGAAAGTACTTAAGCCTTGAATTTTAATCATGGTTCATCTTGAAAAAGCCTGGTATGCCTCCAGGATGTGGAATTTTTTATCATTTCATTTCAACAGAGTTTGATTTAAGTCATTTTGAATTTTTTGTTCCTGTTGAGCCTTTGGATACATCATTTTGTTTATAGACAAGAAGATTTACTTTGATTTATATTTTGTTTTACCTTTAATTTTTCCTGTTGGTTGTTAGAAAGAGATAGGTTTTAGACAGGCAAACTCTAGTTATCCCAAGGGGCCTACTCAGCTAAAAATTTACACAGATTGCAGACAGGACAATCCACAGCTTGTCGAAATAATCCACCTTGTTTGTGATTTATTGATCTTTACTCTTAAAAATAAGTGCAACTGCAAGAGGCAGTAAGGAATTACAGCTTTTGTCTAACTTTCAGAACTTGTATGTTCAGAACAACTTTACTGTGCTTACTTTAGTGTTTAGTTGAACATTGCTTGTATGATTTTTCTAATAGAAGTTGATTAAGTTCTCTTTCAGTTCCATGGTTACTGGTATTGATTAGTGTTTTCTTTTATGTTTTACACATTTGAAGCTGAATATGGATTCCTTAAATGAGTTTGCCATTAATGATTTGCTAAAGCACAAATATCTTGTACAGTGCAATAAATGTTATGCATATTTAAAGGTGACACCTGATAACACTGGTGGTCTGAGTTCCTTACGTAAAAAGTTGGATGATTTGCTTACCATTGTTAGAAGTAAATCTAGACTTACTGATGATGATTGCACTTGTGCAACTGGCACGGCTTGGTGAACTGTTGCATATATTAATGACTGGATTGGTGAGATAAATAAAGTTAGGCAAAGAGCAAATAGAACACATTTAGGAACCCCTATGAAACAAGACGATGCCCCTGACAACTTTGGAATTCTGCAATCTCAGGATTTAGAGTGTTTAGAAGGAAACAAAGAGAGAAAGAAAGACGTTCACAACGAATAACAAGGAATAACAAGAAAGTGATAAATGCCTGTAAAGTAAAGACAATATGTACTAAAAAAGGATAGTGCTTTGTTATGTAACTCACAGATTACAGGGAATGATGGCATTTTTCTATCTGAAAAACTTCAGTCTACATAAAAAGGCATAATTTTTCCAAAAGAGAAGGTAGAAAAAAAGAGGCAAGGGGCAAGTGAAACGGTTGACATCAAAACTGAATGTGGAAGGATTGAAGAACATTACTGTAAGAAAAAGAAGAGAAAGACAGTTGCTGACTACATGACTCAAGATGTGATTGTACAAAGCCAGCTGGATGAGAATTGTATGCTTGCAGTTTAATATGCAATGAAAACAGTGGGATTAATAAGACTAATGGTGATAAAGATCATTCCTTTGTAACAATTGACAGAGCAGTTTTACTGTTATGCTTGCCAGGAGCAAAAACAGAAGATGTGAGGCAGGCCCTAGAATGCCTTAATGTAAGGAAGTACAGATCTGTTTTTATTCATGAAGGTTCAATTGATCTCATCCACAAGGACTCTTTTACTGTCAGTAGGGATCTTACAGCCCTCTTAGATACTAAAGGTTGTACTGGTATTAGGATGTATTTTTCACAAATCATCTATAGAAAGGATAGTCAGGTCACCATAAATGAAAAGATGTTCTGGGTAAATGCTTACCTGAAAAAAATGTCCTGTTTTTAAAAATGGAAATGTGTAGAGTATACAAGCCTTGTTTTGGAAACACATCTCTTCAGACAAGATGACGTGCATTTGTCAAAGTCAGGGAAGATAATTTTTGCAGCAGATATTTTGCAATATTTGACAAACACTAGGCAGGATTTTTGCCAGGTCAAAAATGTAACAGTTCACAAACAGCAACAT
This sequence comes from Protopterus annectens, assembly GCF_019279795.1. Taxonomy (NCBI): domain Eukaryota; kingdom Metazoa; phylum Chordata; order Ceratodontiformes; family Protopteridae; genus Protopterus; species Protopterus annectens. The sequence continues at coordinate 480,337,017 of NC_056742.1, read as the reverse complement.
TTGGTGTATCTCTAATGGTTGTTAATGCTAAGAGCAGTAATAATATTTTTTATAGAAAAATATTTTCCACAAGACTGATGTTATTGTTTGCGAAACATGGTTAAAGAACAATGATGGGAAAATGGTTCTGTCAGGCTATAAATCTTTTTACTGTTACAGACATTCTAACAAAAAAAAAATCAGGTGGAGGAGTTATGATAGGGATTAAAGATAGCTATGAGACTTGTGATTATTACATGTTCAGTGATAACATCAATACCATAGACTGTGTAACTGTGACAATAAAGACAACCCTGGGACATATAACAATTGATGGAGTGTAAAGGCCACCAACGTCAAGTGCAGATGACCTAGAGGAATTCATACATTTCTTACATGAAACAAAGGATGGAAGAATAATATTAGCTGGGGACTTAAATTTACCAAAAACAGATTGGAATAATATTGATTCAACAACATTAGTAAGGAAATTATTCACAAGGTATGCTCAGTAACATCAATTGCTTCAGATTGTAAAAAAAAAACTACCAGGGAATGGAACATACTAGACATTTCCCGGGTTTCATGAAGCTTGCGCCAGGTGTAGGCATAGCGTCGGCGATCTAACACCAAATATGGCCACATTCTATAGCTGTGTCGTTAATCGTAATGGCAATGACAAGACCTGCCGTGCTGCACAGCACTATGGCATGGGAAGTACTGCACCTACAGAAATAGCACCCACTCATCCTGATAGGGTCTCGGAGAACCTAAACTCACTCCCACCTCACCCCACTCCCAACACGTACACTTAGTAATAGATCCATGTACACTACCGGGCCCCTGTACTAACGACTATGCAGGTACAAGCTGCACTCTCTAATGCCATACATACAGCTTTCATGGGACCTGTCACCATCCCAGGGTGTATCCCACACAAATGTAAGAACATTCAGCTATCCACATACTCATCATGCTCAATCATAGCTCCATGTCAGGCTGTGTACACACCGAATGGTGCACAGCAACAGTTATCACACCCCACAAAGAGGGAGACACCATTGATAATGGGACATAGTGCACAACTACCCTGCTGAGTCTAGTCTGTACGGCCATGAACCGTGGTCAGTGTAATTAATCTACTCTGTACAGATGTAGATGACAGCAGGGTTGATTCACACTGCATATCATGACCTTGCCATGTCGTAGGACACCATCACCCATACTGTGTTCCAGCTACACTCAGTAAACTAGGTGTATATACCTATGTCACAGGAGTGGTTGGCAACTGGACTTCTGGCAGAATCCACACTACAGAAGGTGTCCAACAAATACACACACATCAATCCAATGCCAGCCACAGTAATACAGGGGTCATTCCTGGTAGGCCCCTCTTTGGTAACTATACCACATAGACTAACACAGAAGGCATCAGCCTGTTGTCTGCAAATGACTATAAACTGGGAGCAATAGTCAACTCATTGTGTGCTGTGTTCAACATACAGAAGGGCCTTAGTGTGTCAGATGTGTAGTGTGTGATGTATGGCCACATTCTGACAGCTAAGTATTGCATTGTCATCCCCTATGTTACAAACCCTGTATCCATTAACTACCACCTAGGCAGCGGTCAACATAATGACAACTGTGTGTATGAGATGCAGCTGGACAGTACTTCCTTTTGATAGTTTTGTCACCACAAAAGACAAGTAGTCATATTTGGCACCCCTAATCATAACAGGGTGCCATCTAGGAATATAGAGATAACTGCTCAGCCATACTCAACACCCATGTGACCCATAATAGATCACATATTTCCTTTAAGGGTATTGCCCATGTGTAGATGGTCTACACTTCATTTCACAATCCCTAGCCGCACTATGTAGCATGCAGCCTACCCTGAATAAAGCCATGTCCAACCCAGAGGTATTGGGCATGCTACACTTAACACATCCTGATCCCAAATAAACACATACGTCATGGGCATCCACCTTTCTAGTACAAGGATCACAACATGCCTGACAGATCCCTGTCCCATACACTTAACATACTCCTTCCATACTATGCATCCCTGTCCAGCGAAGCTGCACATCACCCCTCTCTGTGACATGGTGTGATGACTGCATAAAAAATATATCAGTAACCATGTGCATTAGTTCTGTGGCACTGCTTGAACTGGCCACTGAATATTACCTGTCTGTTGCCTACAGCTAGGTAACCTGTCTGCCTAAGCTCATAAATGGCCCAAGGCATATATCCTACCACATCACTATGACCATACAAGACATAGTTGATATCCATCCCTGCAAATACCATCAGGCTAGCTATTGTCCCATGTGTTACATATGCGCAACACAGGCAATACATGGCAGGATGCTACACAGCTGTACAGTGCCATGTAGATGTATATGGCAAAACACATACATGCTTGCAAATCTGCAGGGTTACAGGTCAAGTCCCTAATAGCTATGCATGACTATATATGTGGCATATACACAGCATTAAGGTCGATTGCATTAATGTGAACACATCTGGGCATGTGCTGATAGGTAAAGACACCACTACAGGCAAACAGACATGACCACATCAAGGCAACATCCACATGATGTATGAGCAATGTCATCACGACACACACATATATGGTGATAACATCACATCACCAGTAAGTGTCAAATGTGTGTGACTTATACATGTCAGTGGTGTTAGTGTCATGTAGATCTTTAAAGACATACTTGTAAACTTAATAAATGTGATACACATGTATGTTCAGCTGTACTGCTGTACTTCTCTGTGAGTTACTGTGACCTGTCTCCATCATTATGCCTTCCAGGTATGCCCCATAGCTGACTGCTGCCATACAGCCACTTGGAGGATGAGGTCCTCATCCCATACCTCCTCGACAACTACACAATGCTCTTCAGCCATGTGCCACTGGATGCACGGCAGCGGGATGCTCTGTTGGAGGAACTCTGCAGGAGGGTAAATGATGTTGGCGGTCACAATCGCACCTATCAGCAGGTGCGCCGACACTGCACTGACCAGATAAGATGGATGAAACAGCATGCAAATGCAATCGCCAGGGAACAAGGTGCAACAGGTGGGGGGGCACTCACCCAGCCCCCACTCACACGTACCGAGGAGGTACTGGCCAACCTGGGGACACCTGCAGACCTCCATCCACAAGCATTAGCTGGTATTTTGGAGGTGGGTGTCTCAACCACCAAGCCTGGAGTTGCCTGGTAAGTCACTACTGCACATAAAACACAACCATATATCACATAGTTACATGTGTTACTGTACAATATGTAATGTAACATCATATGCAAGGCATGTATGCACACATGCCACATACTATAGTCTGCTACTCTATGTATGCACAGATGTGCATACTCCATAGTATAGTGTATTGTACTGGCTTATGTGCTAACATAGACATTGCACCCTGCAGCTACCACACAGGTGTGGATAATGATCTTACTGCTGTGACACCCCTGTTTAGGTACCTCTGGTGTTTTGCAGTGACAGCAGCCTGTGTCAGGTGAGATTGTTATTATTTACCAGACTTGATACTACACAGAACATATTAATTGCATGCTATCTGCCATAACACAAGTACACATAATGTATGGTGGTCCTGGTAATGGACACTGGTCAGACCTGCAATGCATCACACTGTTTACCTATGTGAAACAATTGTAGACAATATGAAACACCTACTGTACCACAAGAGAACACGAACAAAAACTTCCAGTAAACGAAAAACTCAGGCTAGGAAAACAGATCCACACAAGTTTATTAAGCGCTTTTCGTCGTTCTTCTTAGAATGACTTCTTCAGACAAATTCCTGTAAGCAACTCTCAGCATTTATATCATCCTTTAACCAATTAATTAATCAATTATCTAATTAAAACATAATTTAACTGTTTAAAAAGATAAGAACACATGAATAATATATGTATAAATATATGCTGTCCCATTAACTCATATACAGTCTATAATTTCTGAAAAATATATATATATAAAACAAATAAAGTACATAAATTTTAGACTCCCAAATATTTACTAATAACCAACATGTGAAATTAGTTAAAACACTAATTTTAACAGGCTATCATTAAAGCATATAAATTCGGTAAATTTTCCAGTTCTAAAATACAACATTTACATTACCAATAGATGTAGCCCAAGAAAAATACTTTGAAAACTACTTTAAAAGCTAAAGGGAAATTAATAATCTCTCTAGGTGAAAGGAAAATGGAATATGATATTCAAAAAATTTTAACAACCATTCCAGTAACATATTACTGTATGTTATATTAAAAAAGAGACCATTTTATAAAAGTGTAAAATATATATACACAATGCTTGAAAAATAATTATCTTTTCAAGCTTCTAAGTTTCAGAAGGCATGAAATATTACATTTGTCGTTAAGTCCTGGCTCTAAAAAGGCATTGGTCCTAATTTGCCATGTTAATTCATGCTCTTCAAGAAGTAAATTTGAAGGACCTCTTCTATTATCAGATTGTATTTGATCTAAACCTACAAATTTAAAGGAATGGCTAGGGTGAGAGGGAATATGCTTAGCTAAAGCATTTTCTATCTTTAACTTAGAAATAGCATTAGTATGCTCATATATCCTGTCACGCATTCTCCTCTCTGTTTTCCCTATATAGAAACATGGGCAATTCATGCACAATGCTCCATATACTACCATTCTTGAATTACAATTTAATTTGTGGTTAAGATTGTATATCTTGTTATTAATAGTATGACTACTACCAGTTTTGATGTATTTACAATATTTATAAGTTCCACAAGTGAACGTCCCCTTTAATTTTTCTATTGTGTTAGTGTTCCTATTCCCTAATAATGTTTTAAGATTTTTGCCCTTCCTATAAACTATTTTCGGGAACACAGAAAACTGTGCAGAACATTTCTTGTCGTAACGTAAAATAGTCCAATTTTTATACAGTATATCCCTTATTATCCTACTTTCAAGATTAAATGTCGTGATGAAAATTGTCCCTGAATTCTTAGTGAAGGGACTTTGTTCATCAACATTTAAAGCAATCTGTTCAGTTGGACTTTCACTAATACTCAGTTGTGAACCTGAGGTAAGTTGATCAACTAGAATGTCCCTATTCATATTATTAGCCCCATTCAATAATGGGTTTATCACTCCATTTTCCCTCTTAATCCTGACTTCTTCAAATATATCATTGAGGAAGTCATTAGGGTATCCCCTATGTCTAAACATACCTTCCAATAATCTACATTCTTCAAGAAAATCATCATCTCGTGATATCATACGGGATGCTCTAATAGCTTGGCCCTTGACGATTGCTTTTTTCTGGAAGTAAGGATGTAAGCTTGTGAAATGTAGGAAAGAATTGCTGTAAGTTTCTTTCCTGAATATCTTTGCAAAAAATTTTTTTTTCTCATTATCTTTGACCAAATAGACGTCCAGATAGTTTATTATATTCAACTGGAAGTTAAATGTAAATTTAAGAAAACTGGTGGTGTTATTAAAGTAGTTAACCAAGTTCAGTGCTAAGTTTTCATTACCATGCAAACAAATAAAAATATCGTCTAGAAAACGTGTATAATATTTAACATGGTTCAAAAAATGGTTGGACTTCATAATGTAATTCTCCTCCCAATAAGCCATTACAGTATTTGCGAAACTAGCACCTACTGGAGACCCCATCGCAACCCCACATTTCTGCAGGTAATAATCATTATTGAATAAGAATAAATTATTAGTTAGAATAATGTCCAATAATGATGTTACCAAGTAGACTTCTGAGGGTGGAGCTCCTTTTTTAACAAAGTAAATATTAACCCATTCAAGGCCTATGTCGTGTGGTATTGAAGTATAAAGATCTACGACATCCACTGTAAGGAAATTGAACTCATTATTGAATTCAATTTCATTAATCTTACTTAAAAAGGCCCATGAGTCTTTACTTATTTGTGTTTCAGTAGATAAATATTTCTTTAAAATATTATCCACTAATTTAGCACTTGCATATGTTATCGAGTTTCTACCATCTATCAAAGGTCTAAACGGAGGATTTTGCAAACTTTTATGTATTTTTGGTATGGCAAAAAGTACTGGTATTTTTGGCCATTCTGTTTTAATGTAATTGTACATATCTATGTCAATGTACCCTTCAATGAAATAATCACTGAAATGGCTTTTAATAAGTCTATACGCTAAATTCACTTCATTGACACTCATTTTTTATATGTATCATTATTTAGTATGGTAGAAACTCTCTCAATATAATCATATTGATCAAATAGTGCCAAGCCACCACCTTTATCTGGTTTTATGGCTCTGATGCTTAAAGTTTTAAATAATTTCAGAAATGCACTTTCGTCAGTGGTAATATTAGGTAGTCTACTAAACTTATTATTCATGTGAAAAACAGTATTATTTTTAGTAGCTAGGTTCCGAAGATCTAATTCCATAATAAATTCAAAAATCTGAAGGGCTGGATGAAGGGGAGGATTATAATCACTTGGGATGTAATAAGGTGAAATGTTAGTCTCTGAATCACCTAATAATAGATTTAAATTAAGCTTTCTAACAAACATTTTAATGTCCTTAATGCTCTGTACTAAATCCAAGTGTTGATTTGGGATAAAAGTGTACCCTTTAGATAATAATTCTGCAAAACATGGTTCAATTTCCACACTAGAGTAATTATAAATTTTAAAGTCCCCAGTTTTATTAGTGATAAGTTTAGGCAGTCCAGGGTTAGCAACTATCGCCTCGGCTTGTTCAAAGGGCGCTTGCAGTTTTTTTGCGCTCTTTGATCAGCAAAGTTGTTCTTTGGTATCGCACCCTGGTATTCGTATTCAAAACTGTCCAAACAGTCATTTTGATTATGATAACCATCAGTTCTTTCCCTATTACCACGTAACCGGTTGGCCCAGTTATTACTCTCAGGTATTTGTTGATCATTAAAATTTTGATGAATTTGAGCCCTTCCATTAGAATGGTTACTTTCTTCAACATTTATTTCTGTAACAGTTTCTCTATTTGTTATTGAATTATTGGATGTTGTTTGAGAAAGTGAGGGTTTAGGGTAAGCTGTACCGTTTCTATATGCTAAACGGTCTCTTGTCATTTTTTTATTTTTGTTAAGTTTGAGTCTGACTAACAATTGGTCGATGGTAGAAAAAGTCCTGTCATACTCAAACTTGTACCGAGGAAACTCTGTATTCAGTAAAATTTCTTCATTGAGATCTTTGATCCCTTTAGACAAGTCAACAATTTGCTGTCCATAATGTTTAATCATCAGTTTCAATAATGCGATCCCTTGTTCATCAAAGAATGTCACAAGTTCTTTATGAAATAACGAATTTTCAACAAGCCCCGTCGGATATACGTGATATCGTAGACCTTTGGGGACCAAATTTTCTTTTATGCAACCATCGAGGTAATTGACCTCGAGCTGAAGTTTTTTAATTTTTAGAAGTTTAGTGTCCAACAGTTTTAACTTGTTGGTTAAGATGGTTGCACTAACCTGTGTATTAGTAGCGTCTTCTGTCGGTAATCCCGTGTTGTGGTGGCCTCGAAAATCCATTTTGCTGGTATCGGTAAGCCAGTTATCGAAAGTGGGATTCCCTATAAGCTCTCTGATGCTTCTTTCACCTAGATGACTTCCACTCGTCTGGTCACGGGTTCGTCTCCTATTCGGACTAAAATGATGACCATTCTCCACGAAATTGATGCTGTCAGCCTCTTCGCTTCTAGTGAATACACGACATTCACATTGTGCTGGTGTAATGCCATCGTCTATACTTTCATTAGTCTCCGGATGAGTTGCTGAAAGAACGCTGCTAGATTCAAATCTAGCCACCAGATTATCAACGCGCTGTTTAAGCGCCAATATTAAAGCCGTTAAATTACCATCATTACTGGATTCTAAGCGATTTTCAACAAGCAGCGGACTGCTGTTGTTTTCATTAATGTCACAATTGTTTAAATTTTCCATAGCCATCGGGATGAAAAGTCACAAACTGTACCACAAGAGAACACGAACAAAAACTTCCAGTAAATGAAAAACTCAGGCTAGGAAAACAGATCCACACAAGTTTATTAAGCGCTTTTCGTCGTTCTTCTTAGAATGACTTCTTCAGACAAATTCCTGTAAGCAACTCTCAGCAATTATATCATCCTTTAACCAATTAATTAATCAATTATCTAATTAAAACATAATTTAACTGTTTAAAAAGATAAGAACACATGAATAATATATGTATAAATATATGCTGTCCCATTAACTCATATACAGTCTATAATTTCCGAAATATATATATATATATATATATATAAAACAAATAAAGTACATAAATTTTAGACTCCCAAATATTTACTAATAACTAACATGTGAAATTAGTTAAAACACTATATGAAACACCTACACTAAATCTTCCAAACTGTCATTGCCAGATGTGTGGACAACAGTGAATACAATGGTGGAGGTGTGTTCCACTGTAGGGACTGGTACTACATATCAGCATTACACATGTTGGGAATATGAACAGAACTGTACAGAGAGCATATGTGTGCACACACACTAAATATGTTGGAGCTGGAGTATGCCCTGCCCACAGGATACACCCTTGTGGTGCATACCCTTGCTATGAATGTCACACAATGTCATGTGCTATCAGACATGTCCATGACATGTAGTAGGCTGACTGCAACACTGCTCAACTATCCTGCAAAACATGTCTCACATCCCATACATACCACCCTTTGTCTGCATAACCATGTCTTCAGTGGAGCATATGACACCTATGGGTATATGTCATATAGGATAACACTGACATGTGAAATAAGATGGCCATCACATCCATTGGACTGCACATGTGTACACATGGCCATGGAGGATGGCCAGCGACATGAAGCAAAGCACACAGTAGAAGTGATTTACATGTGTGTACACCCTGTTGTACATTGGCTCGGCAAAATACAACTATGGCCTTTGTGTAATGGTGATATTGCAGATGTGAAACACTAAACATCATACAGGCCTGTGCACAGCTTATGTAGGCATAACATGAAACCACCACATAACATGTCTTGAACATTTGGAGTGTGTCACGACATGGAAGCATTCACCTATACAGTATCCGAATACATACAGGTGTTACACAACATACACATACATCCACATCAAGCCACAGATACAGTAGATTCACCTTGCTGCTGTCAGACATCACTATCATGCCTGCTCTTTATGTGTGTGAGGTACACAGATGGCATGTGGGACATAGAGAAGTTGTAAATTAGCCATGTGTGGGCATAGTTGGCAGGTATCAGTAATATGGTTGCAGATGTGCAGGGGTATCATCCGTATACCCTTCTGTGACCTGTGTCATACATTCCACATTAGGGTTTATTGTGTATACACCTTGGTGATGCGGGTCACATTCCACATTTGATATGTATTGTATGTGAACATAGTCATGGCTCTGAATCGTGTCAGTAGCTCACACTGTATAGCAATTGTGAAGCCACATGATGCCCTGCAATGGCTATGCACATCAGCTCAATGTGCAGTATGTCCCTGCATATTTGTAGGGTGGACAGACAAAATTGCATCAGTTGAACACCCATGTTAGTATAACACGTCCCTGCATTGGGAAACCATTACAGTACTGTAGATTGGAAAGGACACCATTGTGTTACACATGTATGCATGTCATTTAACACGTCAGCAGAAGACATGTCATACTACATGTGATTGGCAAGGTCATACGCCACACAGCAGGCTGGTGTACTGTAAACCTGTGCTGGTCTGTGGCACCATTGCAAAGTAGGGACAGCCATGTCAAACATGTGTGTACAGCCACATACACAATGTCTACAATCATCTCAGGGGTAGGCAGAATAATGTTGAACAGACATGCACTGCTTTGGGGGAGATATGCAAGCTAGGGCTCAGGCAAACATAGTATGCAGTTGACATACCCTACTGCTCATGTTCTCACACATAGGGGCGGTGGCCAGCACAACACATCAGTGGCAGATGTACAAAGGTCGGAGATTGTCTGTTAACATATGGTGTATGTTGCACACACCATGGCAGTGCAGTGCAATGGTGCAAAGTGCATGCATTGTGTTGCAGGTATGGGGCATAGGCTACTAACACAAAGGGTGCAATACAGGTATGTATGCTAACCACCACTATAATTATGTAAGGTGCATGCCGTCTGTTATACCACATGCATGCTGTTGTGTGCACCCCAGGGATGTATGATGACTACCACTATAATTGCCTAAGCTGAAACTATAATTGTCTAAGCTGAATGCCATCTGCCATATCAACTGCATGTAGCGTGTGTGTCTCTGTCTGTGTGTGTCTGTGTGTGTGTGTCTCTGTGTGTGTCTGTGTGTGTGTCTCTATCTGTGTGTGCCTGTGTGCCTCTGTGTGTCTGTGTGTGTGTGTGTGTGTGTGTGTGTGTGTGTGTCTCTGTGTGTCTGTGTGTGTATGTCTCTGTCTGTGTGTGTGTGTGTGTCTCTGTCCATGTGTGTCTGGTATAACTTGTAATGTACAGTTTTTGTCTTCCCCTCACAGGTGTTGATGTAGGTGCATTGCCCTCCTGCGGTCCACCTGATGTTAGTGTCACCACAGACTCTATCAGTGATGATGAAAGTATGATTGAGGCACAGGCAGGGTTGTCAGGGGCTGAATCTGTGCCATTGGTTGCCATTCCACCTGTCTCTCCCTCATCTTCACACACAGTTTCCCTGCCTGCACATACCCTATCACCACTGGCCATAGAGGAAGGATAGTTGTCCAGTGGTAACATGGAACAAGGAAGTGAGGTGACTATGGAAGGTGGGCCTGCACACCATGCTCCCAGTCAACAAACTGGTGATGTCCCACACATGCATGTGCCCAGCGCTGCTCGTAGGAGGACCACTGGCCAATACGTCCCTGCGGGACCAAGCACATCAGCTGGAGTCACCAGACACATGTTTTGGGCTGTAATGGAGGCACAGGCATGTGATGAATGGCACAACAGAGACAGTCTGAGGCTTCAGAAGGCTACTGTCCGTTCATTAACTGACAAGATCCAGGCACTTGCAAATGCTCACCATCATTTTGCAGATGTTTTGGACAGATGATTGGGTGACATGGTGGGGGTCCTTGACCATGGCATGTCAATCCTCGAGAGTGGAATGTCTGTGCTGGAACATCTGGTGGGAGTGAGGCATCGGGCACGTGAATGTAGGCCAGCTATATCACCTGTTGAAAGTCTACGTGAACATGCTACTGCACATGCCCCCTTCCATAGTGGCGGCAGCAACAGCAGTGCTGCTGGTGCTGTGCAGTCCACACCAGGATGGAGCAGGCCAAATGCACGTGGTCCTGGATGGTCCCAACAGGGACACAATTCCGGTGGACATGTGTCATCAGACGGTACCCAATCTGGACCTCTGCCTGGTAGTGCCCGTGCAATCCCTGGCAGGTGCAGGTCACATGGCCGTGGCCGGACACCGTGAACTGTGACACTTGCCTTGTACAGTCTGCAGCTGTCAATATTACCCCTGTGTAGGCCAGCCTCATGCCAGACCTGTGTGCATGCAAGCACACACACTGGAAACAAATGTACACACACACACGTAACATCCACACAAGCCCAATGATATCACAGGCCCTAACACACACATGCATGATGTCATCCAATGGCACAGCCTAGGCCTCTGGCAAACATTATCACCCTGTGCATATGATAATGCCTGTGCCGCATCCCTGTTATCCACACCATCGGTGCAGGGACATGTTCATATGGTCTAATGCACAGGGTGAACATACTAGGTAGTCAATTGTAGATTACTATTGTTGAGTAGTGTTGACAGACAGCAGACATAACATGTATTGCAGTTTTAGAATGCTTTTTGTACGTTTGACAGCATGTATCATGTGTAACAACACTAACAGCATGTTGATCCTGACATTCTGCTTCCTCTTTTAGGTGTAGTTGCAAGTGCTGGGGGATGTTGGTGTATGCGAGAGTCCCATATGTACATGTTGACTACCCACAGGTCAGTATGACAATACCTGCATGCACTTTGTAGCTTCCACATCACAGTTATATTCTCCCATGTTTCAATTATGTTTACTGTTCTAATGATCCAAGAGCATGACAGCTGTGTAGTAAGCTACTGTGTTCAGAGCAGTCGCATCCATAGTGGGTGACATCACAGGTATAATTACCTGGAGCATGGAGTGGGTAAAAGTGTGGTATGCTGGATGGCAAGGGTAAAGGCCAGTGGAAATAGTGGCATTTCATTGGGAAGCAGTAATACTCACTGCCATGACAGCATGCAGACACAGACACACCCACATACTCAGGGATTCCAGACACAGTAACACACACTCTGACACACACACACAGTTGCCAGTGTTCAGATGTCAACCCCTGCCTATGTACATATCATTATAGTACTATGCAATTACAAGATGCGCCACAGCGATTACACATGTACAGGTAGTTGGAATGGCCTAAGATCAAGGACAGTGACAGGGATACTACAGTGCAGTGAGTGTATGTGTGGAGGGGGGTCCATCAGTAGGCTATGTAACAACAGGTCAAACCCCAGGGCGTACATGTTAACAGGCAGTTAGTATGCCCATCTACAATTGATGTTATCAACAGGGATGCTACACTGCTTTGAGTGGATGGGGGAGGGGGCATTAACATTCCACTATGGTAACATACAGCCTCACTCCAGGAACCAGACAGCCATACACAAACACACACACACACACACACACACACACACACACACACACACACACACACACACACACACACACACCGGCATTCACAAAGATATACACCTATGTCACACACGTACAGACATTTTACATGTGTGTGGTTTAACCCCATGCCTATGGCTTTCTTTCTACACTTCACTCTGTACTGGTGTCACCAACAGTGTTCAGGAGAGTGATAACATGCATCTGGAGCGTTGCTCCCCGGGCCTCTGCTGAAAACAGGCTCTGTGGAACCTAGTCAGACATTCCCGGTCAACAAAATGTTAAATAAAAAATAAAATAAATAAATAAAATGTATTCCCAACCATACATGACATATATGGGCACACACCCACACGTGCCAATACTGTGAATCAAACACATGGCTATCTCATGATGGGTACTATAGCAGTACAGCACTATCACATCGGGTACAATGCTTACTGATTCTTTCCTATGACAACTGTGCTGATATATGCACAATATATACACAGGAGAGCTATTACTGTTACAGGTGTCAAGGGGTTTGCCTTCGGTGTCACCCTTACAGCATTCAACATTGTCTGTCTTCCACTTCAATTAACAAAACCTGATCTTAGCAGGTACACAGGTTATTGTAGGACTGGTTGTAACACACCAGTGAGCTGTCCTCAGTAATCATTCATCTGCAAAGAAGCCCCACCACTTAGTAGTCATGTCCAAACATCCGTCCATACCTCATGTACGGCTTACTATACTTAAAGCATATCACCATATACAGTTGGCAATGTTGAGGCTGTATTGCAACAGCATGATGTACTTAAGACAACAGTCACCTTCAGACATCAGACACTGCACACACATGGAATCTACACAAACAGCAATACATGTACACATATGCGGTCGACATCAGTACGTGCACTAGCAGGTCAAGATGATAGATTCCACACCTTCCACACGCCATGTGTGAAACATAGTCGAGCATCTGTGGCTTGTAAACATCTCACCCCAGCATGTAATGGCTATTGTGGTACTAAGGCTAATGTCCAGACAGCACACAGCATGCATGGCTTGCAATTGTTGACATGGGGTATATGTAGGAGCTGTGGCCACACATGGTTGTACATGTCATGAACATATCACCTGTGACTACTCAGGAACATACAGTCCAAAACTGGATTTCCCTGAGTCTGTCAATACAGGCCTTGTGTAGATCCTATGGTCCTGTTATTTGGATATGTTTGTAGGCATTGCATTAGGTGGACATGTCTAAAGACATATATGGCACATGGGGTGTTGTATGATATGATAGGTGCCATGGGTGACCAGTAGAGGGGGGATATTACCTCTGTCAACATAGATATCGAACCTTATGTACTGTTAGCATGCTACCTGCCATGTGCATGTGTGTAATGACTATAGCCACCTGTATGTAGAAAGGTAAACAAAAGCTATGGTAATGTAATATATGTTGTATGAGTGTGGGATGAACATATCCAGGGCAGATATGGTAGGTCATATCCAACCATGAGGGTGTTGGTTACTGGTGTTCAGCAACAGTCGACCGTGTTAATGCTGACAACATCTGAGGGACCCTGGTATGTGTACTACTGGTAATATATGTTGTATGAGTGTGGGATGTACATATCCAGGGCAGGTACAGTTAGGTCATATCCAACCATGAGGGTGTTGGTTACTGGTGTACAGCAACAGTTGACCGTGTTAACGCTGACAACATCCGAGGGACCCTGGTATGTGTACAACTGAGCAGGTTACAAACAGTGGTATTATTGCATTGCATAACACATTATACAGCTGTGTCTGTACATGGGTACAGTGCACAGCTGATGTAGGCCTAGGTACAGTCCACCAATCGAGGGTTATCTGGTGATCTACCATACTATGTCATACCACATATGGATGCGTGTTGGTAGTCTGGGAACAAGGTGGTGAATATAAATGTGGATACAACCTAGAATGCAGCATTTGCCACTGTCACCTGTACCTGACTCATCTGTGATGTGATATGTCAGAGTAGTGGTCCTTACATGTGAGTAGCCTTTATGAATATGTGTACACCACCACCTGATATGGTCCATACCACTGTTATGGCCCACATGTCTGGATCTGAGTTATATAGTGGTAGTGCAATTGTGCACTACAGAGCCTTCAGCCAGGTGTTCCTCACTGCACAGATGTCGGTATTCCCCATTGTAGGTTCTACATTGAGCTAATGGATTACTAAAGCCGCACATCTAGCATGGGTTAGCATAGGCATCCATTGAAATTGTCATGTAGGTGTCAGGGTGTTACTTCTGTGTGTAGAACATTTGCTTTGGAATGCAGCTATATGAGTAAATGTGACCTAGGTATTATCCACACACATGTGTAACATGGACGCATTTGCTCTGTGTTGAGTTGAAGGCTCGTCATTCGGTCATGACAACCCGGAATGACAGACACTGGATGACCTCATAATAAAAGCAGGACATTGGCCCATTGTTTTGGTCTACCAGATGCCACCCGTACCATGACATCACTGCACGTGGCATTAATGTGCTTGGTAGCAAATGCCCCATGTAAGGTGACGGACAGTGGCAGAACTTGTGTATATGACCAATGTGAAATATACTTAGGGTAGCAGTCTTGCTAATAACGACAAGTACTACCACAGCCGGGAGAGGTCATCTTGTCACCTACACCTCAGTACCATTACACAACGTGGCTCACACATTATGCTCGCACATGCCACTGTTCCACGTGTAATGTGACTGTCCACAACCTGCTATCAATGTATGCCTTTCAGGGCAGCAAGGTGTGTGACACATGCTGTAGGTAGCATCTGCCTGTGTGATCCAGGTAGCCTATTGTCTGTCACGTCCACACATACATGAATGTGTATAAGTAGCATATATATGTCAGTACTTCATGTACATGTATGCATGTGTATCACACAGCACAGACACAGATATATCATTTACAGGCCACATACAGATATCAGGTAGTAAACCAGTATGATGTGCATATATACTGACAGGTAAAATGTACTTAGCTGTAAACCTGTGTGTTTACAATAGGAGTCCATTACAACATGTTCTGTACATATAAGTGTTTGAGCATGACACTGTGGCCTTCAGTGGTTAGAATCGGAGTGCATCCCAAACAGCCCTGTGCTACTAAGTGTATGAGTGTACCCACTGCAACCTTGTGTAATTTGAAACAGTGCATCCAACAAGCCCTTTGTTACGAAGTGTATGAGCATGCCCAGTAAAACCTTGTGTAGCTGTAGTCATAGTGCATCCCAAACGGCCCTGTGCTACTAAGTGTATGAGCATGCCCACTGAAACCCTGTATAATGATAGTAGTTGTCCATTCCGCAGATGGCCATACTCCAGTTCAGGTTCATGTTGTGCTACAACTATACCTCTCAGGCCTACCTGTGGTTGATGTGTCTTGTTTGTGCATGCAGGTCGTAATGGACACCTGTTTTAAACACACAGGTCTACAGCTATGTACTTCATGCTTGTCAGTCTCCCTGTTGTTGTCCTCAATTGTAGAAGGGCAGTCTGACTGCCTTGGAATGTATAATCTCTGTGGGGTGTCTCATAACTATGTAGTACTGTAATAGTGAATTTACATGGGCAAGAGTTCTAATCCCACCACTGGCAACTGTTAGTGTGTATCTCAGCAAAAGCCTGAGTGTGTGTGTCAGCAAATGGCTTGGTGTGGTTGTGTGTGTATTTGTGTTGGCATCATAGCAGTGGGTTTTGCTGCATTCCAAAGCGATACCTCCTTTTGCACTGGCCTTTATCCTTGTCAACCACTAAACCTCTCTTCTTCCCCCCTCCCCACTGCAAGTAATCAGTCCTGTGATGTCACCCAGCTCAGACATGGAATCAGTAAGTGTAATTGTATGTGTTCTGTGGCACATACCCCAACTGCATACCACTGTACTAGTTACCTTTACATAGGCAAGACGTGTATGCACAATACTGGCATGTGTGTGCGTGTTTGTGTGTGTGACTACCCTGTAGCCAGGCATACACATGTGTAATGTCTTTTAGCACACCATGGTAGCCATCTGTGGTGACCAGTGTCTACAAAGTATTACATAGGTAGGAATGGTAAAGAATACACTGTCAAGCGCAACTACAGTTGGGTATGTTATTTTCCTGTGCCACTGTTGAGCAGTGACACAGAGGTGGTCACCAGAGTGTAGGTCCAAACCAATCATTCCCCCACCCTAACTCCACAATCCCTGGGGTAGATTACATTAGCCATCATTCCCCACCCCAAACTCCACATAAACGACAATCATCCCTTCTCTGGTGAACTGCTTATGATTTAAATGTTATAACACAGGCGATGCCTCTGTTTTGTGTACACATCAGTTCCTTTGGAACCCTTCTGTGTCACAAAGTGCATTCAGACATATATATATATATATATATATATATATATATATATATATATATATATATATATATATATAGTTATGTCTGTGTCTGTGTATATGTATATATATATATATATATATATATATATATGTATATATATATATATATATATATTTATATATATATATATATATGGAAGCACTACAGAATCCTGAAAGCTCAAAATCCCGAAGCCCAAAATCCTGAGGCCAACATCCCGAAAATTCAAAATCCCGAAAACCAAAAATCCTGAAACTCAAAATCCTGAAAACACAAATAATGCTAATATGTCACTATAAAGACACTAATATCTACCAACTGACCCTGACCCTAACCCTAACCCTAAGGTTCATCACTATCGCACACTCACCTGACCCGCACCCTAACCCTAACTCACTTAAACCGCCCCCAACCCCAATATTTGTCACTACTGCATACATGCCTAACCTGCGCCCTAACCCTAACTCACTTAAACTGCCCCTAACCCTAACATAAAACCAATCAAGACACTTACCTGAACCCAACGCATGACCTAACACCACAGGGCTAACAATAGCAAAGCCACAATGACGTCAGTATGTCCATTTTGTGTTTTCAGGATTTTGAGTTTCAGGATTTTGGGTTTTCGGGATTTTGGTCTCAGGATTTTGGGCTTCGGGATTTTGAGCTTTCAGGATTCTGTAGCGCTCCCATATATATATATATATATATATATATATATATATATATATATATATAGATAGATATATGTGTGTAGTTATGACAGTTGTACAGATGTAGACTTGTCTTTGTTGTTTCACAGAGTACTTCAAGGGTACTGTACATATGTACACAAAGGGACTGTCCCATTTGTTTTCAGTACTGTGGAATACCTGTAGTAGGATGTGCATTATAGACTCCATGCAACATGGGAACAACCCAGATGGCTTAGTAGTACATCCAGTGACCTCATTGTGTATGGTCCAGGATTCAAGACCTGCAAGCCTTGTTGATACTGTCAATTAGGACTGCACAAGACACTTTTAAGCAGTTGTAAGCAGGTGTAAATGTGTTTTCATGACAGTAAGCAGCAGGTACACGCAGGTAACAGACATATACAATCCGCAGCACACTTGGAATGCCCTTCTTTGGCAATCCTGCTGATGTCACCCACCTACAAATACATCTGGGACTGCTGTAACCTAGTAATTTCCATGAGGTGTGCTGTAACTGCGTAATGTTGTAGTGTGTTAATCTAGTTTGGTACGTGTTCTAATCCCAGACAGGTCAACTGTGTCTGTCTGTCTGCCTGCCTGTGAAAGAAAAGATGATTGTAGAGTATGCACACTCTTTACAACCCACATGATCTCCTTTGGCAATCCTGCTGATGTCACCCACCTAGAAATACACCTCTAGGACTACTATAACCCAGTATTTTCCGTAGCGCATGCTATAACTGTATATTGCTGTAGTGTGATAAACTAGTTAGGTAGGGGTTCCATTCCAAGAGAGGCCAACTGTGTGTGTGTCTCTGTCTGCCTGAGACAAGTGCAATGCTTTTTAGAGTATGCACACTCTGTACAATTCACATGACCACCTTTGGCAAGCTTGCTGATGTTACCCACCTAGGAATACACCTCTAGGACTGCTGTAACCCAGTATTTTCTGTAGCGCATGCTGTAACTGTGTATTGTCATAGTGGGATAAACTAGTTAGGTAGGGATTCTATTCCAAGAGAAACCAACTGTGTGTGTGTGTGTGTGTGTGTGTGTGTGTGTGTGTGTGTGTGTGTGTGTGTGTGTGTGTGTGTGTGTGTGTGTGTCTGAATGGGACAAGAACAATGCTTTTTAGAGTATGCAAACTCTGTACAATTAACATGGCTACCTTTGGCAATCCTGCTGATGTCACCCACCTAGGAAAACACCTCTAGGACTGCTATAACCCAGTATTTGCTGTAGCATGTGCTGTAACTGTGTATTGCTGTAGTGTGATACACTAGTTAGGTAGGGGTTCGATTCCAGGACATGGCAGGTGTGTGTGTTTGTTTGACTGTCAGAGCCTGTGTGGAGGTGGCTGTGAGTGTCCAACAACTGGACATGTTGGGGAGCAGATTTTTTAATTTTCCTATATGGTGTCCGTCTTATGTCACAATGTCCACCTCACGAGGAGTACAGATGTCAGTCAGCCACGGGACTGTGTTGGTAAGCCATACCCCTTCATCTGGCAAAAGGCCTGGTGAACAAAGTATGTAACCCTACTAGTACCCAGAATACATCCTGAACCCATGTGTCATACACAAACACACATGCCTAGAATATCCCGCTATGTTGCTAGTACCCTGCACATTGATGACAGATAATAGGCATGGTGTGATTGCAGTGGGCTGCAGAGGACATGGTACCCTGTACAGCAGTACAATAGGCACATAATTGTGGACAATGTGCCTTCCCTATGTTCCCCACTGGATGGCTGCAACATATGTGGTGTCATCAAATGTGATCCACAGAGGCCATACAATGTGTTACACATGTGCCCTGTATGGACCGTTGCCACTGACACCAGGGAATACCTGTATCATGCTATCAATGCAGGTGCAGGGTCAACCTGCTGACTATAAGCAGGTTCTGCCACACCAGGCCAGTACTGGCATATCGGAGGATAACAGTCTGTGTACACAACATGTGCCAGCCAAACCAGATACACCTGTACATGTTACTGTACATTATTGTAGGACATGCACATCCCAGGCAATGTCCATGTCAAGGACTATCAAACACAGACATGGCATGCATTTCAAAGCTATGGCCATACACAATGGTCACCAGGATGTCAGGGCAGTTCATACAATACGCATTTGTGTGGGACATTGCAGACACTACACCCCTGTACCACACTGCACACCACTGTCAGGTGGTGTGATGCTAAGGATTACCCCTCACCCAGCCTTGTACAGCCATCTTGCACAGCCAACCACTACACACACACCCATGAAGCAATGCACCCATGCATGTCAGTACTGGCACCTTGTGCCTGCATGTGGGGTATGATGCTCCCAACCACAGTCACTCCCAGTATAACTCTCATTGGCATACCAACAGATGGCAAACACATTCACATGCCCTAGCCCATAGAACCTCCAGATATCCCCTGTGGTGCATGTAGTACCTTTGCATTACTGCAGTGTGGCAAACTAAGTAGTCAGGGAGTGCATTTGTGGACCTTGCAAAGAGTGTCAATGTGAGTCCATTAGAGAGTGTGGTTGTGTTGACAATGACATCCATTCATGTGGACAGCCATGTGTGCTACACCTAATGTATGCCTACTATATCTCTGTTGCAGATGTTGCTCACCAACACAGATATATGTTCTTACGGCACACCAACATGTCAGCTTTGTGGCACATGGAGTAACTGCATGCACTTCTAGTAGTAATGACTAGCCAGTCAGGGGTTTGACCCCTGTACTGGTAGGTGTGTGACAGACGATGCTTAGGTTTTAGTCTCCAAGCTGTTCTCTGATGTACTTTGCCTCTGTCTGTCCCTCCCACACACTCTCTGGTGGATGTGGAGGTGTACACCTGCTTAGCAGCAACTTGTGTATTGTAAGTGATAGTCATGATCAGGTGATGGCCTCTGCACCTATTGCAGTCCTCCTCTAGCTGATTGCATGTGGAACAGCTATGATGATGTTCCCATAGCCATTCGCATGAAAAACACAGTACAATATCTAGGAACATCTTGTTGGTGTTTGCCCATGACAGTCGCTGTGAGTGGTACCTGGATCTGGTGTTTGGAAACGGCATCGCAGATGATATCTGGATGTTCCTCAAACAACATACACAGTGGGAAATCGCCTAAAGACAGGAGGGTGATGTGCCAGACATGACTACAGCATGTAAGTGTAGCTATGCTTCATTGAGACTACTGCCTTTTTAACAGGTTGTGTGTGGTAATGGCTATTCTGCATGTTTTAAAACTGACAAGACAGTGCTCTGTTCGAAAGGGACCTCCATCTGTAGGGCCATCTGTGGAATGATCAGTGTGTGGAACCATTTGTTTCCTGTGTTACTCACGGAACACACATCTGTGAACAGCAGGAGCACAGTGTGAGGATCGCAGCCAGCACATGGTGATAGCGATGAGTTACTGCCATCACATCCCTGACTGGACATATGTCACATGAAACAGTGGTATGACAGGCATTGTCTGGGGTTCTCAGTGACATGCCAATAATGGGCCACTGTTCATAGCTGCAGTCACATGTCTTCTACACTTTGTACAGATGTCATGCAGTATATATGCATGTGTTGTGCTCCCTCTGCAAATGTATACCATCTGTTGTGTTGGGTTGATGGTCATATCTATGCATGCTGTTGTAAGTAATCCTGAATGCTGTTGACTATTACTAAGCCATATCTGTGTTTAAACTGCAACACCATAGGCTGTATCAGTTTGGAGGTCCCAGCAGAACCTCCTGTCCCACTTCAGTACATCTTGGGCCCAATCTTGGACCTCCACCTCTGTTGGCTCTGCACTACCTTCTGGTGGTACCCCCACTGAGGATGGGGCTTGTCCCCCCTGGGAAGAGGTCTGGACAGGAACATGTCCGCTGTAGTACAGTCCTGGATGTGGTGTGTAGGGGGCTCAATAAGGGGTTTCGAGACCAGATATGCCAGCTCAAGGGCAGAGTGTCACATTTAGAAGGTAAGGCTGACCCTCCTAGACAGCCCCCAGCACTGCAACCTTTGCAGCTATTTTGGTGCAGTGGTGGCCGCCCATGGCCAGGGACCTCCGTCCCACTGTTTCCATATGGGGGCTCATGGGCTTGTGAATGCTGAACACCCCTCCCCGTCCAAGGTGTAACCCCCCCACATGTGTCATATACCGACTCTGTATGCTGTCTTGTCTGACATCCTACCGTACCTATCCTCCACGGGCATACCTACTCTCCTTCCCCCACATCCCACTCTCACCCTACAGAAACATAAGGCCAATCGGTTCCTAGAACAACATTTGCCCCATACATGGCTATCCATTTCACACACGTGTCCACTGGACACATGGAATCCTTTTAATATACATCACAACATACTCTAGTTGTCCTCACCCCTGTCTCTCAGATGCATGGTCCTAGTATGCACATGACTCCTAAATGTTCCAGGTACACATGATGCGGACAATGCCATTGTACACACAACACTACCGGTCCTAATATGGTTACCCCATTTACCTTTATTATGATGATGATGTCGCACACAGCACCTTGCAAGAGTACTGTTCTCACATAATGATTGGACAGGAACTATTGTGTTAATGTAAATAACATGCACAGAGTGATGTATACGGCCAATGTACAAATGTTTGCATGTATGAATGACATGTCTGTCTAAGGGAGTCTTGATATTACATAGGACAACACCACTACATAATACAGGCATCACTGGTGTTTCCCTTTTCATTCGTTTGTAATACTTTGTTGTCACATGGGATGTTCCTGATATATCTCTATATATGTATGTAGCTATATGCTGGACATAAACACTCACACATACATCTACATGATGGAATACATTTCCTATACTGTTGAATGACTGCGCTGGCTGATATGTTTGTGATAAGGTCTGATGTCTGTATATCTGCCATGGCTTATTGTTAAATCACAATAGCTGTGTGTGCAGGGTCCTGGTTTCGAGCCTTGCAGAGGCCGTTTATTTTGTTGCAGGGCAGAACAAGGCCATTGGATACGGAGTGATTAAGGCACATTAAAGCAGTTGTGAGTGGGTGTGCATGGGTTTGCACATTGCTAAGCAATGCTAACCTCTGGTTACAGTTTCTTACACTCAGCCTCTATATTGCTTTACCAGTGTAATACTCACATACTGGCGGCCAAACAGGCTGGCACCCGCTTGCTCCCGCACTTGCGAATGCACTGCATTTGGTGTTTGCATCTGACACTCACATCCCTGGGTGGGAGTGAGGACTACAATATTACCTTGTGATGCCTATTACATCGGATTACATGTCTACAGTATAGGGAATGGCTGCCCATTGGGCAACGGCATGCATTCGATTGTACAGAATCCGCGGCCTGTCCAGAGTTTGATTCATATTATTGGTGTGTTCCTCTTACAATCTGCACCCATCTGGCTAATACATGGGAACTGAGACTCTTCAATACAAACAAGTAATTGGGTTTTGGAACCCACATCCTTCAGCCGAGTTATGCTACTGCATACCTAATATTCTATCATCTTTCTAAGGTTGTCAGTGGAATATGTGCTTTCTGTCCCTATCAGACCTCTCATACAATTGGGGAAAAATACAAACTGAATCAGGGACATGGCATAACAACATCAGGGACACATTTAAATTATTGGTACTATTACCCTGACACATTGACAGACTAAAAGCATATGAATTCATACACATTTTCTGAGGTAAATGATATTTATAACTCTTAATTGTTGTCGTTATTCATTACGTGTAATTCACCACCTTTCCTCCAAATGTCACTAGTTTTAGGAGGGTTTAAGTGGGACAGAGTTAGAAACTGAGTCGAAATCAGGGACATCCCTGGAAATCGGGGACGGTTCAAAGGTATGGTCCCTATTTGTTCCCCCAATGGTTTATGGCCTGTCCAGTAGATGTGCTCTTAGGGGTTGAGAGGTATGGGTGTCAGCTATGCCCATTTCGTAATATTACTTACATCCCCGGGGTGGTCCTAATATGACTGCACCAGCCAACACCTGCACACCTAGTCCCATAATTGCATACCCATAGCTCCCCCACCTGCCACTCCTCTACAGCATTCATCCTTACTGTGGGTGCAGGAGGGGTATAAACACACCACTACACACTGCCCACTCTCCCCGTGTCGGGACACATGTCATACGCTGTGTCGACCCATGGGTTATCAGGCTTGCGCAACCTACTTGTCCATGTACATATACAGCCTGGTTTGATAAGTCAATACCGGGACTGCCTCCGATCATTAATTTTTGGTGTCCCATAAGGGACATCGATGTCTATGTTTCAAGATTAGACCTTGCAGGTCTCTCCCACTGGTAGTGTCCTGCCAGTGGTCTAGGAAGCAGTGGTGTGTTTACCTTTATTGTGTGTCTGTATGTCTCCCTGGCCTAGCCTGGAAGGGTGAGGGTTTTGATGCTATGTGTTACACGTTTGATTATTGGACCTCTCTCCCCCATATGCACGGCCTGTGAACATATGTTACTTGTAACTGCTGTATCATATCCTAGCTATATACATGTGTATATTTACAGTTATATATATATATATATATATATATATATATATTTACATTACTATATACAGATATATCTGTATATGTATGCATACATGTATATTTATATTTTGCTATCTCTCTCTCTCTCTCTCTATATATATATATATATATATATATATATATATATATATATATATCTAACAACATATGGGTCTATGGTTGTCTGCATATGCATATATTTATATGTGGGTATGTATCTGTATTCTGTCTCTGTATGTATACATTTGTACTACGGAGAGGGAGAGGCTTAACTCTATGTCGCTATGGGTAGATATACACAAACATACCTACATATATATATATATATATATATATATATATATATATATATATATAGTCTACATCTGGTTATTCCGTTTCTTGCCATATAGATTACACTTTGCTGCAGTGGGACTCATAGTGGGTGTGGCTCCTCACTGGGTGACGCCTCTTCCCAATGAACACATTCGCTTACATCCCTAGGGCTGTCCATATAGGCCCACATCAGCCAACACCTGCGCACCTGGACCCATAAGTAGCTACCCAAAGTTCCCCCACCCTCGCCTCCTCAACAACACCCATCCTTACTCTGAGTCCTGGTCTGTTCTGGACACACCACTACATGCTGCCTACTCTCCACTTTACGGGACCCATTTCATACAATTGTCTCGGCCCATGGGTCATCAGAGTTACCCACCCTTGTATTCTGAGTCTGTATATACACCGCGGCCAAAATGGCCGATCTATCATATTCTGTTGGTTTTGCAATTTTTGGGGTTTCCCGCAAGGGATGCTCCAGTCTGTGTTCCAAGATTAGTATTCATGGGGGAACTGTGTACCACCCTGGTTGTATCCTGCCTGTGGTCTGGGGAGCAGTGGACTCTTTACATTGTTTGCTTCTATGTTTCCTGTGTCCAGCTGGGGGGGGGGGGGTGGAAGGGCATGCTACGTGTTTCATGTTTCTTGCTTGGGCTGATCACTTCCATTGGCATAGCCTGTGAACATATGTCATTCTTGTGTGCTGTTTCCTATTATAGCTGTATATATCTACACACACACACACACACACACATATATATATATATATATATATATATATATATATATATATATATATATATATATATATATAGAGAGAGAGAGAGAGAGAGAGATCTATATATATATATATATATATATATATATATATATATATATATAGATACGTATATGTATATGTCTGCAAGTATATATATATATATATATATATATATATATATATATATATATATATGTCTGCAACCATAGATATATATATATATATATATATATATATATATATATATATATATATATATATATATATATATATATATGTCTATACATATATGTATATTTATTTATATATATATATATATATATATATATATATATATATATATATGTGTGTGTGTGTGTGTGTGTGTGTGTGTGTGTGTGTGTGTGTCTGTAAAGCAATACATACCCTGTGGCAATACATACCCTGTTGAAACACACTTACACATGCGTATGGTGTTTATATATGCTTGACATGCTTACTAGTGCCTTATTCATTATGTCACTGACACTTCACTCCAGTTATCTTTTAACTGATATTTTGCAGGTTATGCAGTGGACAGATGTTGCAATATGTTCATGTACGGATTACTGATGGTAATTGATATGTGATAGAGTGGGTGTCGGTACAGGTATGTTTGTTCATTAGGGGGTTGCTCTAACCAATGCACTATTGCTGTGCTGCTTCATTTGCATATATACCCATATACCCATGGCTCCTGGTTCCCCAAACACACCCCAACGCCTCCATAACAATGCTGTCATCCATTCTCCAGTCAGATTCGCTGTGTATCCGCACCACTACACAATGACCACTCCCTACTCCTATAGACCCATCCCATCGGTTGAGTCACTCCACGTATCCTCAGAACTCCCAAACATTTAGTCCACAAACATTGGTGACGTGAGCGACCAAAAGAATACTATTCACAATTTTTGGTTTGTCCCACATGGGACACGCATGTGTTTATGGCAAGATTAGACTCTATACTTCATTACATCCTTACTCCCATTAACATGACATTACAATTAATTACTATGTATAACTATGTGGTAGCACACATGTTGCACATGAGAGCCTAATTATGTATGTGTTCGCCGTATTTCTTTTACAAATAGACCAGTTTAGTAATTGGCGTTGCCGTAGTGGGCAGATCACAGGAATGATTCCATGTGTGGTGAAGTCCCCACATTTGATTATTGTCATCACAGCACTGACTTCTGCATTTTAGCAGTTTTGTCCTGTCCCTCTTCTGCACAGCCTATTATTCTATCTACTGTTGAGGTTTGTAAGTGCACATTCATCTTATTTATGTCTGCAAATGGAATACATGTGTTCCAGAGAATGTACTCCTACATATTGATGTCTGCATGTGTGTATGGATAAATACCTGTAATGAACTCACTGACCTCCACGGGGTGGTCCAAGTAGAACCGGGCCATCCAACACTGGCACGCCTGGCTCCATAATTTCATACCCATAGTTCCTACAACCCATCCGTGTTCAAAATACATGCATACCTTCCATTGTCCACTTGTTATCGCAGCCATGATTCACCTCCACACATTGCTCTCTCCAGAGTGTTAGGAGCCCTACACATATGTTGTCCCACCCCATGTATTCTCAGGTCGTCCCACCATTTAGTCTTTGAACATACCTGCTCTTGCTTGTGTAATGGTCGGAAGGCGAAATGGCCTATATAATTTTTGGGTAGTCCCAGCAGGGACTACCCTCTGTGTGTAAAGTAGACTTAGCAAATCAATGATGTTACTCCCACTAATAATATCCTGCCTGTGGTGTGAGTAGCAGTGCTTTGCTCACCCCTGCCAAACTGGATATGACATATGCTGACAGCACTATATAAATCTGGGGTTGCTATTGATTCCCTTCTCATTCCTTTTGTATGCTTTATTGTTACATCGTTCTTTCTTCATATATATATATATATATATATATATATATATATATATATATATATATATATATATATATATCTATATGTGTGTATATATATATATATATATATATATATATATATATATATATATATATATATATATATATATATATATATATATATATATATATATATGTATATATATTATATATCCGTATATGGAAATATACATTTCCTATGCTGGGCACTGCTTAGACCCGCGCATATCCACTCAGACTTGCCTACTGGTACTTATATGTGTTTACTGCTGCTTATTGTGCTTACACCTGCTTACTAGTACCTTATTCATTATGACAGTGCCACTTTGCTTGAATGATATTTACGTTAAATACTCTTATGTCGGTTTTACGGCAAAATGACATTTATTCCACATGGGAAATGATATGTGCTATTGCCGGGCTCGAACCATGAATACCTGTTTGTTAGGCGGATGCTCTGAACACTACACTATTGACACGTTGATTCCGCATGTTTTTCTCTATTTGAATGAATATGATGTGTAAACTATGCTTGGTGGAGGGCAGCGATGTGCAGACACACTGCGCTTTGCTTACACCTTTGATAATGCAGCAATTCGAATGTATAATAGGGACACAGGGACAGGGAATCTAATTGTGAAAGTTCTACGGACAGGGCTTAACATTCCACTACATGCTTGTGTGTTTACTACTACGAGTTTATTTCACTGTTCGTGGACACTCTTGTATGCTTAGCATACATTTTGGTATCCACGGTTACTGAATTACTGACTTACTATTAGGGGCTGGTTCTACTACTAGGCATAGTAGGTTTTGCAAGTGTCGGGGCATGTTTATGCCTTCATAGAGCACTTGCACACGCCCCCTGCACTCACACACTTTTCCTGTGCATGTCGAGTTTGTGACGGCGTGCCCTCATACATATTCATATGGCACTGCTGCGCCATCTGTATTGAGGACGCTCGGCGCAAGGCTAAAACCATCCTTGCACCTAGCTTTTTGAATCCCAGGGATTGTTTGTATTCCTAAAGAAATTACTGTTACTTCAAGTCAAATGTTACTACCATCGATATGCAGTGATCATGAGGTTATAAAGGTTAATTTGTTGGTAGATAATTCTCCCAAACTGAATTCTAAACCAATGCACAGAAGATTAATTACAGATTACACAGAAGCAAAACAATCACTATGTAAGACTAATTGGAGCGATATGTTCAGTGGAAATACTGATGAAGGAATGTAGAAAGTTTTGAAAGAGAAATTGTTTGAGTGCAAAAAATAATAAAAAAAAAATGTTTAACAACAGGATCTAGGCATATAATGCTGGGGGGGGGTTTTCCATAAGAACAAGATACCTGATTAAGGTGAGAGAGAAAAATATAAGAAAGGGAAGAGAAGTCGAGCTACAACTTTGAAAACTAAAATAAACAACCTGGACAAACAAATTATGCATAGTGTGAGACAAGATCAAGAAACATTTGAAGAAAATTTATGTAAAGATATTGACCATAATAGGAAGCGTTTTTATACATACATAAGGTATGGAAGGAGTAAATAGATACAAATTAATAAACTATGTGTAGATTCTAAAATTTATTCTCCAAAACAACAGATTATAGATATATTTGCAAAATATTATGCAAAATAGATTGCCTCCACAATGAGGGTGATAAGTTGTCCTAGTGACATCCAGCTTCGGATACTAGAATCAAATTAGATCTGCACAAAATGGATACAAGCAAAGCACATGGAGGAGATGAAATTAGTAATAATGACCTGAGAACACTTCAGCAAGAACTTACAGTACCATTATATCTATTATTTACAAGGTCATATAAATATGGGAAGATTCCTCAAGATTGGAGACATGCAGTTATTAAACCTATCTTTAAGGGAAAAGGAGTAGAACAAACCCAGAGTCATTTAGACCCTTAAGTCTATTTCCGTGTTGTGGAATGATAATGGAGACTGTAGTTTTGGATAAGTTATTGTCAGAATTAGATAGGTTGGGACTTGATACCATATATCAGCATGCATATGTTGAAAATAGATCTATTACCACCTCTAACATGATGTTCTATAACAATATAATAATAGCTATGAATGAAAAATTGTGCTATGATGTAATTTATATAGATTTAACTGCAGCATGACAGGTTCATACACAAAATACTAATCAATAAAGTAGAACTACTAGGTATCGGTGAACTCTTGATAAGATGGATAGTTGAATGGCTTACAAACAAGACATGACAAGTATCACACAGCAATTGGACATGGAAA